>NW_027526460.1:63349809-63799401 GCF_048455015.1 Haemaphysalis longicornis | reverse complement strand
TACTGCTACTGCTACCGCTACTGCTGCTACTACTATTATGGCTGCAACTACTATTACAGCTACTCACGGAGCATTGTCTGTGTAGTGCAGTCATGGTGCCGGCCCTTCCTGCACGCCACAAGGAAGAGGGGGCGAACGCAATGAAGAGTGGGAGTTGCGGTGCTGTTCCTGCCCTAACCACTTTCTGTGTGTGTATACCGTGATCATTCTTTCGAGGTGACCTAAGTACTTTGCTCAATTGGCCATGAGCTAGTGATTTCTGATGTCACCGTCACGTGGCAATAGAAATTCCCATTTGCAGCGAGAGCCTCACTATAATTATACAGTGAGGCCGTTGCTGTCAATAACTATCATTATACATGACGAATGTCGCGGCCAGTGGTGTTGACTGTGAGCATACAGTGAGGCTTTCGGTGGAAAGGGTAATTTCGGTTAGGAGTTTTTGGCTACATGCAACAAACAAATATTTTGCAGCGAAAACCCAGAGAGAGGGGCTCGTGACGATGCTTTTTCGCCTGGTGAAGCAGGCTCACAACTTCAATAATGCAATGGCACCTAAGAATTTCCTTTGACTTTCGAATCCGCAATGATTATTGTCCAATAGAACGCCTTTGGTTGCTACTTAAATTTTTTCTATGCGTGAAAGGTTTTGTTTGGTGGCAGGGTATGTTCAGAAATTGTATGAACGAGGTGCATTACATCATAACGAAGATATCTGCTACCGACAGAACACCGGACATCAGCTTTTCTTTGACTCTCCTTCCATGTCCCCAAGAGAATATTTCTCGCGCGAACCTAATGTATGAGCAATCGAAATACTTTATACCATTCAAAAACCACAGTAAACTAACTGAGTATGTGACTGTACCTATACAACTCAATTTCTTTTTTGTCCGAGGCATTGTATTGAAAGCCAAGCAAAACAGCGGCGAAATAACAATGAATGAGCAAAATATTATGCTGAACAATATTTATTTGACTGCCATTTTGTTCACAGCAACGCTTGTTCATATTACCAGAGAGTCATCGCACAGACTCAGATGGCTGGTAGCCTTGCTGTGCTCTAGTTACGGAAGCAATGACTGGTAGTCTAGTAGTCGCCTTCCCCATCTGGGCAAAGGTCGCGGCTGTGCGCAGGAGGCACTACTCCACAAGTGTCGACGAAATGGTCGATGCATTCCTGGGGCACGTTGTCCTTTAATTCTCTCGTAGTCCACATAAGGCAGCCTGATAGAAAAGACGGTTGAAATTACAATTAGGACGACACCTTATCCGTTTTTCTTCAGCGATGGTTGAAAACTCTGGTCTCAATGTTTCAGTTTACCTAGCCAAAAGCTAGTCGTTGCAAAGCGTTCTGCACCGTCATTAACAATTGACTTATTGATTATAGTTCATCCCCCAGATCTTCATCCTCCGTCTGAAAATGTTTTCATTGTAGAGCAGAAACATAAAAGTGCACTAGTTGCCGATTGTCTCGAAAAACATTTACAATTTACAAACAGCTTCATAAAAAAAGGTTTTAAACACGGTTGGGTTGTTCCATCTATGTCGTATTTGTTGTTTTATTTAAAATTAGATATTATTGTGCACGAAAAAATTCATCAAGCTTACTGGGTATTTCCTCCTAGGGGACTAAACCCGACCCATCAGCAAAATTTGACCCATGGTTCAGCCCATTGGTACGTCGAAGTTCCAATTCAATCATTGTCCTTCACATCATATTCTCCGTGAGCGGGCTCCTGTTTCCACCGAATTTCCTCTGCAAATAAATGTAGGCCCTGTCGTGCAAGCACATCAGCGCCTACGACGGCAGCATTGAGTCCCGCTTCAATTTTTCACTAGTGCCCTTCCCAGTCTTCGAGAGACGCTACCCACGACACTGGTTCCTAACAATGGAAGCGCACTTTGTCATTCGTGGCATCGACTCACAGAGTGAGCGCTACCTCATCGACGCTGCACTGCTTCGTGACCTACGCTATCAGCTCCTGAAACACGATAAGCGGCCCTACGACACACTGCAGGCCTACGTGATGACGCGTGTCGGCCCGAGTCCTTCCCGGCAAAATGACAATTTATCGCCCCCTTCCACGGCGCCCTCACACGCCGTACGGCAAGATGGAATAGGAACAGCGCTGACCGGCTTGCAGCCTCCCTCGCGCCTTGACGACGACTCTCCAACCCAAGAGCGAAGAGACGTTCTAGCAGCACCCGGCTTCGTTAAACGTCAACCACCGCCTTCGGCCACTCCAAGCAGACAGCGCTTTCCCACTTGATTCCAAGTGCTTCCAACGCCGCACTTATGACAGCTGCCTTGTCCCCTTGCCCGGCGTTCTACCCCAACAACCCAGAGGTATGGCTTTGCCAGATGGAGTGGTTTTTTAGCGTTACGGCGTCAGATCACAGCAGGATTGTTACAAGCTAATATACCAGCTCCTACCATCAGGCTTAGACTCCACCCTTTCGTAGCCCAAAGCCTACCCCTAGGACGAGCTCAGGCCTGTACTCCTCGTGCACTATGGTCGCTGTCTAACACCACCCGCGCCACCCGCCAAGCCTCGCAACACTGCTGATGAGGTCGCCCTGCCTCGCGCCAGCCTGCTAGCATCGCAGGGGCTGGCCCGTCCCTGCTCCACTACTACTCCGGCCACCCTATGAACCGCGGACCCCAGCCCAACAAAAACTGATGAGCGACTACGCATTACAGCCCAGCAGTCTGTTGCCCACTGTGTATTCACCGCCTCCCCTCTGCACTCAAACACCGGGCTGGCCCCTGAAGCAACCGCGTTTACCATAATTCAAACAAGCGGCTCCTATGGACTCAAACGAAATTTCTGGAATCACCACGCCATGTTCATCCGAACACCTGGAGACACCAGCCCAAGACAGAGCTTCGCCCTGCATTTCGATAATTAATGATGTAGCTGATGCGTCCTCTTCAGCTTTGAAAGTTTGAAAGTTTATTTCCAGTAAAGCACATACAAATCTTTATCAAGGGAAATCGGGAAAAAGTTGCTCAATTGCAACTTGACGGGCCCAAAAACCCTTTCAGCAGCAGGGCAGTGGGCTAACACAATACTCATACATATAGAAGAGGAGAAAAAAAAGAATAAGAAGAATAATAATAAAAAAAAGAATTAAAAAAAAGAAACATTGCAAAATTGAAAGGCATAGAGACAGCAACCGGTATCATGCACGGGGTAAAAAATAAAGATACGAGAATACCTTCAAACTGCAGGTCATCCACAAAAAAAAAAAGAAAAAAAAACGCGACAGACACAACGGCAATACAGTCACCGACATCACTGTAGTGAATGGTAGAGCAAGTAAAAATATTCAAAGCAACGTACTGGCAATACTAATTGGCAATGGCAGAACTACAAGGCACAGGAAGAAAAAGCCGAAAACGAGATAAGAAAAATGTAGAGGGCAAGATTCACAGCGCTCAGACCATTCTAGGAAATAAAGCAATCGTGTAAGCTAGATAAAGATGTGATATCAACCTGCTTGGCAGCAAGGTTGTTCAGAAGAGTAGGCAATGTGTGGCGAAGCATTTGCATACCGTAATTCGTTCGTGAGCGAGGTACTTGCCAGTATTCTGGTGACCTAGTGCTATACAATTGAACGCGTCGATTTAGGAAGGCTATGTTACATAAACGGTTTTGGCCAGATGTTTGATCCTTTCTATATGCTAAAGCTAATCGACAGTGGAATAAGTGATGAATTTTTAGAACATGTAGTTGTCGAAATAACGGTTCTGTGGGGCATGCGAATGGTGCGTTACAGATTAAACGACTTATTTTCTTCTGTAAAAGAAACAACTGATTTAAATTTGAAGCTGATGTCGTGCCCCAAACAAGACAGCAGTAGTTTAAATGACTGAAAAGTAGTTTAAAAGCTTCAATGCAGTCGCCGCGTTACACCAACGAGACGCACACTTTGCCACTCATTACCAATCACGGCGACAGCCTTTCCTCCGACGAGCTACCACCTTTCTATAAGACGTACCGGTACCAGGACACCGGCGGTAAGGACGGTGTCACCAACAACCCTCTGGGCCATGCGACAAATCCCGGTCAGATGACCCTCCGGTGCATTTCTATCCCAGCCAGCATGGCTGAGGGGACGCACAGTTCGTGAGACTTAAGTCCCGCACGTCCTAATAATCAGCTGCAAGGTCAATAGGTCGAAAACAATCCCTCTCCCGAATTGACGCCACCCCCCCACCCCCTAAAAGCAGTCATTTCCGCCGTCGAGCTCAAACGCCGCCGTCTACGTCGCAAGCGCCGACGACGGCGGCGCGCGTCTACGCTTGCACGGCAGCAAGAATTCCACGTTAGCCGCCTGCTCCGACACTGCGAACGCCCGAGGTGAAGACGCTGGATTTGTCGTGGTGTTCGCGTTCACCACCTTCTGTTTGCGCTGACTTTGATACCACGAAAATGCCGCGGTCACCATCAGCGACACCCCGTTTCTAAGTCAAGCTTTCATGCTGCACCCGACTCTACCCTCTCAACCCCAACTTCAACGTTGCAGCCGTGCTGCCTTTACACCAACGCTGCGCTTAAAATGCCCGCCCTTCCAGGCCCATTCTTTCATCTGCATTGATGTGGATAGTGGCGGTAGACTGAGATCCGGCCACCCGATTAGTAGTAAAGCTCGCCCGCTGCTACACTCGTAGCACAGACCACCGGAAGCTACATTGCGCTCTGGAAGCCTTTAAGATGGCAACTTTGATAGTAACCGGAAGATCTTACGAAAGTGACTAGAACCACTTTAATATCTAAGGTTCCCCTTGATATGGACTGTTCAATGACCTTGATCGCGGACACACCTTGTACATATACTAATGTAGCCTTCGTCATGTCCGTGCTGCCGTGTATATAGATTCTCTCGCTAGCTAGTTAATCATGTTCTTGTTTTTTCTTGACGCGCTCCGCGCTAGGGATGGAGCTCTATAGCAGCCACTTTGTCATCAAACGCAAGCGCGCACCATCATCATCATTGACCGCTGGCTCCATCGTAATTAACGCATGGCCTCGGCACGCAGGACGAGCAGGCGGCAGAGAACCCCGAGGATTCTGCGCTGCAGCTCGGCCGCAATCAACAGGCACCCCTCCCCTTGCAGGCTCCTGTTGCCACCGAATCTCCTCTGCAAATCAATGGAGGCCGTGCCGCGCAATCACAACAGCGCCTACAAATTCGTTGCTGTCCGAAAGGCTTAGGCCAAACCTAAGCCTTTCGGATTTTTTTTGACAAAGACTACACGTGAAGCCGTGATATACAAACAGGAATATTCGTTCGTGGTACATAAACATGGATGGCGAAAGCTGCGTCAGTGCACCATCTATGGCCATTTTAGCATAAGAATTCAACATATTTGAGGAAGCGATGTCTCACGATCATGGGTGATAGAAAATTGGCGTGTACTCGTGTCAATAAAGGGCATGTCGTGTAATATCGGTCGCCACTGTGATCGTGATTCAGTGATGAGATCATGATTAGAGCATGGAGATTGCGGCATCTCGTTTACATGAACGAACGTTTCTGTTTACACTTTCTCGTTTTATGCACAGGTAAGCGTGCTTCCATGTTTCTTATGGCATCGACCGAATACCTGCGTGTGCCTTCTCCTTTTTTCTTCACGCAAACTTACGTTCGTTAGCAGTAATGAGCTTATTACTTTTAGGTTGTTTTCGCAGCAACAGAGTGCTTTAAGAAACGAACACTTAAAGCGGTTAGCTAAAACATACTTTATTCTGCTGATTTTTTAAAATTTCCACCGCGGTAGAGATTAGCCCCTACTTAGAAGTTTCTTGCTGTTGCTTTGGCGACTACAGATGTGATCGATATGTTGGTATTCATGGTTGTTATGTGTGTTTATGACTTAGAATCTCTGCGTCTACAAATTTTATCAAGACTCTTGGAAACGCACTATCCAAATCTGAAACCAGCGTCCCTGCAACCAGATTCCCTGCAAGAATATAGAACGTAACGATGAGCGACTATTGCCAAGGGCAGAATTTGCGTATCGGCATTATTGAAAAAACACCTTTCGATCTTTCACCGAGCACTTAGCGAACAGGAAGAAAATTGCGGTATTTTATTTTGTTTAAACCTCCGTGCGGCATTTTGAAATTTTCGGCAAAAACGAAGAAAACTGCCCTGTTGTACAAATTACTTTATGGCTCGGAACTGTTCAGTGCTGCAAGCATTTTCTTACGGTGATTGGGGTACTCGATGTCCATGACAACGCATTGACTGTAGTCCGTGTAGTAGATACGGGCCTCCATCGGTGTGGTATCTGAATGTGCAACAGAGTAAAGTCATAGCATAAATGGATGTTCATGGTTTTGTTGCAGTTAATTTATCCAAGATTTATGCAGCTTAAGGCAGGTAAGCTTTTAACAGAAAATGAGGCTAGTATGCTCTAGAAACTTTTTTGACTGCGCGGTTTTCTAATAACAATTTCAGGCAGCAAGGGAAGTGAAACGATAAACTTTTTTTTACATAATTATGCGCCTCGAACACCTAAAACACTGGATACTGCTTCGGGTACCATCAATAAAAGACCTCCGTTCATTGCCCAAATAGGGGACGCACAATTGAGATACATTGAGGCCTCATTATAAATTTAAGGGTGTTTTGCATTAGTCAAGGAGGGTAATCGGCCCAGTTTAGGAACACTTCACAATGTTTTCCTGCCTATGATATAGTATAATTGATGAATTTCAAGTGTTTCAGAAACACATTATTTCAGCCCTGCATTACCCTCTTCTATAACCATAAACAGTTGTCAGATTTGACCAACATGGAAAAACATTGTGATAGAACAAGAAATATATTCACTGCTTCTACAGTAACAGGCTTAGCATCCCTGTGGAAAGTTTCTAGCGCGAAGCGTTCAACAAGGTGTCCCAAAACAAAATACCTTTATAAATGGCCATAATATATTTTTTCCGCAACAATATGCGCTGCCTCTGTTTCCAAAACCCGCGAACACTAAAATAAATTCATGATTAACCAGCGCAAACTAAACGGGACGAGATAGGAGTACACAACACGAGCGCTATTAACAACTCAGGTTTTTTTGAAAAGAAGGAAAACATGTAAAGAGTTGAGCCTGCGCACTAACCATAGCCGTTACGTACACCATGCGGCAAACACACTCTCCACAACAAAGATAGCTGAAGCATAAGGGCTGTTATGATAAGCAACTTCAATATTCAGCAGTGACACTGATAGTGAGCTAATGCACGTGTCAAAATTCTTATTTATCAAGAAGGCTTTAGAAAATTCCCTCGTGCGCGTGTCATTGTGTCGAACAGAACACTTGTATGGTTAAACTTGGGGTAACAACCATGCTTACAGCAATGCGCCGAAAGGTGGGACGTTGGTATGCCCTTCAAAGCCTTGCGGTACTCCCGCAGGTGCTCGTTAATGCACCACCCCGTGTGTCCAATATATATCTTATCAAACGACAAGGGTATGCAGTACACAACGTTGGTTTTGCATTCAACAAACTGTTACTGGTGTTTTACACCACACTTTTTGTGCGAACACCCTCTTTTGTTGCAATTTTCTAACTTCCTGTCGATCGCGGGGCAAAGCTTTCAAAAAAGGTTGGTTGCAGGCTCAACGTGGACGTGGTTTTTTTACAAGTAATAAGTCAGCAAAGCTTTGTCCCGCGATCGACAGGAGCTTAGACAATAGCAACAAAAGAGGGTCTTCGCACAAAAACGGCTGTCGTGTAAAACACCAGTCACAGTTTGTTGAATGCAAAACCAATGTTGTGTACTGCATAGCCTCGTCGTGTGATAAGATATATATTGGACAGACGGGGCGGTGCATTAATGAGCGCCTGCGGGAACACCCCAACACGTTGAAGGGCACACCCACGTCCCACCTATCGGCACATTGCTCTAAGCATGGTTGTTAACCCAAGTTTAACCTTAAAAGTGTTCTGTTTGCACACAATGACATGCGCACGAGGGAAATATCGGGAGCCTTCTTGATAAAAAATTACACCATCTTCCCGTAGGGGAACCGTGAGTACCATGCGAAGCAGCCATGTGGTCGACTCAAGTTCCCATTAGTTCAGCTCTGCGAGGCCTCGTTTCATCAGTAGCAACTTCTTGGCGGCATTGTCGTTTCTTTTCGGCTTCGCGAACCCGAATTTCGGGATCGGCCTGTCACCCTTGCCGGCCGCGGCGCTGACACTGCGTTGACGCTGACTCATCGCGGCGTTGCGGGAGGAGAATGATGGGAGCGGAATGAGTCATTCATACCGTGGAGCTACAGTGGCGCCCCCAGCAGAGTATGCGGCGGCTACCGCAGGTGTTGCCATTCGTTGCGCAATCCCGCAGAGAAGAGGAGCTTCGGAGAGGAGAGGAGGAATGCCGGAGATGAGAGGAGTGTCAGAGAGGAGAGGAGGAATGCCTCGCATACTACTCAGGGTTTCCCTACGGGAAGATGACGACAATGGTTGAACGCGAAGCTATCTCGTGATGAATTCTTTCGTTGGCCAATCCCTAGGGGCATCCTACCACAATCACCATCATCGGTGCCTGGACAGGCATGCGCAGTGGGGGTGTGGTACTCAGGGTTCCCCTACGGGAAGATGACGACGGTGGTTGAACGCGAAGCTATCTCGTGATGGATTCTGTGGTTGGCCAATCCGTAGCGGCATCCTGCCACAATCATCATCAGCGGTGCCTGGCCAGGCATGCGCAGTAGGGTGTGGACGCCGCATGGCGGAGGGAGGGAATAGCCCCGACCATAAGATGCTCCGCACCAACAAAGAATTCTGACACGTGCATTAGTAGTAGTAGTAGTAGTAGTAAGTATTGCTGAATGAGGCGGACTGAGCCTTGCATAGCTGCCGCCAATTGCTCCGCCTAGTCGTCCCGAATGCAATATCAGAGACTCTCAAAGTCATCACACTTCACTTAATCGTAAAGTGACACACAATGTCACCAAAGCTCACTTAGTCCTGTGGACTGCAAGAATCCGAGTAGGAGATGAGATACCTCTCCCCACACAATCCAGTGGTTCCTAAGAAAAATAATGTCCTCCGATGTAGCATGGGGCACTCCTAACTTCCAGAGATCCCGATAAACGTTCGTCCGCTCAGGGTTGGTTTTGGAGTAGTTCATAATGAAGTGATCAATGTCACCAGTCACGCTGCACGAGGGGCACAAAGGGGATGAAAGAATGTTGGTTTTATGTAGCTCTGAGGTGTACGCTCTGAGTCTGTTCTTAGTCGGTGGATCAGGCAGGCTTTGGCTCTCTTCAGGCCTTTCGTCACGACTGGTTGATGTACTGGTCGCCACAGCTGCCTCAAGTGCAAACGAACAGTCTGCTTCTGTATGCGTTGGAGATCGCACCGCGTTCGCACCGTCCTTGTAGATGGTAAGACGTCCTTGGCTAAGCTGTGAGCATGTTCGTTTACCGCTACACCGACTTGCGACGGGATCCACTGGAATTGCACAGTGAAGCCTTCATGCTTGAGCAGCTTTAGTAGAACTAAGGATCGCTGACGGGTCTTTTTTCAACGGGTATATTCCGCTGCAACATGTGAAAGGCTGACTTTGAATCGCCGAATATTGCGACTTTTTGCTTTTCAAACGATGACAGTTGGCGCAACGCAGCTTCTATGGCAACCAACTCACTCCCTGTAGATGAAACCAAAAGAGTCACCCTGGTAGCCCATGAAATAATCAAACTGGATATGAAAAAAGCCGCCCCGCACATACCACTCTTAGCTCACCCTCAGTGTCACTGCTGGATATTGAAGTTGCTTATCTCAACAGTACTTGAGCTTCAGCTACCTTTGTTGTGGAGAGTGTGTTTGCCGCGTGGTCTATGTCACAGCTGTGGGTAGTGCGCAGGCTCAACTCTTTCTACATTTTCCTTGTTTTCAATAAAAAGTCACTTGTTAGTAGCGGTCGTGTTGTGTACGCCTCTCTCGTCTCGTTTAGTTTGCGCTGGGTAATCATGAATGTATACCAACTAGCCCAGTTTTCGACCTTTGTCCGAAGTAACTGTTTGCGTTCATGATGTTGACATAAAGCAAACGATAAGAACTGGCATCAGAAATGCATTGAATTCGACTTGGGTAATTGCGGCTACAAATCTATATATCAGGAAATTTACTTTGGTCGGTGTTCTTCACCAAGAAGAGCAGCAGAAAAATATCAAAAAATTGTTCGCCCCACCCAAACTAAGCATGAACTTTCTTGCGGTTGTCGCCAAAGGTCGCCCATTTTAAACTGCAGCCCAAGCACGAAACTGCAAATACAGCACGTGCGCTATGACCAACGGTTCTAGAAAATCCTAGAAAACAACAAATAGCTCACGAAGTGCTTCATTTTCTTACCAACACGCTCGAGTACTAACTATCCCAGCTTCAACCTTGACTTACCTTCGTCTACTGTAAAGCTGAGCACATCAGGTTCATCTCCAACTGATAAATGCAATGGGAGCAATTGTCTGAAAAAAAATATTCAAATGAGAATTGGTACATCTGTGTGCACTTCCCGAATCATTTATTCTTGTTGGTGAACTCAGGGCCGATAATGCGCTTTCAGGCTCCTCCCGGACGGATGCCCAAGGTCGCCTTATTAAGAAGTTTTTAACATCATCGGGAGCTTGTCTATTTAAAACTAAACAGCCTAATTATCATAGTATAGCACACAACACTTACTCACATGTCGATATAGCGATTGGATCTGCAGTTCTCCTTCTTTGTCTTCAGTGGAACGTGGCCACAAACCCGTATGGTAGGGACCACTTTCCTATCATATTAACATATGTTGCTAAAGGCCCACATAGCTTTGTTTCCCATCAATTGAATGAAGCAGAACAAAGTGGAACCCATTTACAGATGCTTCTAAACTTCACCACACATCGATAACACATTTAAGTGCAGCTGAAGCAGCTCAACTCCTCACGCGGATTTCCGTCCGCGGCGGCCACTTTTCTAATGGAGGAGAAAGCAAAAACGCCCGTGTGTACCAGATTTCGGTGCACGTTAAAGATTCCCAGGTGGTCAGAATTAATCCGGCGCCCTCCACTACGGCGGGCCTCATCCCCTGCGTTGCGTCGGTGCGTTAAACCGTAATCAGTCAATCGAATGCGTAGCTGTGCTTTCGCCATTAGTATTCTGGGGAGCGGTGACAAGATACCGGCCACGCCCAGATTTATTCGTTTAGCACAGCCAGCGCCACCCTGCCAGCGCTCGCCGCATCGCGTATGCATGGACCGTGGCCTCCGCGATCGGCTACCGGCGGCGCACCGCCGGCAGCAAATCGCGGAGGCCACGGCATGGTAAGTGCAAAGTCCCTCGACAGGTTTCCCGTAGCCAGCCAGGGGGGAGGACTCGGCTTAACGTGCCAGTAGTAATTTGACGGTCGTTTCGCAATGAACGCTTATTACAGTCCTTGGTACACATTTTCATTACATTACGATAGACGTTTTTGTTAGTATAACTTTACTTTGCTATGAGTTTATTCTGGCGCGCAGCGACAACAAGCAGCGAAAGCCAGTACAGCCAGTAGCCTGCGGCGGTTCAGGCGGCTCGCTAGCCGTGCGGGCAGGCACAGGCAGCTTGTGAGCGCATTTTACACGTGCAGAAGGTGATTGATGCTTTTCTGCTGTATCCAAAATAAATGGAAATACGCATGAAGTATGCAAACTTGGCTAAGGAATGGTCGTAATCCACAATGTTGATCGAAAAAAGATTAAAGCAGTTCCACTTAACGTGAAAGCGGTCGGAAGTGCCGATCAGGGATTCGTCAGTGTTTCCCTTGTGTTATTCTTGTACCTTGTGTGTATGTTGCTTTTGGCAATTTTCGTACGTTTAGTTGGCTTGACTGGGACTAGATTTGATTGGATTGTCTACACTGGCTGAGGTTGACCAGTTTCGAGTAGCTCCTGGAGAGACGTGCTGCCTAAGCGCGAGGATCGGATTGGATTGCATTAGATTGGATTGAATTGGATTTGCATTAGATTGGATTGAATTGGATTTGTATTGGATTGGATTGGATTGGATTGGATTGGTTTTGGATTGGATTAGATTGGATTGGATTTGTATTGGATTTTGGTTCAATGATAAGCAGCAGTAAGCATGATAATCAGCTAATCCTCGACAACCAGGAAAGCTAAGAATAACCAGCTGAACCTTAGCTCACGCTACGTATATCCTGGCATAGCCACTTTACTTTCGAAGCCTCTGAGTTACGCCGCGCCGAAGGGACCGTGACAGGCTACACCGTAACGCCATGGCGATATGCTTAGTTCCAGCGAGCGAGCTCGCATGAGGCGGCGAGTTCCTGAAGTGCTCTGCAATTAAAAGAGGTCCAGCCGTCGCTTCAGCCGTTATCACGGGAAGTCTCGCTGACTACGAGACGAACACTATGTCCCTAGCAAAAACTTAAAGCCGTTCCACTCAATATGAAAGGTGTTGGAAGTGCACAGCAGTTATTCGCCATAATGAGCTGTACGCTGTTATCCGCTTACTGCTACCACCCCATACAATACACATTTCATGCCTTCGCAGTGCTAGCGCGCCCCCAGCCTGAAACTGCGCCAGCGAAGTGCTGGATCGCATTGGATTGGATGGAATTGGATTGGCATCTCTTGGATTGGATTGGATTCAATTTGGATTAGATTTGGATTGGATTTGCATTGGGTTTGAATTTGATTTGGATTGGATTTGGATTGAATTTGGATTGGATGATAAGCAGCAGTAAGCATGATAGTCAGCTAATCCTAGACAACCAGGAAAGCTAAGAATGCCCAGCTGTACCTTAGCTCACGCTACGTATATCCTGGCATAGTCGCTTGGCTTTCAAAGCCTCTGGGTTACGCCGTGGCGAAGGGACCGTGACAGGCTACACCTTAACGCCGTGGCGATATGCTTGGTTCCAGCGAGCGAGCTGGGCGACAAGGCGAGTGCCTAAAGTGCTCTGCAGTTAAAACGTATGGACAGTTCTTGAACGCACTTATAAAAAAACACGCGTCCTCAACGCAAATGCAATTAAGGCTTAAGTTCTGCACACACGCGGAATGGCGGCCCCAGCCGCTTGGTGAACCTGTACAACAGCGTTGGGGCAACGTATCTTCAACCTGCCTACCATCAGCTTCCCTAATTTTGCTCTATGACCTTAGAGTGGTAGTCCTGACGACCATACATTTGTAAAAGGTCTTCAATCTTGTGAGCCTTCATTGGCTGAATTTACAAAATTCAAGTTAACCCAAGCTCAGAAATACACGAACGTCACATAGTACTTTTTCTGTCAGAGCATTTCTTGTAAGTCGTAGCTATTTTCGAGGTAATAGTTCGGGACAGACAAAAAACATACTTCTCTTTCATGCTCTTTCACTGTTGCAGTATTAAAGGGACCCTGCAACACTCTTTGAGCAGTGCAAGTAAACCTGCGCGGCGTTTAGATTACACTGCCACGAATACCTGAGCCAAATATTACACGTGCACGTGAAGCGGTGAGCGCGCAAATCGATGTGAAAGACGAGGAAAAACCAACCGCTCTCTCTTCAGTTGTCCTCATTATGCATGGCCTAAGGGACGTCACATAGGCCATGGCTGCCCGATCGGCTGTCACTGGTCAACTTCGCGGCTAGATTCTCCCATTTCCGTCGTCGTCATCGCTGTGTACGAACCTCTTCTATGCCTGAATTCGTAGGCACAGTTTTGCCGTTTCTTTTGTGTTTTGAGTGCGCGCGGAGTTTGAGTGATGAGCTCGACACTTCCCTTTAAGCGGGACCACTCGACTACAAACGTTTATTGCTTCAAAAACGCCCTACCAGACCGAGCGCGCACTTGCGAGCAGGCACCCATGCTTGCTTTTTTGTGGCACCATACCGGAAATAGGCCCCTCCGCGTTGCGGAGAAAAGGAGAAAACTACCCGGCATGTGATATATCGAAGGCCGCCGAAGAAAACGCCGCGAGCCGCCCCCCTCTCCGGGAGAGAGCGCGCAGCTTTCGTCGCGCTGTCCGCGGTCGAGTTGAGAGGGAACGATTATGCGCGATTTCTCATCGCGCGTAGTTTCGTTAATTGTGAACGGATTTTCCTAATTCTTGCGGGAGGAGATTTCTGGGACAATAGACTTTATCCCAAAATACATTACTAGTAGTCGATGGCAAGTGTTGCAGGGTCCCTTTAAAGCTCTATCGCGGTAAGCAACCTCGCCTGACTCCTCTTGTAGTCGCGCTTGGCGTGCTTGTCGTAGAAACTTTGTTATGTCGTTTTCGTCCTTCGAATGCAAACACTCATTTCCGTCTCGGGGCACAAGATATGCATGAGAGGCGTCCTGTGTGTTCAGTTCCTTGCCCCGTCAAGAAATTCTGGTGAGAGTACTACGCATCCCGTCGACTTTCTCCGGGTTGTCTGCTTTAACGTCAAACCTTTTTTGCAGTAAAATAAAACTGATTTTTACATGGTAAAAAGCGCACTAGACGGAGACAGTAAAAAAAACAGTGACACGGGACGAGCGCTAAGCGCTCGTTCCGTGTCACTATTTTTATCTGTCTCCGTCTAGTGCGCTTTTTACCATGTCGAAGTCGTATAACCAACTGGCCCAAATTTCTGCGTTGATTTGTTTAATTTAGGTACATTGCATTGTTAAGTAATATCTTACCGCACCGTACTCCGAGTATGGCAATGTTGTTCTTTTTGCATTATTCTATGGGTAGCACAAGATTTTGTTTCTCCTGCTCTACTGTGCTACCTATTCTTAATGGGGACCTACGAGAGCATGAACGCCGCACTCCGGGAAGCGCAGGCCCCGCGAAATGGCGAGAATCGGATAGACCCTGCACATGTGCAATGCCCGCCTGAGGCGGTAGAAGCCGCCCTGTCGTCGACTACGGTGCTCCGTCGTACCGCTGAGCTTGCGATAGCTGAAGAATTTCGCCATCGAAGGATGCCCAGGGGCACCTGGGAGCGCCGTAGCAGACGACTGGGTGGCTTATTCCGCCTCATGCAGGCAGTGCGCATGTGCCGGCCGCATGCGATTCTCTCCTCTTCTCGGCGCCGGCGGTTCCCGGAGCGCGGCGGCCACGCGTTCGCCTGTTCCCCTTCACCCTGGACCGCACTCCACCTACATTTGTCACTTCTGTTTGTCCCTTGTACCCTTTTTTTTTAGGGTCAAAACGCATTAAAGGTTTGGGCTGTCGGCGTCTCCGGTTGTCTCATGTAATCACGGTACCAAAATACCGGGACACTCGTTTTCCGATGCCTAACGCTAGAACGTTTTATCTCCACGGGCTTTTCGAAAACGTGTAGTTAAAGAACACACGTTTGCCCACGCCTTGTGCTGCGGCGCGTGACACGAAGACAACTTACGGCCATTCTGTTTCTCATATAAGTGCTTAAATCCGGCTCAACGCAAGAGAGGGCGCCACCACCTCAGCAAGCGCGCGACTCTTCCTGACGCCAGCGGTTCTCCGTAGCCCAATCAGCGCGCGTAGAGTGGGAAGAGACAGGCTTACAATCTTTGAATACACTTATACTCTGCATCCTTTGCCCCTCTCCCGGTTGCACGTGAGTCGGGATGGCCCGTATTTTTCGTCTGCGGCCTCCTCGTCATCTGAGCCCGTATGGGATGAGAACTAGGCGCTCCAGATGCCTTTCATATCTTGCGATAGCTAAACTCCGCAGTGCAAATAATGTATGTATGTATGTATGTTTGTGGTTTATTGGCGCAAGGGTTTCTAAGACCAAAGAGCGCCAGAACTATGTTATGTGGTCTTTCAATAGTCATGTTTGTGCTTAAAATATGTATGAAATGAGTATGATACATCTTAAAATACTGTATATATGGGTGTAGAGGGCCCGTCCACTAAAGCATGAAGATGTTCATAATGGTGGCTGAAATGGATTATGGGTGCAACGTGATGCACCTCGAGCCAAAGAGCATGCGACGAGAGTGGGCCTCCCGTGCGGACAAAGGGAGCATGAGGGCCTCACTCACTGCTCGTAGGCTCTGAGGTCACGCACTGTACGAGATGAGTTTTAAAAACTTGATGTCTGCAAGATAACTTAAAAGACTTTTGTTTGTAAACATAGGTTCATCTCCTAAAAACAGTGAAGGATGTAGTGGAATGTTGTAGGTATATATTTTCGGGAAATGCCGTTTTCTGGCTTCATTGCAGAATGTGCACTCAATTAATACATGGAGGACGGTGAGCCGTTCCCCACACTTGTTACAAGCAGGTGGGAGTGTTCCATTCAAAAGATATGCGTGTGTAGCGTAAGTGTGGCCTATTCGCAGTCTGCAAATGGATACTTCAATGAATCTGTTTTGTTTTTCTGTTGTGTATCTTCCTAGGTATGGTTTTACTGAGTGGAGCTTGTTGTCTGTGTGTGTGTCCCACATGTGCTGCCAGCATTTACGGATTCCCCTCCGGATTACTGGTTTCAGATCGAGGTGAGGGACCTGCGCTACATCAACACCACTACGTAGGGCCGCCAAAGTGGCGTTCTGGTCAGCAATTTCATTGCCCAGAATGCCACTGTGTCCAGGGATCCAGCAAACAAGTATTTTTAGCTTTGACTTATAGGCAGTTATAAGAGCTTTAAAAAGGCGGTTTAGAATAACGTTTTTTGTGGGCTTAAAGGAATCCAATGCAGTTACTACGCTTAGGGAGTCTGTGTAGATGACTGATTGTTGTATTTTGTTCTGTGTAATGTGTTCCACTGTGATTAGAATACCATAGGCTTCTGCTGTAAAGATGCTACAATTTCTGTTCAATGTCCTTGTGCTGGCAAAGTCCGGGCCATGTGCAGCACAAGACACAGAAGAAGAAGACTTGGAAGCATCTGTGTAAAAAGAGGCGCATGGATATCTGTGTTGTAAATTTAAGAAATGCTGTAAAATCAATTCGCGGGGTGCACGACGCTTGTCAATTTGTTTAAAGGATGTGTCACAATGAATAGTTGACATGTCCCAAGGTGGGACTATATCGGCGATACAGGTTTTTATGCCATCATCTAAAGACACCCCTATCTCCTCTGCAAGGCCTTTGACACGCAAGGCTACAGGGGCAGGGATCGACGGGCGCGCTAAATACAAATGGGCGGATGAGATGTCATTCACAATAGAATTGCATGGGTGATTCGTCATAGACATTGTCCTAATAGCATAGAGGAGTGCTGTATAAGCACGCTGGTGCTCTAGGCACCAGTGGTCGCATTCTACATAAAGACTCTGGATTGGACTTGTCCTGAAGGCTCCAGAGGCAAGGCGAAGGCCCAAATGTAGTACTGGGTCTAACATTTTTAAGGCAGTTTTAGACGCGGACCCGTATGTTACACTTCCATAGTCTATACGTGACCTAACTAAACTCACAAAGAGACGTAGAAGGCAGTCTTTATCAGCACCATAAGACTGATGTGACAACACTTTTAAAATGTTAATGGTTTTTAGGCATTTTTGTTTGAGTTTCTTTAAGTGCTGTACGTACGTTAGTTTTCCGTCAAGTACAACACCTAAAAACTTGTGTTCTTTCTTGACAGCAATCCGTTCTCCGTTCAGTGTGACATCGGGTTCTCGACGAATTCCACGCTGTCTTGTGAATAACACACATGTACTTTTGTGAGGATTCAATTGAAAACCATTTTCTTCCGTCCATTTTGCAAGCCTGTTCACACCTAACTGTATCTGCCTTTCACATATGGACTGATTGCATGACCTAAAGCTTATTTGGACGTCGTCAACATACATTGAGTAGGAGATTGAGGGTGGCAACGATTTCCCAAGTGAATTCATTTTAATTATAAACAGAGTACAGCTTAATACTCCACCCTGGGGAACCCCATTTTCTTGTATGTATGTTCTTGATACCACTGTCCCTACTCTTACCCTAAATGTCCGCTCCGACAAATAACTTTCAATAGTGTTTAGCATATGTCCAGACACACCGAATGCCTTGAGATCAAGCAGTATGCCGTGACGCCAAGTTGTATCGTATGCTTTTTCTAAGTCAAAGAAAACAGAAAGACAGTGCTGTTTGTGGATAAAAGCATCTTTGACATACGACTCAAAGGCAACTAGCTGGTCAGTTGTGCTTCGACCTGATCGGAAACCAGCCTGACAACTGTCCAGGATGCCGTTATATTCAAGAAAATGGATTAGCCTCTTATTTACCATTTTTTCAAAAACCTTTCCTAAGCAACTTGTCAGAGCTATTGGTCGGTAACTGGCAGGTAGTGAGGCATCTTTCCCCTGTTTTAATACGGCAACTACAACTGCTTCTCTCCAAGCTCTCGGAAAGTATCCCGCCGCCCATATTTTGTTGAACAAGTGCAAGAGTGTTCGGAGAGTTTCTGGGTGCAGATGTTGTATCATTGTGTATGATATACTATCTGCCCCAGGCGCTGAAGCCTTACATGTTCCCAAGGCGACCAAAAGCTCTGTTATGGAAAATTCCGTGTTGTATGGTTCGTCAGATCTTTTGTTATCACGAATCGGTTTCTTCTCCATAGATGTTTTGTGTCGTAAGAAAGCATTCGTGTAATGAGCAGAACTCGATACATATGAAAAGTATTTCGCAAGCGTGTTTGCCTGGTCCTCTAGGGTATCGCCTGTACTGTTGACCAAAGGTAGGGTGTGTGTTTTCCGTCCATTAAACTTTTTAATTCTGTTCCATACTTTGCCTGCATCTGTGTATGAGTTGATAGAAGTCACGAAAGAGCGCCAGCTATCTCTTTTTGCAAGTGCAAATAATGAAAACCGTGGTTGTGAAGGCTCTAAAGAATTGTACGAAAGCGCACATTTGGCGTGATAATATTTGTGTTCTCTCACTGCGAAATCTTATCCCGAATTTAAACCCGTATGCAGTCATATTTCCTAGTAGCTGGGAAATGACCAGTATACTTGGAAGGATGCTTACCCAGGAGAGTCTTCAGTCGGTGGTAATTCCCATACCATGGTAGCGGTACGTGCCTCGCTGTTCATTTCCGTTCGGAAAGCCTTCAAGCATTCAAAGACGGTATCGTTATCCCAATCCGAGATGGCGACAGAGCTAGGAAAGCCTTCGACGGCCTGGAATCCGAAAAAATAAAAAAATTTGCTCACACTCTGCCGAGGCACGTTTGTAAAATACGTCCAGCAGCTACTTAGAAAGATAGGTGTGGAAGTATTCATTATTAACCTTGTAGTGACCGAGGTAGGTGACGTGTTACAACAAACAAAAAAACACACTAACGCGCACGAATTAGTCAACGGCGATTGCTTGAAACCTCCGTGGGCAAGGGTTCATGGTACCACATTGATTGTATTGTCATTCCCTGACACAGACTCTCAGCGCTTTTCGACTCCGCAGTCCGTAATATGTCACCTTTTCCCACTCGTGAGTGGCAACTGATCGATGAAGATGATAGGTCAGCTGAGTCCCAGAGAAGCAGGGGATTGCGATGGTTTACAAAAAAAGCGATTGCTACGGCAGCGTTTGTGGTTATGGCAAAGTGTGTACTTGCACTTACGGAAACAGCTATTAAAATGCGTCCTATTCCTGTGCCAGTAGCCTGGGTAACTGGGTGGGTTAAATTTGACAACCTCGGTATTCAGGCTGGAGAGCTTTTTCTTCTTGTGGGAAAAGTACGTAGCGCCTCTTACGTGCATTCTTTGGAAGTTCGCTTCAAGAAATTCTATCTAGATAAATTTTTGTCAGGATTACTACTGTTGGTGACGTTATACCGGCGTATTAAATCGCTCAGCTAACTGGTAGGCTTGGACAGAATGGACAACAAACACCAGCAGATAAACAAAAATTTGCAACTTTTCTGAATAAAATTGATGCCGGATTACTTTGGCCAAACTTTATAAAACAACTAGGAATAGTTTTTGACGTAAAAGCAGCGTCTTAAAGAAGTGACATAAAAGCTCGGGTAGAAAATGGTATTTTCACTTCTTCCTGTGAGCGTACCTCTCGTTTTTCGTAAGATGAAATGGCAGAAAACCCCGACCAAGTCTATAAACAGTGCCGTTTCCCACCCTCCTCGCAATTGGGTGAAGGAAGATGTACTATTCTTGAGTAGTTCCCACAAATTTGATTTTGCGTAGAATATTGCCGCGAACCATACATTGGGTTTGTTTATTTGTGTTTTGCTTTTACCGCCCGGCTGCGCCGGTCTGTGTTATCTCTGCGCCAAGGGAAGCGCGTGTTCCATTCTTTCTTTCTGTGCCGCATGTGTTATCTGTTGTGATAGGGAGAGCATTCCCATCTAACGTGAACAGCCCAGAATAATATTCTTGGATCTACTATGTTCTCGATGCGAATAGACGTTTCGAGAACCACGCGCGCCAAAAGATAAAAAGCCTGCAGTGCGGACGCCGGGGCATTCCATTCGACGACACTCGCCTGTGCAAGTCACTTTGTTGACCGCTGCTTCGCCGCCTCTGTACTCTTTTGAGTTGTTAGGGAAGCACAAGTTCGCTCCAATAAACGTGTTTCTCATTCAAGACAACTGCATCGTCCTTGTCTTCGCGACAATATCCTACGCAATCTCCTTTTCGTGTGCTTTTAAGTGCGAATGCACTTTATAAGCGACCCCAAACCATCCACCGGCGGCGGCGGCGGCGGCGGCGGCGTCCGCAGTGCTCCTCTATATTTAAAAAAGAAACAGCATCCGGTGCCAGGTTTTGATCCGAGGACTTTGCGGCCGCAGCGCGACGCTCTACCGACCAAGCCACGGACGCGACGCTGATATCAGTGTTAGTGACGCGCCTTATATCTTTAACGCATTCAAACTACGTCGTCAGCGGCGTGCGTTGGCGACTCAGCGGCGTTATAGCGGCTTGATAACTGCGTGGTGTACACGTGATACTACAAACCCGATGGAAGAGATGGAAGAGAAGGCGGCGAGGCGGTGGGCTGCGGGGGCCGAGCGCAAGCGCCGCAAGCGGGCCGACAACCGTGCATTCGCACTTTCACATTCTCCCCCTCGGGGAAATGCGGGGGAATTTTTTGTCACCGTGAATACTATTTCGTCCGGCCTTAATACATATTGCATATGTATCATTTTCATCCGTGAAGGTCTTTCGGAATATACTTTAAATAGATAAATAAATATAAATAGGTGAAAAATACGCAGTGTGCGGAGTCTGTTGTGTTTGTATTGTGTTCATTTTTTAGCCGTACAAGATGTTCGACATACTAGAATCCATCGTGTGTCGTTACTCGCTTTATCAGGGGATGCCACCATGAGGGCAGCACACTTAGGGCAGCAAATAAACGGCACCGGCTACGTTCTTTACTATGTTATCAAACAAGACTATCACCCTCTGTGAGTATGTTTACCCGACTGAGTAAAAAGAGATGCCCTCCTAAGGACAAGGCACGGATTGCTCGTGGCACCGATTGCTTCTAACTTTTACGAAGAGATTTTGATTTGCTTCCTCCAAGGCCAAGGTCACATGGCTAAGTATTCCGGACGCAAACTTGATGTATCAGCCGTAAAATAAAAGAAGAGGACTTAAAGTGCACGCAAAACATAAGACGGTTATTTGCACTTTAAACTATGACTATGGCTCTCGCGCAAGTTTCTTACCTCTCTTCGTGATCGTTAATTTACGTTGCAGCCACCTAAGATCCCACTCATATTTCTTGTTTATTCATCAAGAAAGCGGCTGTACAAGGAATTGTCTTCAATAGCAGAAACTGAGCAGACATTGACAATCATCACGAAAACGAAAGTGTACGTCACAATAACAGGGGCACGAAATAGTCGTCCAGTGCTGACAACGTGCGCGTTTCCTGCTTTTCATGAATTTGAATGGTACAACTTACTTTCGCCTCCTCGTTTATACCGCCAAACGACATTTCCTAGTAGTAGTGATCTTTAACACCTAAACAATGCTCAGGAGATAGGGTATGACAGAAAAATGAAAGCTGGGGTGAGGAGAAAATCTTTGGGACAAAAATGGAATACCACAATGCAAGATAAGAGCGCTTGAACATCCATAAAGGGGGCCTTTTTGCTACAGAGAGTATAATCACGTGAGTAATGGTGACGGAATGAACAGCTTGAATTCCTTAAATTGAACCTCGTAATGGTAAAAAAATTTTTATAGACAAGTTTACACATTCCATGTATGCGCCTGCCTGCACCGCTCGCATGGTGGCTGCGTCACCAGCATCACATCAATTTTACCAATTGTGTGAGCAACAGACGGGGCATTTCAGCAAAAAATTACACCATCTTCCCGTAGGGGAACCCTGAGTAGTATGCGAAGCAGCCATGGGGTTGACTGAAGTTCCCATTAGTTTTCAGTTCGTCGTTTCCGTTGACATTCAGCTTCGCGTGCGTTCGTTGTATCAGTACCTTCTTGACGTAGTTTGAATGAGTGAAGGACATCAGGTGCGTCCGTAGCACATGCTCCCGTCTCGGTTTCTAGCGCAGTAGCAAGAGCCCCACGTACCTCCCGTTGCGGCCAGAGAATCGTGGGATCGAAACCAGGCGCCGCCTAACCATTTCTCTTTATAGTGGACTGCGCTGAAGTCAGCCTAAAGGCTGACGGGGCTCAAGAGACGCGCATCCGCAGTAGAGTGCGGATGGCGGGCAACGACAACGACAACGAGGGAGGGACACAGCCCCGAGCATGAGATGCTTTACATATGAAAGTTTCGCCGTCGATTTACGCACCGAGAGTGACAGGAGAACCAAGATGGTTAAGGTCCTGTAGAGAAGTGTGACGCACGCCACCCTTCTGTGCTTCTCTGCGGTTGACACAGCCGAATGGCCAGTGGCATTGGCTGCGGTGGCTCTGCGTTTGCTGCGCTAGCCGCTTCCACCTTCTAAAGGAATGTCCAGTGGAAATGGAGCCGGTTCTCCCGCTCCGTTTACCCGGGGCGCCCCTCTCACGGCTTCTCCTTGCGTCCCGTCTCCGCTTGGACTCGTAAAATAGTTGGTAACGAGTGCAGTGCAGAATGTAGGATGCAAAGCGAGGACTGCATGAGAATAACGGCGGCGATGCGCCCATACTCTCAGAGAACGAAAGTGGCGACACGCAGCCACTACCGCAGCTAAAGCGAAGACACCTTACTACTGAGACTGTTTGAATGCAAAGCTGGGTTTGCCGGTTTCGCGAGGGATATGCGATAAATGTCGTGTGGCGGTCTGCTGAAGTCGCGCCAAGGCGTGTGCGCTGGACGGCGCCCAGGAACGTGAGGGAGTGGATTGGGGCTCTCACTCCTTCCGCGAGATACTCCACTATATATTCCATCGTTTTGTTCTTCACTTTGTGTGTGTTCTCACCCTGCCACTTCAAGCTAAATTTCGCTTGCCTGAATTTATCTTTAAGTGGCAGGGTGACAAATGCACTAATTTCGCTTGCCTGGAGACGACGACGAAGCGCCTCTTCTGTAGGACGCTGCTTGTTTTGCCGGCGAATATTTGTGGTCTTTTTTTGCTTTCATTCCGGTAGACACCGCTTTTTGCTGAGCTGTGATGTACGCGGATCCCCCAGAGGAGCCGTGCGACGTCGATCCACCAGCGGGCGCCGCCTCCAGAAAGCGCGCCAGCCTCCCAACTCACACAGACGCCGAGGACATCGAGTTGTACTCAGTGCCCAGTGACTGTGATTCAGACGATGACTTTCAAGTGTGCCTTGGAAAAAAGGCGAAAAGAATGCTCCACACGGCATCTTCGCGATCTAGCACCTCGACAGTAAATCCCGTGCCTAGACACCCTGTGCACACGATACCGTTCGTGTCGGAGGCCAAGACATACAATTTGAGGATGCGCAACAAGCAGGTAGTCTCCGTGTTCCTGGAGGCCACTGTGCCTGGAGAAGTCAAGGACGTCAGGAATAATTACCGACGAAATATCTTGGCTACCAACGTGGAGCATCAGATTGCGCTGGAAGTTTTGCGAAAGATTACTTCCCTGCGAGACATGAAAGTGCGAGCTCATGATACTCCGTATGGAGAATCGACGGTAAGCGTCATTTGTGACGTGGATGCGTCTATCCCCAAATAGGGCCTGCCCATACTAATGAAACCTGCACATGAAGGTATTGTAATCAGACAAGTGAGCCGCATTGGTATGTCCAGGTGCCTGAAGGGCGACAGCCTTCCTTCCCATGTTAAGGTGGGTCATTTCCGTCAGCCTGTCCTACCCAATGGGCCAAAACCCCGCCAGTGCAACAAGTGCATGAAAATTGGCCATGTCGTTGCAGTCTGTGGGAGCGCCACTGTATGTCCCAAATGTGCTTGGCCGCACATGGCTAGCGACTGCAGTGAATGAAGGTACCCCCCCGTGCGCCACCTTTGAGGGACATCATGGTGCCTTATCGAAGAAGTGGCCACGTAGGAAGAAGGAGGTGGCTGCCTTGAAACAGATGGTGAGGGATCACTCCACGTGGAAGGACGCTGCTGCGACGGTGCGACAGCGGCGGCGCACCGATCTCGACGCCAGAGGTCATCGAAAAAGCCTCACCGTTTTCCCACTAACGCCTCTACGCAAGCGGATCCTCCACCAGTGCAACAACTACATCCCCAACCGCTACCTCCGCGGCCGCTGCTTCCGCCGCCTCCGCCACCCCCGGCGCAGCAGCAGTCGCCGAGCACACATCCGAAGGAGTTACAACCCTCGTCGGTTGACGTGTGACCCCCACTGCCATCGATTGTACCTCCAACGCTCAGTGCAGAAGACAGTTACGCGATCTCCCGCCCGGGCTGAAGGCCCAGATCTGCAAGTCGTAGCGGTCTTGAGGTCACTAACAAAAACTCTTCATCTGCGTTGAGTGCAGTACAAGTACAGGAGGCCCTGTAGCCAGTACTCGCAAGCCTCGGGTGAGAAAGCTCAATGGCCAACGGGCGCCCTTCGTTCAGTGTTGACGTAAACGGCGCTTCCATTTTTCAATGGAACACCAGACGTCTGTTGTCACACAACTCTGACCTCCGGCAATTTGTGTTCATGAAGTTGATCCCATCCCCGTCATCTGTGACCCGAAACTTTATAAACCTATTAGGCTATCTACTATGAGCTTTTCCAATCAGCCACATGCGGGGAGCACAGCAAAATCGCGGTTTTCATCAGACGTGAGCTCACCTTGACCATATCGAACAGGGTGAAATGTGGGTCTCTGACGCGAGAAACTGTTGGTACTGGGCATCCCACCGCAGTCACCAATGTTGCGACACAGAATCCAACCGCTGCGACCAATGTTGCGACTGGGCATCCCAACGCAGTCGCCAATGTCGTGACTCGCATCCCAGCTTGTCACCGATGTTGGGAATCAGCCATCCCGACGCTGTCACGACTGTTGCAACAGGCCACCCGAGCACAGTCACCAGTGTAGCGACGCTGCCTTGCTCCGTCCGCTATCGACGCGGCGCAGAGCAGAGCGATGAAGTTCTCGAGCCAGCAAAAAGTAGAAGCAACATTTATATTCAGTATGTACAAGGGTAAGAATCGTTTAATATCTCGCACGAAGGCGACAGCACCTCTCCACTCGGTGCCTCCGATAAGTGCCGCCGAAGAACGCCGCGAAGAATGCCGACGATAAGTGCCTTCGGGTGGGTCTTATACCCCCGAAGTCCGTTGTCACCCCGAGAAGTTTGAATCGCTCAAATCACGACTCTCACTGGCTGAAGTTTGAAATCCGACGAATGGAAGCGAAGCGGTTGCGTCAGCCGAGCCGCCCAATGGGGGGAAGGGAGGGCGACGCCGTCGCCATCTCCGCGAAGCCACCACCAGGCAAGCGGCCGCATGTCGGTTGCCCGTAGTTCACCCGACGCATGATTCGGCTAAGCCGCCGCAAAGCAAAAAAATTCCCCCGCATTTCCCGAGGGGGAGAATGTGAAAGTGCGAATGCACGGTTGTCGGCCCGCTTGCGGCGCTTGCGCTCGGCCCCCGCAGCCCACCGCCTCGCCGCCTTCTCTTCCATCTCTTCCATCGGGTTTGTAGTATCACGTGTACACCACGCAGTTATCAAGCCGCTATAACGCCGCTGAGTCGCCAACGCATGCCGCTGACGACGTAGTTTGAATGCGTTAAAGATATAACTAACACTGATATCACCGTCGCGTCCGTGGCTTGGTCGGTAGAGCGTCGCGCTGCGGCCGCAAAGTCCTCGGATCGAAACCTGGCGCCGGATGCTGTTTCTTTTTTAAATATAGAGGAGCACTGCGGACGCCGCCGCCGCCGCCGCCGGCGGTGGATGGTTTGGGGTCGCTTATAAAGTGCATTCGCACTTAAAAGAAATGGGACTCTGCAGCGATGCAAGTTTGGGCCCGTCGGCCCCGGGCGGTTTGGTCCGGTTTGGATGAGGCGTGAATCGGCCCCGCGGTCGGTGCGTCGCCCCGTGCAACGAATTTGGGACGGGCGCTTTGGCACAACAAAACCAGTCAGCTTGAATCCAAAGAACAAACTTCTCTGTCATGCCCTATATACACAGATTGTCACATGGATTAAAAAATGTAGCTGGTAGTTACGAAGTAAACATATTGTTCTGTGCACCAAACAAATGAAGCCGAGTGTGCAACACAGTTGACAAGAAGACATCAGGAGCCGCCAAGCATACATGATGCGAAGTCAAAACACGTGTCGCTATTCTTTCCTTGTAACGTGGCAGTGAGGTATTTGATACCGTTTTCGTGCTACCAATAAGTGTATGTCGGTCAAATGGGGCGTTGCCTGAACCTGAGAGCCTTGGACCACGAGCGCACGTTGCACGGCGACAAATATTCCCATGTTGCTCGGCATTCTGCGAAGTGTGGCTGCGTGCCTGTCTTTTAAGACACTGTAGTAATTGCTCAATACAAGGACCAACGTGTACGGGAAAATGGAGACAAGTGCGTCAACGTTCCTTCAGTGTCGTTAGCTAAAAGTTAATTTGTGTCCTTGACTGGTCGCGGTGCGCATTATTGTGGTCCTTGGCACGTGGATTTTGTCAATTTTGTAATCGCGTTTGCCAAGGTGACAGAGTGATTTTGTATTACTGTCTGGGCCAGGGCGCATTGGGTGGTATTTGGCATGTGCAGCCTCACAAAGTTTGACGTGCGCTGTAATCGCGGATGACAAGATATGAAGCCACGTGGCCCTTCAGAGTGGAGTATATATATATATATATATATATATATATATATATATATATATATATATATATATATATATATATATATATATATATATATATATATATATATAGTAAGGAAATGAGGGGGTCGTTGAGGAAATACAGAAAGATAGGTCAGCAGTCTACAACGCCTAAGGAGGCATAGGGGTGTGGTTAGGCTCTTTTCTTTTTCACTACGGTTAATGAAGTACACATTTTTTTTTAATATACAGAACAAACAAAGAAAGAAAAACACGCGCCCAGAGTGGGGACCGAACCCACGCCTTTCGATTACATGTCGAATGCCTTACCAATTCAGATACAATTCTAGTAAATATAAATAGCCCAGAAAGTGAAGGAGAACGCAGTCGCCCAGATAGCCGAATTGGTAAGGCATTCGACATGTAATCGAAAGGCGTGGGTTCGGTCCCCACTCTGGGCGCGTGTTTTTCTTTCTTTGTTTGTTCTGTATATTAAAAAAAATGTGTACTTCATTAACCGTAGTGAAAAAGAAAAGAGCCTAACCACACCCCTATGCCTCCTTAGGCGTTGTAGACTGCTGACCTATCTTTCTGTATATATATATATATATATATATATATATATATATATATATATATATATATATATATATATATATATATATATATATGTATATATATAAATATATATATATATATATATATATATATATATATATATATATATATATATATATATATATATATATATATATATATAGCAGAACAGAGAGATACGGGACGAGGACTCGGTAAAGATACATATCAAGGTTGCAGTCGTCATTGCCTTTTTTCGGCTTTTTCGAAAATATTTAATAGGGCCGAAGGACGTGTGCTTGTCACGTTTCTTTGATTCATTGATAAATAAGCGAAAATATAAGTCGAGAAAAAATCCGCCGTTTTTCCGGGAGCGGGACTCGAACCCACATCTCCGCATAACCGGTGCGGTGCGTTCGCCATTACGCTATCCCCACAGCGGCTTCTCTCTCGACTTTAAAGCGGAGGTTTATATTTACAAGAGCTCTGAGGCCGGTCAACTAGCGCCGCCCCTCGACTACCGCGGGAGACGTAGAACGTCTTCTTTCCAGCGGCCGCCACGTAGAACGTGGTCGGAGGTCGGAGTTAGCAATTGGCATATCCGAACTGCTGGAGCCAGTGCCTCGTAATGCAAGTAGCAGAACAGAGAGATGCGGGACGAGGGACTCGGTAAAGATACATATCAAGGTTGCAGTCGTCATTGCCAGTGCTATTCGGCTTTTTTTCGAAAATATTTAATAGGGCCGAATGACGTGTGCTTGTCACGTTTCTTTGATTCATTGATAAATAAGCGAAAATATAAGTCGAGAAAAAATCCGCCGTTTTTCCGGGAGCGGGACTCGAACCCACATCTCCGCATAACCGGTGCGGTGCGTTCGCCATTACGCTATCCCCACAGCGGCTTCTCTCTCGACTTTAAAGCGGGGGTTTATATTTACAAGAGCTCTGAGGCCGGTCAACTAGCGCCGCCCCTCGACTACCGCGGGAGACGTAGAACGTCTTCTTTCCCAGCGGCCGCCACGTAGAACGTGGTCGGAGGTCGGAGTTAGCAATTGGCATATCCGAACTGCTGGAGCCAGTGCCTCGTAATGCATGTAGCAGAACAGAGAGATACGGGACGAGGGACTCGGTAAAGATACATATCAACAGGGCCGTAGCCAGTAATTTTTTTCCGAGGGGGTTATGGGTTCTGGCAAGGTGGTAGTTTTGCCGAAACCAACATTAAGTATTGCTTACGCGCTGCCTGGAAAAGATTTCGGGAGGGGTTCGAACCCCCAAACCCCCCCCTCTGGGTACGGCCCTGCATATCAAGGTTGCAGTCGTCATTGCCAGTGCTATTCGGCTTTTTTCGAAAATATCTAATAGGGCCGAATGACGTGTGCTTGTCACGTTTCTTTGATTCATTGATAAATAAGCGAAAATATAAGTCCAGAAAAAATCCGCCGTTTTTCCGGGAGCGGGACTCGAACCCACATCTCCGCATAACCAGTGCGGTGCGTTCGCCATTACGCTATCCTCACAGCGGCTTCTACGAGGCACTGGCTCCAGCAGTTCGGATATGCCAATTGCTAACTCCGACCTCCGACCACGTTCTACGTGGTGGCCGCTGGGAAAGAAGACGTTCTACGTCTCCCGCGGTAGTCGAGGGGCGGCGCTAGTTGACCGGCCTCAGAGCTCTTGTAAATATAAACCCCCGCTTTAAAGTCGAGAGAGAAGCCGCTGTGGGGATAGCGTAATGGCGAACGCACCGCACCGGTTATGCGGAGATGTGGGTTCGAGTCCCGCTCCCGGAAAAACGGCGGATTTTTTCTCGACTTATATTTTCGCTTATTTATCAATGAATCAAAGAAACGTGACAAGCACACGTCATTCGGCCCTATTAAATATTTTCGAAAAAAGCCGAATAGCACTGGCAATGACGACTGCGACCTTGATATGTATCTTTACCGAGTCCCTCGTCCCGTATCTCTCTGTTCTGCTACATGCATTACGAGGCACTGGCTCCAGCAGTTCGGATATGCCAATTGCTAACTCCGACCTCCGACCACGTTCTACGTGGCGGCCGCTGGGAAAGAAGACGTTCTACGTCTCCCGCGGTAGTCGAGGGGCGGCGCTAGTTGACCGACCTCAGAGCTCTTGTAAATATAAACCCCCGCTTTAAAGTCGAGAGAGAAGCCGCTGTGGGGATAGCGTAATGGCGAACGCACCGCACCGGTTATGCGGAGATGTGGGTTCGAGTCCCGCTCCCGGAAAAACGGCGGAATTTTCCTCGACTTATATTTTCGCTTATTTATCAATGAATCAAAGAAACGTGACAAGCACACGTCATTCGGCCCTATTAAATATTTTCGAAAAAAGCCGAATAGCACTGGCAATGACGACTGCGACCTTGATATGTATCTTTACCGAGTCCCTCGTCCCGTATCTCTCTGTTCTGCTACATGCATTACGAGGCACTGGCTCTAGCAGTTCGGATATGCCAATTGCTAACTCCGACCTCCGACCACGTTCTACGTGGCGGCCGCTGGGAAAGAAGACGTTCTACGTCTCCCGCGGTAGTCGAGGGGCGGCGCTAGTTGACCGGCCTCAGAGCTCTTGTAAATATAAACCCCCGCTTTAAAGTCGAGAGAGAAGCCGCTGTGGGGATAGCGTAATGGCGAACGCACCGCACCGGTTATGCGGAGATGTGGGTTCGAGTCCCGCTCCCGGAAAAACGGCGGATTTTTTCTCGACTTATATTTTCGCTTATTTATCAATGAATCAAAGAAACGTGACAAGCACACGTCATTCGGTCCTATTAAATATTTTCGAAAAAAGCCGAAAAAACGCAATGACGACTGCAACCTTGATATATATATATATATATATATATATATATATATATATATATATATATATATATATATATATATATATATATATATATATATATATATATATATATATATATATATATATATATATATATATATATATATATATATATATATATATATATATGTATATAAATATATGTATATGCATATATATATATATATGTGTGTGTGTGTGTGTGTGTGTGTTTCTAATACAATTCATTTGACAGTTCAGCGCTGTGTCGTTGTTAATTCTTTTGTCCCGTCCTTTTCGCGCTGCCTGTTCGATATGGTCACTATGAACCAACTAGCCCAACTTGCCATCCTTCTGTGAGCTCACCAACGTGCACCATCCTGTGCAACCTCACAGCGGTAACCAGTACGTCAGCCTCACCATCAGGAAACGCAAGCTCACCTTCACACTTGTGGGTGCGTACATACACCCAACGTCTAGTTTTGGTCGCGTGAAGCTGGAGGGAATACTAAGCACAACGACTGGTTCATGGGTCATTACGGGTGATTTTAATGCCCACAACTTGCTTTGGAGAAGCTCAGGCATTAACAGCAAAGGCCGAAGCCTGGTTTCCTTTGCCTTGGCCTGTGCTTAGTGAACGATGGAAGTCATTCTTTTTACGTGTCACGAACCACGGCTGTTGATTGAACGTAACGTTTGTGTCGCGGTGGTCATCCGGCCGAACACAATGGTTTCCAGACATAGAAACCCATGGAAGCGGCCGTAGTCCGACCTATTTAAACATTCTTGGACAACAAAGTCACTTCGCCCTCACGTTATTCGGGGGAACGATTGGCCACCATTTCAATCCATGATGGAAAATTTTTGCAGGAGTGACGAGCCGGGACATAGTCTGCCATTGGAAGCAGGTTAGTTTCTTGCATACGTTCCGCCCGGCTGTCTCCTAAAATTACAGAGTTCGATATTGAGCTGGAACACTTTAGAACAGTCCGTCGGCGCGCCGAACGGAAATGCAGACGTAAGAAGTCTTTTAAAGATTTAAGAGATGCGAGGAGTTGGCAGAACAAGATCCATGTGCAAGCACGGCATTGGAATTCTGTCTGTGAATCACTCGACCCTCGGAAGTTTTGGCTAGAATATCGACAAATGTGCGAGGGCTAATGACCCACGTGCAACAGCGCCCCCCATTCAAGGCTCTGGTTCTTCACCAGAAACCCGGGGGGCTCGAAGTAGCCCAGGACTTCTGCGTTCGGTTCGCCAGTGAAACAGGCCCTACTGGTTCATCACTTGCAATGACTTCCCGCATGACATGATCCCTTTTTTTATGGAAGAGCTTGAGGCGGCATTGGCTTTCTGCACCCGATCGTCATCGTCTGGGCAGGATTGAGCCACATATGCTGCTCTCTGTCACCTTGGCAACGGCGCCCGGCACGCCCTTTTCAGATATTTCAACGAACTATGGCGTAGTGGCATACTCCCTGAAAAATAAAGGTCTAGCCGCCTTGTTCCGCCCCTGAAACCTGGAAAATCTCTGCTGGACCCTGCGGCATACCAACCCATAGCACTTGCCAGTAGCGTTGGAAAGCTTATGGAACGAGTTATCCTTACACGTCTTGAGTGGTTCCTTGGACACTACAATGTCTACCATGAAGTCATGGCTCGTTTTCGTCGTGGCCGTTCTTCTATCGATGCGCTATCGACCTGGTAACATTCGTGCAGCAGCAGAGACGCGTCAAGCGCATATGCGCTGCACTGTTACTGGACTTGAAAGGAGCGTATCACAACGTGGAGCGTGATGCCATTGTTAAAGCACTGCAGGCAGTGGGGCTTTGCGGGCGAGCCTACCAGTGGGTGCGGAGTTACCTCTCAGGGAGGTCATTCTTTGTAATTACTCAAGATGGCCCAACGTCAATACACTATACCGACCGCGGTGTCCCCCAGGGAGCCGTGTTGAGGCCTACGTTGTTCAACTTCACAATCATCGGCCTTGCAAGATCGGTTCCAAGAATGGTTGATCTGTCGATTTACGCAGATGGTATTTGCATCTGGGCAGATGGAGTGACTCGACGGCACGTGCACGTGCGCCTGAAAGTGCGGCAGACTTGACCAACACCTATCTGCATAAGCAAGAATTGTTAGTGTCTTCCATCAATTGCGCAGCGCTTGCATTCTCACGGAAGACTATCTATGCATACCCTTTGAGAGTTCATAGCGAAAGGGTTTCAAACGGCGTGGGTGCCGACAGGGATCTTTCTTGGCGCTTCTACGTTCATTGCTTAAAAAAGCGGCTGTGTACAGTGGCCCATATTCTCCAGTTTATTGGCAGAAATACGCGGGGAACGCCCATTAAGTCAATGTTGCAGCTGTACAACGCAATATGATTGGGCTCCCTACGGTACAGACTACCTGCACTTTCATGTACATGCCGCACAAATATTCAGCAACTATAAGGCATACAAGTACAGACCCTCCTAACTTTCGTTGGCCTACGACGGTGAACGTCAACAGCTGCCACCATTTCTGTTGCTTGTGATCACCCCTTGCCCACTTACGTGGCAATTGATACACTCAGGGCTCACATTAGGCACTTAACCAGGCTGCCTGATAATCCCCTTGCTAGTATGCCATCTAAACGCGTCCATGCGTCTTTCGCAAAAGTTGTAGCTTCCCACATCACCAGCATGCCATCCAACTATACGCCTGTGAAGAGGCCGCCGCTCCCGCTTTGGTGTACGCCGCAGCCTCGAGCATGCCTTAATATCCCAGACTTAACGAAAAAGCAGCATTTTCCAACGCTGGCACTACAGCAGCTAACTCTAATTTATTTGCACGAGAGATACAGTTACCGCACCCATATTTACACCGATGGCTCGGTAACAACATATGGTTCTGCCGGCGCCGTTGATATACCACAAATGTCCATTTGCACAGAATTCAAAATAGCCCATCTTACTACTTCCACGGCTACAGAACTTACCGCCCTCCGTTGTGTCCTTAATACCACTGAAGAAACTTCATGCCGAAGATGGGCGAGCTTCTGCGACTCAAAGCATGTGCTTCAATCGCCTAGTCAGCCCTGAACCGTGGACCCCATGAACACCTGCTTGCCGAAATAAGACTATTGTACGACCATGCAGCCTAAGCGGGTCAGGACATTGCCTTCCAGTGGCTTCCCAGTCATTGCGGCATTGTCAGAAACGAAAGTGCGAACGCTGCCGCACGCTTGGCACACAAAAAACCGAGACCATATTCATGCCATTATCCAGGACGAACGCAGATAGGACTATCCGCAAACGTACCCGGTAGACAACGCTATCCAATTGGTCTACCCAAGAGTTCACGAGCGTTCGTATTTTAACCCTGGACCCGCATCACAAGCGTCCCCTTCCATTAGACCTCCCACGGTCTGATGCAATCATTCTTTGTCGTCACTGGCTTTGAGTCGCATCCACAAATATTTACTCCTTACTCCTATTTGAATGTAATTGCAGCCAGTGAGGCGTGCCAAGTTTGGGACACACCAGAGACCTTACGGACATGTGCTATGCGAATGCCCACGTTTTCCATCGGAAAGGAGACACCTCTCATCAACTCTACGGAAACTAGACTCGGCACCCGTTCTCTAAGGCGAAAATCCTGGGCCACTGGCCCTCTCTGACATCTACACACAAAGCGACAAAAGCGCTCCTGTGTTTTCTAAAAACGACTGACTTGCACAGAAGACTGTAGCACAAAAGACTACCGTCTATGATTGAATTCACTGAACGTTTTTGTCTATAGTGTCCAACCGCTGGGCACACCACTTTACGCTCTGTCTCTACCTTTCCCCTTCAATTCCTGTTTTCCTCTTTTTCCGTAATGCGTTTTTGGCTGTCTACAGTGGCGACGGCATAAGTTGATCGGTTTGGATATTGGGTTGCGTTCACGTACAGCGTGTCCGGAAGATGCTGGTAGTGGGTGCGGATGTAGTTGGTGCGGGCGCTTCGACGACCATCGTGGATGCCCGGATGGCCAACCGGAGCCAGGGCCTCCTGGACTAAGGAGTCCCCCCACTGCTCTGCCTCCACGCACGGAGTCGGATTGGGAGTCAATAAAAGTTTATTCCTCCTCCTTTATTCCTTTTTTTTCGTATTGTTCTCCTTTCCAACGTATAGGATAGCATACTAGGCCGTAGCCTGGCTAACACTCCTGCCTTTGCTTTGCCCTTTCTCTCTCTCTCTCTCTCTCTCTCACTTGCCTCAATGTGTAACAGACGCTTTTTGTGCAATCCCCAAACTGTAGACAAATTACCTTCAGTAAAAAAATCTGTGAACTTCAATGTCCGAACCCTTTTCTGACGCAATATTGAGCGAATTAACGCAAGTCAATGCAGCGAGCAGAGAGGGAGAGAGAGAACGATCTTTACTGAAGTCTGGCGATGTTAGGCGGCGCAAATTTCCTAACTTGCTACGCCAGTTAATGACGTGATGAAGATGATGGCGATGATGTTCAAGAACTTGATGCGCACAGAAACGGCAAGTTATTCACAGCGACTGGTCTAGACCTGTGTGTTGCAGGTGCTCTATCAGAGCTTTTGTAGCCCATAAAGCACGTTAGGGACAAGTACATGGTCCTAAGACGTCATTTAGCTGAACGTCCCCAGAAAGCGGAAGTCACAAAGACACAGCTAGGGACACTCTTTGAGCACTGAATCGAGCACAATCACAGAGTAGGTGCTGAAGGGTTTCTCGCACATCACATTGTGGGCAGAGTGGCGACGTAACTTGTTTAATATTAAAGAGGAAGTCGCGCGTATATGCGACATTCAACCTCATGCAATGTAGAATTGAGTGTTTAATTGCGTGCCTCAAAAGTCAATGGTGATATGTTCCTTTTGAAAAACAATAAAGTAGTACGAATAGTTAGAGAATGATCGGGTGTGTACAAAAGGCGTATTCGTTTATTCCTGTACAACTGTGTTTTATGGTCGAAGTGGTAACATTTTAAATGCATTTTTCTGGAACGAACTATTTCGGTAGCATAATGACTATGAAATACGTTGCGCTGCATTCGGGACACTGCTTTGCTCCAATAAACTAACGTCATATTTCTGACAATCAGAAAAACTACAAATGAACTGTTTCCTTTCAGAAGAAAAATTGCCCGGGTTATTAGCAACCGCATCTTAGCTGTTCGCTTGCACCCGTAGAAGACCATCGTGAAGCATATATGCCTCCGCTCGCCGTCTTAAAGGGACACTGAAGTGAATTTGTCAAGCTCACGTTTTTGCTTGCACTGCGTAGACTGGCTCAAATTAGCACACTTTTCATCGTTTATCCGGTTGACAAATCGGTAATTATTTTACAAAGCGCGAAAGAAGAAAAACTACCATGCGCGGTTTGCGGCGGCCGCACCAACTAAGGCTGTGACGTTGAGAGGAGGGGCGCCGTGATTGGACGATGCCCAAGGTTAGCAATCACACAAGTTTCGGTTTCGGTTTCGGTTCTGTAAAACATAACCAATGGCTTTGTTGGATGGGCATTCTCAATATCTCAGTAATCATCGTACCGCGCTTCTGCCATGTTGTCGGCTGTAAAATGCACAAGATAAGCCTCCCAGGGCGGCTTGTAGTCGTAGCATTCACTAGCCGAGACCTACGCAGTGCATGAACGCCCTCCGCGTACCCGCAGACGCCCAAATGTCATGCGCTTTTCCCCCATATTTGGAGCTTGCCTCCCTCATGCCTGTATCGTAAAAAGCGTGTTCGCACCACGCCAACGGTCTGTTCATTCTGGCCTGTGCCCACTGCCTGCAAGCAGTCGGTGCTTATGGCAACAGCACGCCAACGAGAAGTCGCTAGCGCGCCAGTGCCAGCCTGCGCGCGTTTTGTGAACTAGTTCGTGTAGCCATGAACGTTGCGGCCCAAAAAAAGGTGAACTCAATATAGAAAACATTGGCGGGAAAGAAAAAAGTTAACTTACAAAAAAAAAAAGCACTCACCCGCGTGGATTCGAACCCGTGACTCGCAAATCATTTGCGGTGAAATCCCAGCGCCCCAGACCGCTAGGCCACGGAGGGGGACGCGAATGTCTTGGTAATATAGGGTATATATTGTACAACCGGTTTACACTTTTATTTAATTTTGGCATTTCAAGCCGCTTAGGTGACTATTTGTTGTACTGCGATCGTGCAGTAAGCGTCGCCCGAGTTTCCACAGTAGCTCACGTCTAGCAATTGCATTTCGTAGACGGAAAAGCGTTCGCAGACGCGTAGTCGTGCTGCTGACCGCTGTGCTTGTTCGCCCAGCGCAAAAAAGTGCTTCCCGCGCCCTAGTTTTACGCTGTACGGTAAAAATATCAGTTGATTTTATTTGCTTAGTACCTATATTGACTTCGCTGACTCTTCTCCCGCCTTCAAGAGGCCTTATATTTTCCTACTGGCGTACCAGTCAGCGAAGCGTCGCATGTGCAGCGCTTGTGTGAAGCGACCTTGACTTGGAGCTAGATACAGTGTACAAACAAACCAAGTAAAGAAAGGCACATTCTTCCATTCACAAACGTGTCCTGGCTTCGTTTCTAATTAGCGAACGAATTGCGACCAAGCAATTTTTTTTAACCTCCTTGATTGCGACGACCCGCCGGCGGCCGGCGGACGAAACGCTGGGCCGACTGACTCTGTCGGCCGGGGAGCCGTGCAGTAGCGCAGCCGTGGCGCAGCCAATTGCCAGCTCATCCCCTCCTGACGTCACACGAAAACGCCACAGAAAATGGGCGAGCGTAAAGAGAGGAGGACAGCGTTTTCGAATTAGTTTTTCTACTAAATAAAATCGCGTAAACGCGCCTAGAGTGGTCGAAACATGGCCTGGGGACTCCGGACTACAATTTGCGCTAGTAATCCCGCAATGTTTACATATCACTTCAGTGTCCCTTTAAGAAGTACTTAGTGAAGGAAGATATTACTTCTAAACACAAACGCTTCCTCCCGTGATTTTTTTTGTTCGGTGCCTCTATGTAAAGATAAGGGTAAATATCTCTAATTGAGATATCATGATTTCAGGTGCATGTAAGATTTTTACAATAGGTTTCGCGGACATTCGCTTTAGTGAAAGCCTGCCGCTTCAAGTGATAAATTTGAACAATAGGATAGCATCTGGGCAACGCACCATTTTCCGAGAGAGCTGTTTCATCCCGGATTTTTCATATTAAGTATGAGGTGCACGCACTGCATCCTACAATACAAAATGCTTGGTTATCACTATTGGCAATGCGGTGGAACCTAAACATCGGTAAACACACACACATCCGGGCTCTCTGAGCGGTGGTTAAACCATATACTACCTTGAAAGCATCGACGTCTTGTTGAGGAAACTGCAGCGGTCCTCCTGGAGCGCCCAACTTGCCTAGAACCACAATGGTTGACCAAGCTGATAGAACAGCTATTACTCCCAAAGAACGCATTGTGTAGTTACCGACACCCTAAAACGATAATGCTTCTGCGTGAAAAGAACTGGGTGTTCTTATATTAGGGCTCGCTTCTTTTGTGTGTGCTTTATTGTCAACCACAACTCGTACAATCTCCGTTCTTGTGTCACAGCAAATTTGAAGCATTGTAAACTATTTCATTGACCTTTTTATTTCTTCTATTTTGTGCCTGGAAACACAAGAGCGCTCAAATTTTATGGGTTTGAAACTGACAGACATTTCATTCTGCTTCTTCCAAATACCTCTAAACATCAGTACTTATCCTTTATGGCTGGCCCCGTATCCTTCATTTATTCATTGCCCGTGATTGAAAACAGCACAGGAGGTAGTCGGGCTTTAGATACGCGGCTATCTGTATGACAGGCAGCATAATTGGCGGCTGGTTCCTCAAAGAATTTACGGCGTTTTGTGCTTTTGAAAAGTGGTCAGAGATGACGGTTGATTCGCGCTCCCTCCAGCTGTTTTCCTGTAGAAAATAAAAACAACAACAAAAAGGCACGTCGAGATATCAGACCACCTGAGAGTTGCTCATGCGGAGTTATTTCACGGCACTCTGAACCCTAAAAGCTCATTTTTTACAAGAAATCACACTCAATTTGGTGTAACTTTTACTGAAAATTTATGCCTGTGCGTCGGAATGTGTTTTATGTGGGTACATTGGACAGGCCGCAAATCGACATCACTCGCCGCCAGGCCTTGCAACAAAAGAGCAGCACAATTTTGTGAAGAGCAATTGTACTGCAGTCTTTGTATTTTGAACAAATATAAAACAACCAACAAAAGATTCCGGTTTGCAAGCATGTCGCCAAGCTGCGTAGCCCGCCACCCAAAAGTAGACATCATCATCATCATCATTGTTAGCCCACTGAGGTTCATTGCAGGGCGAAGGCCTTTCCCATCCGTCTCCAACTACTACTGTCCCGCGCTGCTCGAGTCACAGTTTACCCCAAAGTTCCATGTTTCATCCCTCCATCATATAATTGGCCTACCCCTCCTTCTAGATCCACCTCTTGGTATCCACTATGTCACCCTAATTATCCACCGGTTGTCGGTTCGTATCACCACATGTCCAAACCAAGTCCATTTTTTTTTTCTTTGTGGGAAGTATGATATCGCCAACTCTAGTTCGTGCCCTGATTCAGGCAGCTCGTTCCGCGTACCCGAATGTTGCTCCTAACATTATTTGTTGTATGGCCCGTTTAACTCACCAAAGTTTGCTTTCTAATTATGTAGTAAGGCGTCACGTTTTTAGATCCGTACGTCATCACAGGCAGTAGGCACTGGTTGGGGATTTTTTTTTTTTTGGGGGGGGGGCTGAAAGAGGTAGCTTACTTTTCATTATCTGGGAGTGCCTGTCGAGTGCTCCTCAACCCACACCTATTCTGATACGGATTTCTCTCATGGTTGGGCTCAGCCCTAACCCTCTGTCCGAGATAGTTACATTCTTTTACTTCTTATAGCGTTTCGCTTCCTAAGCTAAACAGGTCGTTTTTTGGCATGTTTATTCGTCATTACTTTAGATTGATTCATATTTATTTTTAACCCTACGGCCGTGACTTCTGATTATAGTTCCTCAACGATTGTTTGCATGCGTTCTGCAGTCTCACTCAGCATGACCATGTCGTCCGGAAATCTCAAATGGCTCAAGTATTCCCCATTTATATTTAATACTGTGCTTTCCAGTCAAACTTTTTAAATACCCCCCAGACATACCGTGAATAGTTTGGGAGAGATCGTGTCTCCCTGTCTTGCTCCCTTTTGGATCGGAACTTTGTCGCTTTGCTTGTAGAGGGTTATCCTGCCTGCGCATTCCTATACATGTCGTCTCGAACTCTTATGTAGGTTTCCTCTATTCCCTCTTCTTTTAGAACATTAAAATGGCTGCAGTGAGTACGGAATTAAACATTTTCTGGTAACCTCTAAATTCCATGTAAAGGAGTTAATTTCATTCTGGGTATTTTCTATCTCTTGATTGACGGCACGGATGTAATCCATGGTTCAGTACCTCATTCTAAACGCAGCCTGCGCTCTTGGTTGAGGGAACACCAGGCTGTCACCTATGCGGCTAACTTTTGTAAAAAGCCTGTAAACAGCTGCGAGTAGGCTGATGGGCCTGTAATTGTTGAGGTCCTTAGGATCTCCCTTCTTATCATTCATAACTTTGGCGTTTTTAGAGGCTATGGGCAATTTTAGAGTCTCCAAGCATTCCGAAAATAGTGCAACAACTGTTCCAGTACGATACCTCCTCCCTCCTCCCTCCTTCAAACGATCTGCGGTTAAGCCGTCCTCACTTACAGCGTTTCCTATTTTCATGCCTTTCACAGCTTTCCATCTTCCTTTTTATTACTAGCTGTGCACAGACATATGAGTTTGTACTCTCTGTAGTTTCCCGTGGTCTAACGTTGATGACATACAACCTGGTGTAGAATCGTTCTGACAACTTTATTATTTTGTCCAACTTGTGCTTAATGTTAACCTCCTCAACTCTAAGTGCGTACACTGTGTCTCTGCGGATGACTAGCTCTCTTAGTTGCTTTCAAGCTTTGCCAATTTACAGTGTTTCCTCGATCACTCCCATATTATATCCACGAATTTCGTTTGTTTTACTTCTCTTAATCAGTTTCAACAGCTCTATGAATTCAATTCAATCCACTGTACTGGACATCATCCTGTTGTTGCATGAGGCCATTACTTCCATTGTTTTGTCCATTTTTCTGTTTGGTCCCTACATGTTGTCTCTCCCACAGCTACTGCTGATTCCCTGAGTGCCGATTCTTGGTTGCCTTTTAGGCAGTCTACGCTGACCTCGTTCTGCTCATTCATAAGCGAGAATTGGTTTTGAAGAGTTATTATAAACTCGCGCGATGTGGCTCTGACTGACTCCATGCGGGGCCTCTTATGAGTTTTCTTCTTTCTCTTCGGAGATCCAGCCGTAGATTGCATGGAACCATGATCGCTGCGGCCAATATTGCTTCATACCTCTACGCCTTACACGATACCCGAGTTGTCACTTAAAATCAATTCAATTTCGTTTTTGGTTGTACCAACAGAACTTTTCCATGTTCATTTCGGGTTGTTTCGTTTGTAGAAGAATTTGTTTTTAAAACTCAGGTTATTTCTCTCTGAAAATCCCACCAGTGCATCTCCTCAACTGTTGCGATTGCCTATTCCGGAGTTTCCCACTGACCTTTCTCCCATTTGCTTCTTACCAAATTTGCGTTAAAGGCTCCCATCACAATCGTGAACTGCTTTGTGGCTTTCTTGTTTGCTGATTCGACGTTCTTGTAGAAGCTATCTGCTGCTTCATGATCATAGCTGGTTGTTGGCGCGTTGGCCTGCAGTCTCTTTAACCTGTATCGCTGGTTTAGCTTGATCACAACAGCCTTGACTCTCTCGCTAATGCTGAATAACGCTTCCACGTTTCCTGCTTTTCCACTGTCGATTGAAAATCACACCTTGATTTTGTTCGTATGTGGTCCACTGTACAATAGAATATGCCCGCTAGTGAGCTTCACGAAGCCTTCCCCTGTCCTTGGAACTTCGCTTAACCATAGAGAATCCCACTTAATGTCTGGGAGCTTCTCTAGTAGTAGAGCTAAGCTTCCCTCACTAGACGCGGTGCCTGCGTTGAACGTTGCCAGGGTCAATTTCCAAAGGGGGCCTGTCCTGAGCCAGAGATTCGTAGCACCCTCTGCTGTATGGCTTTTCTGACCACCGCCGTGGACATTTTTTTTTCCAGCTACTGAGGTCTGACGTCCGAGAGTTGAGCTGGTAGTCATGGGAGGCGGACTACTATACCAGGGTGGCCCGGTCCTTGTTTGGTGAGGGAGCGCTGTTTATGTCCCTAAGAACCTTCCTAACATGGTTGAACCTAGCGTCACTAAGTGAAGGCTTTTAGAGTATCGGCACTCTTTTCTCTCATTGCTGTGGGCCTCCAGGATTTTCATTTGGTGGTTGGCACCACGTGATAGTTGTTTACATATAGGCGCAGACATTTTGTTTCTAGGCGCCTTTCTCTCTCTCTCTCTCTCTCTCTCTCTCTCTCTCTCTCTCTCTCTCTCTCTCTCTCTCTCTCTCTCTCTCTCTCTTTCTGCTGCGCGGACGCAAGAACGGCCGGTCACACTCTGCCTGTGACCACCGCCGGCGGTTTCGTTGGGAGAGTTGGCAACACTGCAAGCCAGAAACAAAATCGCCCGCAGGCGCTTCCCGGTGCACGCAGTGGTTGTAGTCTTACGCGTCGCTTATTTAGTGACGATAGTTAAACCTTTGTAGTGTAGCCTCTTAGGTTTCTGGGATAATGTTTACTTCCAGAGCATGCAGCACTCCATACCTGCATGAATTGCAGGTATGGAGTGGTGCAAAAAGTAATCCTGGCATTATTACACATCCTCGTAAAAATTACAAATTGCCATGTATTGAACAGGTAATATCGGTTCCAAGCCGATGCACAAGTACAGTAAATTTGCTGCATTACTTATTTCACCCAAGCAATTTTGTGGCAGTGGTGAGTACTGACTTTATTAACGTATGAGACGGAAAATTGGGATATTTTTAGGCACACAGAAAGAAATCTCAACCGGCTGAAAGAACCGTGAAAAAAAAGGTTTTAGGTTATGCTTTAAAATTGAAAAGGAAAGCCATCGATTGAGAGAACGGTTGGCGTGCAGGACACGCTGTTTGAAACTACGGAAAAGAACTCCTCCTACACAGGTCATGCATTTAGGAGTCCGACGGCACCAGGATATCCCTACGAAGGCTATGGTGGCCTTGTGCGGAGTGGGAATACGGTGAAAATCGAAAGCTTACTGCTGGATTGACAGATTGCGAACCAATGCACCAAAGGCGGGATTGTAATGGCTGGATAGCTGCACAAGAGGCCCCCAACCTACAGCGAAAATCAGTATCGTTTGCCAACTTAATACATTCGAGGTTATTAAAGATGCACTCGGACAATTATTTATAATATTAATAAATACGTGGTTGCTCGCGTACACAGAAATTAGTACCAGCTGAGGGCGGAAGGCAACTAAAGAAAAAGGAAAAGGTGCAAATAACACGTACAAAAAAAACGAGCAAAAAATGAAGACAGAATGTGAATACCAGCCGTACAAAAATGTGCTGATATAAAATTTCACTTCTTTTTCCCCGTGGCTTTAAATGTGGTTTCTGCGCGCGGCAGGTACCTGCGTCGAGATATCAAACTTGACACACCACTGGCGGGATAAAATTAGCTGGCGGTCTCTAATTCATGTTGGACAGGGTTAGGGGTCTCTCGAACTTTGTCCTCTCTTCCATCAACCATGCAGGTGCCTTTGGAACAAAGCTGTCGTGGACCTTTTTTTATGAGACACGAAGGATAGACTGAAGCTCCGTCAATAATGCGGACGTAAAGTTTGTTTTCTTTTTTTGCTTTTCTGATGGAGGCGAAAAGCAAAAACGCCCGTGTGTACGAGATTTCGGCGCACGTTAAAGATCCCCAGGTGGTCAAAATTAATCCGGAGCCCTCCACTACGGCGCGCCTCATCGTCTGCGTTGCGTCGGCGCGTTAAACCCTACAATCAATCGAAGTTTGTTTTTACGACATTTTTTTCCTTTCAGCTGCGAGAGGCATCACTGTAGCACGAAGTTGTTACCTTAAAGTCTGGAGTTCTTTTTATTCGTGCGAGTGTTTTTACTGGCGGGACCTCAGGGATCGTAAGTAATTTTGAATGAAGCACTTTAACGAGATAACGATTGCGCCCATATGAGTTGGCGTGCTAAAAGAGAGTGAAGCATGCACGCAGTTGAATAATTGCGAAAAACACATGTGATAGTTGCGCAATGTAAGAGAGGCACCGCAAGCCGTACTGAGAATGCTTTAAAAAATAAAGAGTGACAAGGTTGCAATGATGGCAAAGTATCGTGCGTTAAGGAACTGTATACACTTTACACGTCCCAGAAGCTTCTGATAAATTGCCTTGCGCTTCAAAGACATTGCATTCCACAAGATATAGCGGCGTGAAAAATGTTATTATTTTGTGTGGTTATTTGTGTGGTAACTTGTTGCCCCGATAACCCAAAATTTGGCATTTGCAAATGGCAATCCTAACAACCTTGCTGAAATTTTGGCGACACATCGCTGACATTTGCTCTGGCTTAAGGAACGAGCATTACTCATGCTCCTTCCGCTTCACTACCACCCATGCGTGTTACAAGCCTTAGCATGTGCGCTGCTTTCCTTAGGCTTCACTTCGGAACCCTAACAGTTCTCCGCATTCTTGACTGTTTCTGAAGCAATGCGGATATCTCGGAAGGATTATCCCCTAAATCTGAACTAGGTTCTGCTCCCGCAAGCTATAACATCTTCAGATACGAAAGGAAAACACATTGAATTGCTGCAGCCACTTCGGGAAGGTTCCTGGCCAGGGCACAAGCAGAATTTTCTCTCCAGGACAAGTTTGGCTGTTTTAAAGTGGTGCTCCGCGGGATCCCCGCATTTTTCGGATTAGGCTTCCTCCAGCAGAGAACGCAAATATGTCGTAATGATGATGGTGATGATGATGATGACAACTTACAGACACATGCTTTGCTGGGAAGACGTTCTTTAGGCGCCTGATAGGCAGCCTGTTATCGAACTACTAAGAAGTTGGGGGCGTCTATTAGGTAAGTAGTTAATAAAAGTACTTCGATGACAATCTATACATTGCAATGAAGAGCTGTATACAAAGACCCTTTGATTACGGCTTCAGTACTAGCCTAAGAACAACCATTTTAGAGAAGATATTTTCCAGGCACAGCAGAAGCTGCCTGATACAAAAGTCGCAAAGATCTGAGACTTTCTAAAAAAACTCAGGCAGCGTTATTCCTGTGAAGCACCAGTGCAGAACCAACCTGAAGTTGTCTTCATTACTAGACTCGTGCTTTGCTAGAAAGGTTTGCTTAAAGACAGTTTAGCAGGTTTTATAATGATATATAAAATTTCTAGAACTTTTTAAAAAAAACTCCTAAACATAGCCCCATGTATTACTAAAAAGTACAATACTCACTCTCGAGATAAAAAATGTACAAATACATTGTTAAGGAGGCAATTTTAGAGCAATACAAGGTTTCTCATATCGAGATAAGAAGGACCTGCAACCTCTTATTTGTTGCAGTTTTGTTTTTTGTTGCAGATTTGTTGCAAGGTGACACTTAAAGCGTTACATGCGGATAGAATTGTGTCTTCATTAAAACAAGGGAAAAATGCGGAATCATTGAAAACGTAGAACTTTCATATGCATAGTATTACGTAGAGCGCAAATTCAGGGCAATTTTTACCATTTCCGGCGGTATAGAAATTTCCCAAAGCATCAAACGTCTTTGGGGAAAAGCGATGAGTTCCCCATTGCGCGAAAAACCGTCATAGTCGTAGTAGTTATTTTCGGCCGAAACAGAATGCGGCTGCCGCTGCAAGCTGTAAAGAGAAAGCACTATCCGAGTTTGTACGTGATTTGGAGCCGGTTCTTTAGAGTAGAGGTCCTGTGCGTTACGAACGGAAGAAGAACTGCACCAGTACGTGTAGTAACAAGTGAACGTGGCCGTACGTGAGTAGCACAGGTGTACGCCAGCCACGCAGGAGAAGCTGTGGCTTGGAAGCAGTGGCTTGTTTCGACTGTGAGCTTGTAGAAATCATCATCATCATCTGCTTGTCAACGCTCACCGCAGCGCAAAGGCCTTTCCCATCAATCTCCAATTATCCTATTCGTGTGCTAACTGCGACCAATTTATCCCCGCAAACTTCTTAATCTCATCTAGCCATCTAACTTTCTGCCGCGCCCTGCAACGCTTACCTTCTCTAGGGATCCACTCGGTTACCCTTGATGACCAACGGTTATCTTGCCTTCGCATTACATGCCCTGCCCACGTCCATTTTTTCTTCTTAATTTCTACTAATATGTCCTTAACACGCGTTTGCTCCCTGACCCACTCCGCTCTCTTCTTCTTCCTTAACGTTAAACCTACCATGTTCCGTTTCACTGATCGCTGAATCGTCCGCAATTTAAGTTGATCCTTTTAGTGACCTTAGTGACCCTTCAAGATTCTGCCACGTCGTTGAATGCCAGTAAGATGCAGCTGTTATACACTTTACTCATCAGGTAAAATGTTAGGCTGCCATTCATTATCCGAGAATGCCTGCCGAATGCTCTGCACCCCATTCTCATCCATCTAATTATCTCTGCCTCATGGTTGGGATCCGGGGTCACAAACTGGCCTAAGTAGATATATTTGCGTTCCACTTGCACTGCCTCAGAACCTATCTCAAACCGCTGTTCTCTCCCGAGGCTTTTGAGCATATTAATTTCAAGGCCCATGAATCTACTCTGCTTCTCCAGTGCGGTAATCATGCTTTGCAGTTCGTCCTCCTTGTTTCTAAGCAAGGCAGCGTCATCAGCAAATCTGAGGTTGCTGCGGTATTTCCATAAGCCCAAAGCTCCCATAGTACTTCATACGAAGAGGAGTACATTACATATACGGAAGGGCGTCACACAAGCAAACACTATCTTTACAATGTTATTCACTACATGTTTACAAGATGTATACAGACCACTGGATTGGAAACACGTTGTAGAAGTAACTCACACCAAAAGACAAAAAAGTGAAAGTGAAGAAAGAGACCCAACCACGGTGCTGCAAGAAGTTTGCCAAGGTAATTCGCTATCAGAGACGGAGGAGCAGAAACAAAAAAAAAAAGACAACTGGAGGAACATGAAACCCCTTGAAGTAATTAAGCAATCGTGGTGAAACAGTAAGAAAAAGCCACAAAAGGGACTCGTATTGTATGTAGCCTTAAAGAAGGAGTTGATAATTATAGCCAAAATTAGTGACATTCGGCGCTGTTGCTCCGAATGTGAGTTCCAATGGACGCTTAGAGATTAAATGAAGGTTCTTTATTTGCTAAACATCCGAGTAATGGTGTGCAGGACGGAAAACCGAAATCATTTGATACAGATGATATCAGCATCCTGCCGTGACTAAAGTGAACACGCTCTGTACGTACATTTTATTTCAATTGCATTACTTTACTTGGGAGATCCAAAATTTCCATTGTTATGTCAAACTATGAAACAGAAAACGGCCTGGGAATAGGTGTCGAATATTGCTGAAGGACTGAACAGAAAAGGTCCATTGGCTTAATGAATAAACTACTGGTCTAAGCATGTATTTTTTGGCCAGACCTTTTTAATTAGGGGGTCCGATGACGTCCTGCCAAAAAAGCGAATGCATTTCTCCATAGACGAGTTGGTCTACCGAAAAGTTCGATAAGATCTCCCGGCACGGGGCGTGTGCATGGAACCGGTCTTCCATTGTGTCCAAACCATTACTTGAAAAGCGCGGAAAAGAACGTACGATAATACCTGCATTGATCATAAAGAAGGAGTACAATAGTATATCTTTATCTCCTAAATCCCCTATTGTTATGCATTTCAATTGCTCCTAGATGCGCTTACTCAATGCGCGAAAAATGGTATCATCTTTTCTCTTCGAGACATAAGCAATTCAAGCAATAAGCAGAGATACATAAGCAATTGAACACTACTATAAGGTAATATAAGGTACATAATGTAAGGTACTGTGAGGTAATTCTCAGTTTGTCTAATTCGGCAATTGGAAAAAGTGATAAAGGAAATCACGCCAAGGAACAGTTACGATAATAATGGCGAGACACGCACTCCACAATTGGAAAGTTCCGCATAATAGCAAGAGTGGACGTTTGGCAAGTTGATGCGAATGCTTGGAAACAAAAACTTGGTTTTTGATTCTGGTTTGATACGTACATCAGGGAAAAAACGTTACTCGAAGATGACTTCTCAGAAGAGTGTTAGAAATCTGAGCTGCAATGGCGGGGAAGGAAATTTCACGTGTATGGTCACGCACTACACGTTTAAATACGTAATATTCTTTCGTAATAGCTTGCGCCACGAGGTCAGTTAAAAGATTGAAGGCGGCGAAACAAATCCTATTGGCATAAAATCCAATGAATGACTCCAGGTTCGAAGGAATACTACATTTGTTCTTATAAAAGGAAAGAAATGCGAAATACAGCGTATAACAGGGAAGTAAAAGTGAGCATTTATTTTTTCTTGGGCCGAAAAGATGTTTAAATTTTCTGCTGCAAGCCGGTGGCGTGGTGTTTGTGGGTTGAGATGTGAAACGAAGCCGCAATGCGGGGGTTTGTTCCAGCTGTTTCTATCAAGCGGCATAAAATCAATAGAATGCTCAAAGTATGTTATTCTCCTTTGCATAAATTTTAAAAATGTTGAACATGTTACACTTCTGGCTCACTTTGAGCCAACAATCTTAATAACTGTGACGTGCAATTGTTCCTACATTTGATTGAATTTTTTCCAGTACCCTTTTACTGCTTAATAGGTGCATTGACTTGGTAGTGCATAAACTAACTTCCGAACAGAAATTACTTTCGAAATGTGTAAGCCCCCGCAAACAACATTTCTGACAGTTTTGACATGACCCACATAGTTTGTACAGGGGGGATTAAAAGAAATACGAACAACGGAGCACACAGCCTACGAAGCATGCCGCACCGCCTGGCTGCACTGTCAGTAAACTGCGCGCATGCGTAGCTCTTTCGGAGCGTTTGAGACTGTGGCCTACTGTTTGGGGAAACGCTTGATCAAGAAGGGACGCGGGTCATTTATTTTGAGGCATCTTTTTATGATCTGTCGCCACTGGGCATACTGTTATCTGCTACATTCGCTAGCCAAGCCCGCAGCAAGCTGTTGCAGATAGCACATGCCATTAAACGATCATCCTGCTCAGTGGCGACACAGCGGGAAAAGGCCCCTCAAAATATGTGACCGGCGTCGCTTTTTGATCAAGTATTCCCCATAAGTGTAGGCCACATTTCAAACGCTCCGAAACAACTACGCATGCGCGCAATTTACTGACGGTGCAGCCAGACGGTGCGGCATGCGTCGGAGGCTGGGCGCTCCGTTGTTCGCATTTCTTTTAATCCCCCCTGTACCTCCTGACACATAAAACAATATCTATTTCTCGTTAGGCGATCCATCAGATCGAATATCTGACAGCACCGTGTCTGAGAATTCGTTTTGTTCCCAGTGGTTTGTTCAACCGCCTTTCCGGCGCCAGACAATTAATTACTTTCTGAACAAACTAAACACAAACTTCTTGATTATATCATTTTACCGGAGCTACTTGCGAAACGTGCCCACACCCATGCGCCCGTCGGAAACTGTAAAGACGTAGTCAGGCCACGCTACTTCAAGTGACAACTCTTATGAATTCACAGGTTATATGGTTTTTTCTGTCCCAGACGTACTGCGGAAATTTAATGCATAGAAAACAGCTCCCCCAAAATCAGACAGCATCAGATAATGAACGAAGCAAGGCTTGTGTGAAAAAATTCAAGCAGTTCCACTCAATGAGGAAGGTGTCATGTGCGGAACAGTGATTCGTCAAAGGGGTATGTTGCCCTCTCTTGACCAGTTTCAGCATCAGCATGGCGTTGATACTGAAAACATTCAAAAGAGGGCTCCGGCGTTCCTGAAAAGGGCCTATAATGAGACACGGGATTGAGTTTTCATTCATTTGATGCAATTAGTGCGTTTATTTATGATTTTTCGCTACCCGAAGGACGACGGAGAAGACGTCGCCGGCCTAATCACCCCAGCTGTGGCCAAATAAAGTTGTTCTGTTTGTCCGTCTGTCGCTTTTATATTATTGTGCACTTCTTTGAGGCCTAGCAACAGCAGCTTCCGTGGCAACGGCGCTGCGCAATGATCACCCCGAATACTGTGCATATCAGAAATATGTGCCGGTGTGGCGATATGGCCTTGCAGCCAACTTCGCAACGTGAGGGACACCGGTTCGATCCCGAGCAGGGGAAGCGGTGTTCATTTCGAAGTCTGTGTTTGGGCGCCTGACGCTGCTTGACTGGAGCGGCTAGATATCGTCACTCGGACGAGGTACAACGACAAGCCCGGACCATGAAGTGGCTCCGCACTTCAAAATACTCAAGCTGCGTGACGCTGCGTGACTACGGTGGCTAGATACCGTGACCACGCACGACCTCCGGCGACAAACCCAGCTCCTGAATGCTCCGCGCTTACAACATGGCAGCGCTAACTGCTCGTGGATGAGCTGGGAGCAGAATTCCACAAAACGTCAGTCTTCTCTGCATAACAAATGCCGTGTTATAAGATTGTTCCGATCTAAAGATTATTGTTAATTTTTGTCTGATGCTTTAGGATTCAAACACCAGAACTAGCCTCAAACTATTCACCATGCTTCCCCTTAATCCACTTCCAAAAAAATCGCCAAATCTTTCGTGCACGCAGGCTAGTATCGGCAGCCATGCTGCCTCCCATAAGATTCTCTGGTGTTTTCTGTGGTTATTTTCTGGTAATGTGGCTTGCCTGAACTAAATGAGTAAACCTAGAAATGACCTAAGCCTGCGTGCTCCAACATCTAGAGATCTACATGGGTACCTTTTGCTTGCTATCGATGTTCAAACTAATTCAAGCGCTCAATTTTGCTTTTTCTTCATTCAACGAAAGTAGACGTTTCTATTTTGGCAAATGCCCTCACTTTTACGCTATCAGTTTCTATGTCATCAAAGTAGCTCCAGAAAAGAGTTTCACATATTGAACTATCGTTGGCGTCAGCATCTCTTTAAGCTTGCATAGTACGTAAACCAAACATTTAATGGGAATTTGAGTTGGCATCTGGCACAGCGATGGTGAGAGGCATCATGATACCTTATTTTGTGGTAGCCACATTGTTCTAACTATTTTTGCAAAGTAAATGTCCGACAAAAAATTGAACAGTGCCGGAGGGAAAATGAGTTTTACAAGCCAAGATAATTAAGCCACATCAGAAATTTTCCTTCGCTGAGAAATGTTTAACCACGGATTAGAAAACGATGAAAGCAATATTGTGAACTTTGCTATCTAGCTTTTCTAGCTGCCATGTCCTGTCTCAAGCAACTCACCGGATCTCCTGCAAATTGTGGGATTTCAAGGCAAGGTAAGTAAGGTATTTTCCTTTATAATACGAGAACCAGATACGAGAGACATTCTCAAGCAGCCATTGTCTGCGCGTATCCCATGGCTTCATACCAAGCTATCTCCCATCCCTCGACTGTGCGCTTTAGGGCGTCAGCCGCGGCGGGCTGCGGCTCGTCGAAACAATGTCGGTTCTAGGTTATTGAAGCGACAAAATGGTTTTAGAAGCGACATTTGTTGCTCCTGAACCAGTTTGTTCGGGATTTTGCCGCTGGCGCCGGGATGCATAATCACCAACGAGGGTCTCTGCGACAGACACACTTTGGCTTGTCGTACCTTGTTTTAGCAATGCGGGGGCGACCACCACATGCGAAAACTTCCCCTCACTGCACCAAATTTGTGGCACGCGCGCATAGGGTAGCCGCGCGCTGAGGCGTAACACCATCACACTTCAATATATGTTTTAGGAAGCTCAATTTCCTCGTCTGTATTCAGAAAAAATATCATTACGAAATCTTTGTACGACTGTGCTTTTACTGGGATAAACACAATAAACTAAAAGATGTTGCATCAAGTACTGCCGCTAAGCCAGCATTTGTTTTTTTTTTCGATTTTAAATGTTCTTGCGAAAGAAGCGTATCACAGCTCAGATGGAAAAGAGTTCGTTGTATTAAATATTTTCAGAAATATGCTCAAAATGAAAGGAATGAGGCAAGGAAAGACAATTACCGTAAAATGTTTGGTTTTTAAGGCAGAAAAGGCCATACCTTGAAAATACTTAACCGGAGCTTTTCGGAAAATGAACATTACACCTTGTCTGTAATGTTATTGTTTTCGGGATTTGGGAATTGTTTCAGGATTGGGTATCGTTTCGGGATTTAGAGGTACAATAAGTACCCTCGAGCGGCATCAATCCCGAGGACGAGAAGGAACAACCTCCACGTGTGTTACCGTGGCGAACTGATGAAGGTTCCCATCCTTTTTTACAAGCTGGGTAGCTCGTATGTGTCACAGCCCCTTGCCCACTTTCCCGTACTTCCCGTACAACAGGTGCCACAAAAGTGTTTTAATATCCTTGCAAGGTGTGCACATGCACCGCAGTCGCTTGAGGTGGATAGGTTACACGTAATCAAATTTCGAATGAGCAAACACAGAGTTTAATACTCTTGCATGCGACAAAAACCTGCAGACGGGCCGGAATAACAGAAATCATTACGCCAACATAGGCACTCGTGCGAGCTTGCACTTAATCTGGGAAGCAAGACAAAATGTAAAGGGTGCGGGTGAGGCGGCTAACACACAAGCATACGTGCACACGTAAAAAAGTACTCAAATGCACAAGGGCGCGCGGAGGGGGGCCTACAAAATTCTTAGAAGAAAATACAACCAACCAGTACTGACTCTCGGGCACGGCCTGCTTGGACCGAGGGCTACTACTATCGAATAATTCTAACGCTAACCCTCCCATGGTCTTCCCAACACTCTAACCTTAGGCATGAATGGCCTTAACAACACAGCCCTATGACAACAACATATCTCGGCGAAGACGAGACGGCTTGATTCGCTGGGCACCTTCTTTACGCTTTCGGAGACGGGGTATGCAGTCTGGACGGCCTCACTACGACGGTCGGGAACACCTCCGAACGGTGGAGCGCTGGTCGTGCCTACGGAACTCCAGCCGACGGACATCCGCTAAAGAAGCTTCGTGCCCGGGTTTCCCATCGGCGTCCACAGTGTGCGAATTAGAAGAAACTGCCACGAGACTGCCTCGAGGCTTGAGCTGCCCGCCTCGCTTCTCTAAACACAACCATCCAGCCTACCGGACTGCAGCCTAGCCGCTACGCTGAGACGATTGGCCCCTTTTCCCTGGTTTCCTGACATCACCCCCAAAACACACTACATCCGCGTGCAGAACAGTCGTCTACTCGCATTAGCGCTTGTTCCTTGGAGGGGGAGAAGGGACCGAAGTAAACAAGAAAAAAAGAAGCAGTGACTCAGATGTGAAAGGCGAGGAAAGAGCGAAAAAAAATAGCCTCCCGCCGAGGACGCCCTATGGCGGATGCCCGAACAAAAAAAAATCAACTACTCTTCTGTCCAAACAACAAGGATATAGGGGAACTAGAAGCTTTCATAAATGAAGTTCAACGCAACACAAACCAGCCCAAAACCGTTTGGACCGTTTTTATTCAGGGTTTACTGCACTGCGATAGCGTTCTCTAGTGCTTTACTGATACGGGCCTTGCATGGCATTCCCTGGAGTTCAACCCTCGTCGTTGTTAGTCATTAATTTTCTTTTTGTTATTGCACGTACATGCACCCCTCTCCAAATCCAAACTGCTTCCAGAGGGCCGGAATGGCGCAATCGGATAGAGTTGGCTTGATAACGCGAGAGACCCAGGCTTTATCACGGTCACGGAAGGCGTATTCCTCTCTCTTCACTTCACCCACGATAATCATCGTAGTCAGAGAAAGTTGGCTTTCCTGCAGTGAGGTTTGTGTGCAGTATACAGACGACACCCCTGAGGAACTGAAAGCTTCGCTTTAATTAACAGAATGCCTGGCCGCTTGTTTAGGTCATGCTACACACACTTCGAGGAGCTTAGTTCCAGGTTTGGGCTTAGTTTGGGAACCACAAAACAGGGACGCAGAGAAGAATTTTCGAAATTTTTAACCTTAATTTCTGTCTCCATTTCCATGAAGTTCTTACGAACTACAGCAGTGAGGCTAGAAGACACCGTCCCCGTCGCATAGCAAAGATCTTCGCTCTTATCAGGCACAGTTACGCCACAAATGTCCACACAATTTGTAATGCAGTCACGTAGCACGGAGTCTTTCAGAGCTCTTTAAGTGGAGATAACGCAGTCTCAAGGAAGTACGAAAGAAACAGTACCTGGTAAGACCACACTCAATATATATTAAGATAAAAATGTAGAGGAGTCCATTAATAAAAAAAATAGCGCAAAGGATGGGACACGAGGGAAAACAGACAGGGACTCGTGTCCCGTCCTTTGCGCAGTTTTTAATAATGGATTCCTACTGACTCACCCAGCTTCGCACTCTCGTTCATGTAGTGGAGACATCACTACAACACATGCAGTGTGCGTCCTAAGCATCGGACATCTCAGTAGGTTCTAATGTCTACCTCAACAAAAATGAAGGGGAAAAAGTGTAGGTAAATGCGGCTAGATGTGCAAGAGATAACGCGTTTATATATTTGTATATATCTGGACGATGGCTTTACATACGGGTAAATTGACGCCCTAGCACCCCGAGGTATGGGAAAGTAGCTGTATCCGATCATTTTCACGCAATACAGACGTCTTCGCGCCGCGCTCTCGACCGTATTTGTGACATGTCCCCATAAATCATAGAAAGTTCTCATTTGCTCTGCGCCCAAACGTGACATTATCTGGCACGTGCCTTTGTCCTTGCGTTATTCTAGGACGTTGCTGCATATGTTGTATAGTTTCCCAGTACTGTAAAAACATTACCCGCACTCGGAACTTGTTACTCACCAGATTAGTTGCGAATAAGTTTTGTGTCCATTGCACAACAAAACGCACCCAGTTTGTTACAGATTTACCCGAAAGCTTTGTAGGGTGAAAAAATCCTTTAGGTACAAAAATAATTATCTACCAATTGTTTAAGTCACTTTGATGCAAACCATTATATACAAAGGGAAGCCGTTTGTTCCAAGATTTTATCTGTGACACAGTGTATCAGAAAAATTTAGGACATTCTCATCTGAAGAAACATAAAAGCACGGTTTGCAAGGGATATTAAGCCAAAAGGATATTAGACCAAATCAAATGTTGACGACTGTCGGGCGGAGGTTTAAAAAATGCGAACTATCTATTACAGCAAATCGCAATAGCTTCACACGAGTTAGACCAAATTTAACGAAAGCTTTGCGAAATAGTTTGAAATTCGTGCTTCCTTGCTTTCAGGCGTATTCAGCCGTCCATCAGGCAAGCCGTTCCCATGTCCCCGCCCTATATCCCACAAAAGCTCAGCCGGAGTTAGTTTACTCTGTCGCACAAATTTAAATGAGCAAAGAATGCTTACACCGGCAGACCACCAGTGTGTAGGTTCAAGCATCCAGACGAAGATGGCAGTCTTAGTTTCAGGATCAATCACACATCGGTGGGTCTCAGGCAATCTTGAATTCTGTCGTTCTTTGCGTCCATTTTTGATGCGAAAAGCTCAAATATTTCCAGCATCTGGATATAAATACATGCCCGTCAGGTACACTTAGAGCAAAATAGGTGTAGCTTGTATTGTTCTGACATGCACAAAAATGCTACTGCAAATATTGACTTTTTTCAAGTACTCAGGACAAGCCTTTTTGGGAAGAACGAGCGATCTTCTTTGGTGACGGTTGAGCAAAGCCCGGATGGGAAGGAAACACCGACCCGCCCGGCATGGTCCGACGGTAATTCGCGAGGCTCACAATTGCAAAAAAACTGTGGTTGATTCCGCTGTTATAGGAATCGGTAAAACACGAAAGTGAAATGTGCAGCGAAATGTGCAGCTGAGCATGACTCGTGGGTTGACGGCTGTGTTGTGCATGTGCTTGGTGAGCGACGTCCTGGTGGCGGGTCACTTCGGCAAAGGTGTACTGGTGTCATTTCCTTGACGTATATGACGTCAGTGAAATCTTCTTCTATTCCGGCATAAAACACTTTCGTGTTAAAATATAAAACCCGAAAACAAACAACTTTGAGTATAACGTAGTCTTCACTTCTAAAGGTTGCTTCCCCGCAAGAAGCCTGAGTGCAGGGGTGCACCCTTTACAGGCTATTGCTTCGCTGAACTGGCGTCATTTTCGTGACGGATATGGCGCATTGAAATCTTTGTGTATCCTGGAATAAAGCGCTTTCGTGTTAAAATAGAATTCGTGCATACGAAACAGACCAGCTCGTTTGCAGTAGCCCGAATTTCTGTACCCAGGGTCAACCAGAGAGCGACTAAATTAGTAAAAGTTCCGACTCGTGTTCGCGAGGTTGCTACTTTTACCTTTAATGGCTGCAAATTCTTGAAGATCATTTTCGCTGGCTACTGGTTATCACGACTCTGAGCCCCGCCCGAAATGTGTAAAGAATGCGCCGCGATAAACCGTCGCCAATTGCACATTGCCTGTAATGTGTGGTCGTTTTTCCTTGTTGGTATTTGTTGTAGGCTCCTCAGCAAGTGGATAGGACTTGTTTAAGATTTCAAACTGTGCTAAAGTGTGAAGACGGGCTAGTTGGTGCATACTCAAGGCAAAAAACAGCGCAAAAAAACTACACGTAAGACAAGAAAAAGACAAACACGGGCGCTGACTGACAACTGAATAAATTTTATTGCGTGCATGCAATATAGGAAAAACCAGGAATAATACTAAAACGAGATAAAGTTAGGATTGTAGATATGCAATCGACATGCAGTCGACAGACGGTTTGCTGACGCATGCACTCGTACGTTCGTGCATAGAAAAAGCTTCAAAGATCTCGCGTGTTCTTTGGTCATCATAGCGTTTAAGAACATGACAATGCTCAAACAAGGGCTCACATAAGGGCTTGTTCGCGCGCGAAGCAACATGTGTGGCAAGGTTACTACCGGTACCGGATTTGTTGTTGTTAGCGTGTTCACGAAGACGGTCAGTCACACATCGTCTCGTTTGTCCAATCTACGAGACACCGCAGGACAGAGGAATCTCGTACACAGCTTTGGTCGCACACTCAATAAAACGCCTTGCGTCCCTTGTTGCAGACGTTGCGCCTAGGTTCTTCCGAGTTCACCACCTTGCAAAGGCCGCCCAACTTCTTGGGAGCAGAAAACAAGACTCTCACCCCCGAGCGTTCCACAATTCTTTTTAGTTTTTGCGAGACGCCGTGAACGTATGGGATGACCGTCGTGGTCCTGTGTTCCTTGTGCGCCTTGGGACGTATTCCTACCCGCTCTTCTGTCAGCAACTTGGTTGACAGGCTGCGGATGAGGTGCTCAGGGTCGATCGGAGGTACTGGCGTTCTACCTCCGATCGACCTTCGTCCACTTCAATGGTGAATGCTTCATCCAGAAGCAGGGAGTGTGCATCGGCTCCTGCCTTGCTCCGCAGCTTAGTGACCTACTATTGGCCAGCCTCTACCGAAGTCTGAAGGAAGCGTTGGAGGACGGCCATGTGGTGAGGACCTTCCGGTACGTGGACGACTTCTTGGTGATCTACAGGGACAGGAATGACGGCGTAGCATTGTCGGAAAGTTTGTTCAAAACCTTCGCCTCTGTACTTCACGAATTCGTCCTCACCAGGGAGCTCCCAGCTGATGGGCATCTGAGATTCCTCGAACTGAGGCTGTGGATCAGCGAGGAAGATGTGTGTTGGGGATACGCGCCTAGAGCACAGAAGGCGCTGCTGCCACACTCCTCAGCCCACTCCAGGCTCGTGAAACGCGGAGTGGCCACAGCCGTTTTGAAGAACGGCCTATACAAATCGTGCCATCACCAAATAGAGGCGATGTTCTTGGACCAGGTCAAGCGTTTACAAGCATCCGGATACCCTGAGGACCTCATCCGCAGCCTGTCAAACAAGTTGCTGACAGAAGAGTGGGTAGGAATACGTCCCAAGGCGCTCAAGGAACACAGGACCATGACGGTCATCCCATACGGTTACAGCGTCTCGCACAAACTAAAAAAATGTAGGTACTCTCCGTGTCCTAGAAATGAGTCTGCTACGCAAACATCCCCCTCGCGAGGGGCACGGTCAAATGCAGAGCGTTTTCGGGGGGCGCACATACCCGATTTTATCTGGTTCGAAAGAAATTGACAGCGAGAGCGAACGCCGAGAACCGCCCCATCACGGCACGACCGCGCCACGACCACGTCACGATCACGCCACAACTGTTGTTGCTCCCGCGCCAAACTACGACGCATGCGCGCCCCACCTGTTGCTGAACGCGATCCGAGCACGCAGAGAACACGCGAGGAGCAGTGGAGAGCAGGCGAGGAGGAGTGGGGGAGAGGGCGCGCCTGGAACGGCTGTTGCGGACAACGAGGCACGCCAACGCCGGGTGACATCGTGAGTTAAAGAAATGCTCTGCATTTAAAAGAATTGTGGAAGGCTCTGGGGTGAGAGTCTTGTTTTCTGCTGCCAAGAAGTTGGGCTGCCTTTGCAAGGCGGTTAACTCGGAAGAACCTAGGCGCAACGTCTCAAACAAGGGACACACAAGGCGGTTTATTGAGTGTGCGACCAAAGCTGTGTACGAGATTCCTCTGTCCTGCGGTGGCTCGTATATTGGACAAACGGGACGATGTGTGAATGACCGTCTTCGTGAACACGCTAACAACATCAAATCCTGTACCGGTAGTAACCTTGCCACACACGTTGCTTCGTGCGCGAACAAGCCCTCATGTGAGCCCTTGTTTGAGCATTGTCATGTTCTTAAGCGCTATGATGACCGAAGAACACGCGAGATCTTTGAGGCTTTTTCTGTGCACGAACGTGCGGGTGCATGCGTCAGCAAACCGTGTGTCGACTTGTTACCAAAGAAGATTGCATATCTACAATCCGAACTTTATCTTGTTTTGGTATTCTTCCTGGTTTTTCTTATATTGCATGCGCGCAATAAAATTCATTCAGTTGTCAGTCAGCGCCCGTGTTTGTCTTTTTCTCGTCTTACGTGTCGTTTCGTTGCGCTGTTTTTTGCCATTAAGATTTCATGTACTTTGGGGCCACTAAGCATTCCTTTGTTGTGTGCGAGCTGTGCTATCATGGGCAACGTACACACTGGTGCACCTGATCCTAAAGCAGCAGCAGCAGTAACTGCAGCCATTCGTAAAACCGAAGAAATGGCGATAAAAAGCTTCGCTTAAAACGTGAAATGGGTGTAAATCATATCGCGTTATTAAATCCGGTAATGGCGGTCCAACTATCAAGGAGAAGTCGCACAAAGCACGTGTGAAGTTACCTCACGCGGTACGCGGTACGAATGACGGCCTAGGCTTGCGCAGCCTAGTGCGCCAGTATTCTGAAGCCTTGGCCACTGGTGGTCAATAACAACGTAGACGCTGATAAAAAAAAGACATTGGCTTGCGCGTTCATACATACAAATGTTTTCACTGTATTGTAAGGCAAATTCTTCGGCGTAAATTTGAAAATGATAAAATATTTCTACCATTTGCAATAGGAGATTTTTTTGCATGTTTACACGCAGAAGTGTCTTTCTACACGCGAGCACTTGTAATGCGCCGAAACACACTAATCTTAAAACATCCATTACAAGTCTCTGCATTCGCGTTTGATTTATAAAACGCTTGGTCCAGCGTTTCCGGACCGCTTTGGCGCCTGGGAATACAGAACATACTCCGGCCAGAAAATTATGGGGCCGAAAAAAGCGCACAGCTGCGATGCCTCATTTCTTCATCGGATCTTGTGCGGCAATATTCTACTGCTATGATAACAAGTGTTATGTTTATCTTAACGGAAATGATTTCTTTCAATATCGCTCACTTGGTTCGCACTCAAAGTTCCGTGCAATAACCACCATATTTGGGTTTGTTCTTGAAATTCCAGAGAGAATATTTTACTCGCTTTTCTGAGGTAACAAAATTCACCCCGATTTCGGAACACCGCCGTGGTTTTCAGGCTGATCTGGCTAGAAATGACACAGTTGTAAATGCCCAAAATTTCTCAGAGATCAGTTACATTTAATACTTTATTTTAATTTATTAGCCAGGCTTATCTTAGGGTTCCTACTCGCTTTTTTAAATTACCGCAGACGGGCGCATGGAGAGAAATAACATGTCCGCTATGACGGGCGTTCCCATTATGGTCAACGGTACAAAACTTAGGTGGTAAGGTTGTCAGATGAAAACCAAGGGTATCTTTGGTTGCCTTAAGCTTACATTAAAACAGTCGATTTTTTTCTGGTGATAGGCTTTGTAAGGTCCGAATACCATGCGTAAACGCGCTGCCAGACGCATCTTGATCGAATTTTCATGTTGCTTCATAGAAATCAGCCTCCAATCCAAAGGTGTAGCTCAAAACGCTCGACTGTAGCTGTCTCATTGTCTCATAAAAGCGACGGATAAAAATTCCGGAGCAGATATGGCTGACACATAACGGACCTCCTACCGAGTTTTATTTGTCAAGCGTTTGTGGTCTGGCAAACGTCATTGTCACAGCAAACAGCAATGAGTATTTGATATCTGGTATTAGCTCTTCAAAAAGGCACTTAGAAAAACAAATGTCACGGAAATCATAATGGTATGTTGCAACAAATACGAGTGTAGTCGGCGGTTGTGTGCCTGACGTACGGGCAGAAGGAATAAAAATGAACAAGATCCCAGCCCTGCCGCTTTTTATCGCATTTTCCCGCTCCAACTGAACAAAAAGCAAAAAGCGCGAATGACACATTGACAATTGCGAAGCTATACGCCGCAAGCTCCGCGATGGCTGCGCCGCCTGCCGCCATTTCTAGACGACGTCCACGGGAGCGGCGCTGCGCGGTTAATAGGGGCTCATGCAGTGTGTTGGTTCTTTTTCGCTTCTTTTCGTTTCTCCGCGCCCTCAACAATGTGTTATGGTAATGTCTGCAAGCAAACAGCACGTTTACGGCTCTTCAAAAAAACCGGTTGATTCCTCTGTCATTGGAACCTGTAAAGCACGAAAGTGAAACGTGCAGCGAAATCTGCAGAGACGTCCTGCTAGTGGGTCGCTTCAGGAAAGGTCCGGCCACTTCGGTCCTGCTGCGCGCCGTATACGGCAGACGGTTGCGTTGCGACGAGCTCAGCTTATGGAACGCGAGAGGTATACTTTGTAGCTTGAACCGTGCACACGCGAAAGCGTTCCGCTGCCCGCCGGCGTTTCTCTTCGCATCAAATCAGCGGGCGTTCACGCCATTCGCGAATCCGCGTCGCTACGACGCAGCTTACGCCAACTTTCGGGGCTTGTTAGCATCATGATGCACTACTTCGCTTCACCTCTCCTAGACGGCAGCACCGTCCGCGTCAATGAACCTTTTTCTGTTGTTTCTCCTGTGGTCGTTGTTCTGGCGTCATTTCCGTGGCCGATATGGCGTCATCAAAATCTAGTTGTATCCGGTAATACAACACTTTCGTGTGGAAACAGCCGCGTCTTGGTAGAGTGCTGGAATTCCAAAAAATGTATCCGCGGACGCGGTTATGTTCGCTTTTTGGGCGCTCTTACGGGCGTCGGCGACGGCAGCAGCATATCTTCACTGTCACCTCTGAACACGTCAGGCACAAGTGAATTATTTAAGTGCGAATGCACTTTATAAGCGACCCCAAACCATCCACCGCCGGCGGCGGCGGCGGCGGCGGCGTCGGCGTCCGCAGTGCTCCTCTATATTTAAAAAAGAAACAGCATCCGGCGCCAGGTTTCGATCCGAGGACTTTGCGGCCGCAGCGCGACGCTCTACCGACTAAGCCACGGACGCCACGCTGATATCAGTGTGAGTAACGCGCCTTATATCTTTAACGCATTCAAACTACGTCGTCAGCGGCGTGCGTTGGCGACTCAGCGGCGTTATAGCGGCTTGATAACTGCGTGGTGTACACGTGATACTACAAACCCGATGGAAGAGATGGAAGAGAAGGCGACGAGGCGGTGGGCTGCGGGGGCCGAGCGCAAGCGCCGCAAGCGGGCAGACAACCGTGCATTCGCACTTTCACATTCTCCCCCTCGGGGAAATGCGGGGGAATTTTTGTCGTTCCGTTTAGACCTGATACTGGCACAGTGAGAGGCGTGTTTCGTCTTGCGGCGCTGACAACTACGACTTTGTTTCGAATGTGCACGTCGGAGAAAAATATGATTGGGGGATGTAATTACCCCATTCCTGCTTGTGGCACTTATGGGATTATAAGCCACCGCAAAAACTTTAATTACATTGAAAGGCTGCGCATCGTTAAATATGTGCTAACTCGCGTGTTATAGCAAGACCCAAGGTAAGCTAGGAAATGACGGAAAATAAGTGGCCGTCTTCCCTGGAAAATACGGAATAGCTTGTAGGGGAATAAAAACACCCAGTGTAGGTTGGGAAATGCCAAGGGCCCTAAAGTAAACTTAACCGAGGGAGGACTAACTACATGCAGAATGCACTGCTATTTCGCAAGATATAAAGGGGGGGGTGCAGGAGGGGGACACCTAACCACCGTTGTATTTATATGCGGAGCGAAATCAAGAGCTGAACGTTTCAGTAATCCCACGCAAGCTGCGCTTTCACTTTCCTTTTGGTTTTATACTTCAAGGAATGGCTGCTCACTTGACGGACGCAATTAGACACGTAAGTGTTTTATGCCGGGATCCACCAAGATCTGACTGACGTCATATCCGTCACGGAAGTGACATTGCCAGAAAAACACGGCTGCGCCAGGATTCGAGCTGTGTGCTCCGTCGCCGCAACGGGAGGTGCCAGGCGCGTTACCGACTACGCCACCAGCTGAAGCGCAGACAGCCGTATGAACGCGCCATATATCTTTCCTATAACCCCCATTATTTCGATAGTGCTGCCGTCAAGGAGAGGGGAAGCTAAGTAGTGCATCAGGATACCAATGAGAGCCGACAGTTGGCGCCAGCTGAGCTCCTCGCAACGCAACCGTCTGCAGTACCGTTCATCGACTGGGAGCAGGGACGCAGTGGTCGCACATTTGCGAAAGCGACGCACCAGCAGGTTGTCGCTCGCCAAGCACATGCACAAGAGACCACCGCAAATCATGCTCTTTCGCTGCAGCGGATGGTGAGTTCCCCAAACGATTCGCTGGCAATCCGTTTGGTTTCATTCGCATGGTTTGCGAGCGCGTGTGGTTTCATTCGGGTTTCATTCGGCAATCCAGTGTCTAATCTTGATACGTCTGACGGTGTCACAATGACGAAATATAAATAGCGATGTGCAAGTTCATATCGATCGAGAAAAAACATTCAACTGATCCTGTCAAGGCACATCTCACTTTCGTGTTTTAGCGATTCCTGTGAAAGAAGTATCAACCACGTTTTTTGAAGATTACCGGGTAGATAGTTCACAAGCGATAAAAGGTGTCGTTGCAAGAGTGTGGTATCTAATAAGGACTTCTGATTTAAGTTTGTTCTAGATTTTGTAGGGTCCTTGTATGACGATGTTTCGAAGAACAGTTTATGAGCAGGTGCGGTTCACTCTATAAGCCCGTCTCCGCACTGCTCGCGGACGATAAATGTAACAGATAAATTTTAGAAGCGAAGCATCTCATGCTTGGGGCTGTGTCCCTCCCTCCCTTGTTGTTGTCCGCCGTCCACACTCTACTGCGCATGCGCGTCTCTTCAGTCCCGTCAGCGTTTGGGCTGATGTCAGCGCAGTATAAAAAGAAATAGTTAGGCGGCGCCCGTTTCGATCCCATGACTCTCTGGCCGCAACGGGGGGTACGGGGCGCTCTTCCCACTGCGCTACAAACCGAGACGAGAGCACGTGCTACGAACGCGCCTTATGTCCTTCACTCATTCAAACTACGTCAAGAAGCTACTGATACAACGAAGGCACGCGAAGCTGAACGTCAACGGAAACGACGAACTGAAAACCTTTGAATTTCCCGTGGGAAAGCTGTGGCGGGAAGCGCCACGCGCCTTGCAGCTCAACCAGAGAAGAGGACGAAGAGGGAAGGCAGCGGGGTAGGAGCGTGGGCACGCAATAAAGGCAAGAAACAGGAGGTGTTCGATCAGGTAACGCGGGTGTTGGTCTCTTCGCTGTATCTACATTTCTCTACATTTCTCTGTCTCTACATGTGGGTTCACACTACGTTCCCATTCGTGCTCTGATAAATGAAACAACATAACGGCAACACAATGGAACCTACACGGAACCCCCATCATGCTTCGCATCCTCCTCATGGTTCCCCACGGGAAGATGGTTAATTTTTTTACGAGCGCTTACTTCCCGGCCAGACGACCCAGAATTACATTTTCATCGTGTGCTGATTCCCGACTATAATTTCGGATTATGTATCGTACTTCTCTGTAGAGTGTTAGTGAAGTTAGTACCACATTGGCTTGCCCATAGTAGAGATTATCTGAGGTATTAGTCCGGCAAGCTTCACTGGCGTGCTGCCAGGTATGAGTGCTCAGCTAAATTATGTAAGCACCCACACAAAACCGATTCATATTCAGTTGTATAGCAGTAGAATGACTATCTGAGGAAACACTGCTTGCGGAGACACTGTCAGTATATTCCACGGAAGTGGAATTAAAATCAGCTACAGGCAACATGCCGGTTTCACTACGCATATCTGTGATACACACCTGGCGCTTATACAGACCGAATGTACCACACTACAGGCGGTGAGGCGACGGCGCGCCTCCTCGCCTGTGTAACGTCGGCGCGTTAAATCTCACTCACAATCAATCAGGTTAAGGGAACACCACAACGTTTGTGTGCAACTTACGATAGACGGAAATTTGTGCGCGCATGTTAAGATCTCGAGAGGACAACTAGTATCTTGTTTCGCTCCAAAGACAAAGTTACGCGTGAAGTTTTTGAAGAATTCTGAAGGAAGTCAGGAGCAGAAGGAGAGGGGTTATCGCCCCTTCAATCCGGCTTTCAACGCGTGAAACAGATGCCATGCATAAGGAATAGATACCGTGTCACATCTTGCGATTATCAGTAACGGATTTATTTCAGTGAGTGTTTTCAGCCCTTGAGAGACGATGGGAAGCGTGACCGGTTTATGTGGACACTCCGGCGAAGGAACCCTCTTAGCGCTACTGATGATTATGTAAAGGTGATGATGTCACCGAGGTCCTGGGAGCTAGCCTTGGTGGTAGTGTGCTTATAATGAGGAAGTGTGAGTAACGTAGTGAAGAGCACAGAGGGAGGGGTCAAAGTGCATCGCATTATTACCGCGTTATGAAGCCGACGTCTATCGCTTTGCGTCATTCCGACAAGGTTCGATTTTGAATGTTATATGGCCACGAAGACGTTCCAGGTATTCCCCTATTGTTCTTGCTACTCATACTCCAACTGCTGGAATTAGTAAATAAATCGCATTCAACAAACAATCTAAAGCGCCCGCTTAATTAATCTCGCACAGAGAAACCTGCGGTTTTCAACCATGTTTCTAGTTAGATATAAGGCGCGCGGATGTTTTGTATATGCCGTGTGACGGACGGACAAAGCTGGGCCTAAACAGCTATGCTGTTGCAAAAAATTTAGTGCCTGTTTCGTTGAGTTATTCCTGTTGAACTACAGTGAGCATTTTGTGGGGACTTGAGTGTGACATTAGACACCTCTTGCGAAGCACCGAATTCTCAACTGAGATAGAGCCCGCCCTACCCGGTAGTCACCTTCCTGTGTGTCTCCAGGTGAAGGTGAGGTTATCGGCAATCACGTTTAAGGCTTCGCTCTGCGAAATTATATGTGCCAGAAAGACGTGCCTGGTCTTCCCTGTTGTTCTTGATACGGAAAAGACGGCGCACTCTGCTTCTGCGACTGCTACCCCAGAGTTATTAACGTAACGCAATAAAATGTGTACCCACCGCAATGGATCCAGGACGCCCTAAACCACCAATGGTATTCGAAGTACGTTTCTACGAATGAGCTGAAAATTGGGCACTGGTAAATCAGTGTACGAGAGACTTCATCAGAAAACTGCTTTATCATTCCCGACGGACTGTACGAGTTTAAGTTGATGCATTTTGGGGAGGGCAAGGCCAACGCAACGTTTCCAGAGGAGTCATAAACAATGCTCTAGGCTGCCTAGATTGGCACACCTGCCTCTTGTCCCTCGTGTTGTGTTTACCCGGAATTTCCACTAGCACTTTTAATGATTCCAGCCGTTACTAGACGCCATCAAAACATGGCGGTTAACGCTGAAACCCAAAAACTGTCGTTGTGCGTACAAGGAACTTAAGTTTTTGGACCACTTCATCAATGCCGAAGGCGTCCTTCCCTTCCCAAGAGGAGACACCGGGTAATCGAAGCTTTCCGGCTCTTATAGACAAGAAAGATTGCGAACGTTTCCAAGAATGGGTGCACAGTGCCAGTGCTATCTCAAAAACGTCGCACGAATGGCCGATCTTCCTCACGCACTCGAGGAAAGAGGGCACCCCGTCCTGCTAGGAGGAAGGTCAACGAAAAGAGTTCCACAAGCTCCAATGTTCCATATATCGCCGCCTGAACATTTCCATGTCGTCTAAGGCTACAGAAGAAATACAGCTGCAAGAAAGTAATCGCTCATGCATGCGGCAGTCTGTCCAAACAAGAAAACAACTATCGAGCCTGTGGATTACAGTGTCTTCCTAATGTAAGTCTCTGGAATACAGTGTTTCTGGATTTCGCCCGAATGTCTATAATAAGTCATTTCATATCTTAACAGATTCATGCGCCGTTGCGGTTCGCCAATTAGAAGGACCTCTTTTTCTGCCTCATAAAATTGATCCAGAGGCTGCACGAATTTGGCGTCCACAACGTCTGCAAATTCGGCACGAAACTTCCTCACATCGACTACCTATCGCGCGCACCGGCAGAACCGCCGCAACTTCAGTCCGTTGCAGACGGCTAGTTTTTTAAGAATGGTGAGAAAGAGCGATCTATGGCCCTCCATAAGCGCGCCAAAATCTAGTTGCGCATCATGATTGACCGCATCGAGGGTCACGACGTATCCGTGCCAGGGTGTTCAAGAGAAATTCAGCTCTATTCGGCCTGAAAAGCTCTGCCCTCGTCAAGAAAAGTTTTGACTCATGAAGAAAAACGAATTGACTTCTTGTTATCCCGCATACCTTCGCGAGCACATTTTCACCGTATACTTTTGTTACCATACCTAAAGCCGCGCGCCTATCACCGGGGTTCTTTCCGACGTCGACTACTTAATGTAGCGACACGCCTGTGGATCGAGGTTGTTAATATGGTTAGATAAGAGACCTTAGCAGAAGCGGATAGTTGGGATCCTCGTTCACTTTATTTTGCTGTCTTCGGCCACTTTAACGATGTATTTTCTTCAAATACAAACATCGCAGTGCTTTCAAGGTACCCGAACAAAGTAAAATGTGCGCCCCGAGCAATACCAGTTTTGATGGCTGTATAACCTGTGATATTATAGGTAGAAAGCACCACCTCAAGTGCTCTACAGGTGTTGAAAATCGGCGATTGCACAACAGGATTCACGGGGCTCGTCGTATTAAAATATTTTCTTGTATAGCTACGTAAGTTAAAGTACAAAAGAAGAAATGTTTCGAGCAGTATCCACGTTTAAGTTTTCTCGATTTCGGAGGTTGGAGGCAGTGAAAAAATATCTACGTAATAATAAGTGGCCCACTCCAACCTGCGCATTCTACAACCGTTTCGCAGTGAACCGATAAACTTTATTTCTTTCAGTTCAGTTCCGGTTCGTGTTCGTCAGAATGCAAAATAAGAGCTATCGTTCACATCCCAAAAAATCTAGGCTAGGTTTTAGATGTGGTTCTACACGGCGATGATAAGGTATTCAAGGCTACTCCAAAATCGGACATTGTCGGTTCCATGCCCTGTAGAAAAGATAGTTTCGCTGATATATTTGAAATCACTGGTTCCCTAAGTGTTTGTAGTTTGGTCGTATGCATCTCTGCAATCACTAGTTGCTGGTATTTGTTTCCTCTAATTGCACACTCACACAAGGTGAACTGCTCAGATCGTATTTCATCCCGCAATTTACGCCATTTAAAAAAATGTATGTGGCAACAAGAACCGACCTACACTGTAACAAAACTAATCTTTCAATGTGAAAATGCCCTGCATACATCAACGGCCCTGTAATCCCTGAGCAAGCGTGAGTATATTACCATCGTGAATAATTTTGTCGATTTTTTAGCAGGGAGGAACGCACGGACAAAAAAGCGACAACAGGAAAGCAGTCGAAGCGTTCTGCGTCAGCTTTCGGTACCTGCTGGTAAGGGGGTCACAGTGGCGCCTCTGCAGGCAGTGCACATGGTCCATTGTTGCAAAACTAAGCTTAAGTGACTGAATGTAATGTTGGAACTTTCTACCTGAAGGCTGGTAGTAGTAGTATCAGTAAAAGTAGTAGTAGTAGTGAAATTAGTTTATTCTGCAACACAGAGAACATGAGCAGAAATTTATCGCCTAAGCCATCAAAGGCTTGTTGGCCCCGACCTAGTAGTAGTAGTAGCAGTTGTAGTAGTCGTAGTGGTGGTGGTGATAGCAGCAGTAGTAGTTGTTGTAGTAGTAGTAGTAGTAGTAAGTAGTAGTAGTTGTTGTTGTAGCAGCAGCAGTAGTATGAGTAGTAGGAGTAGTTTGTTCTGCCACACAGAACAAGAACAGAAACTGGAATGCCGTAACTATCAAGGGCTTGTGAGCAGTAGCAGTAAACGTAGTAGTAGTAGTAGTAGTAGTAGTAGTAGTTGTAGGAGTAGTAGTAGTAGTAGCATGTGCAGTTGTAGCAGTAGTAGTAGCAGTAGTAGCAGTAGTAGTAGTAGTAGTAGTAGTAGTAGTAGTAGTAGTAGTAGTAGTAGTAGAACATTTATCGGAAAAAGCGAGGCAAGGGACGGGAGTGAAAAGTTAAGAGGGAGCACACGGATCGGGCCCGACATCCAGGGTTCCAGTGGCGACAGCCCCGCCCCCACTTTGGCGTCCTGCGTCAGGCGGAGGACGCCCTTACCAGTTCATCTCTGCGGATCGCCTATAAAAAAATTGGCCGCGTATCTGCTCCTTTCGTTGCAAACGTCGTCAAAAGACGATAGTCTTTGTCAGCTTTTGCGAAGTAAATGCCTCCTTTCGCTTTCCCGCTCACCTCTCATGTAGTTCCTCTTGAGTCGCGCTCCTCCCAAGGTAAAGACGCCAAAGGTTTGCTTAAATCATTTTAAATTTCCCGCGTTCCACTGCTCAAAACCGGGTGTCTCGATGCGAACGCTGCCGTACGGCGAAGACGCGCGTTAATCGAGGCGCCCTACTTCAACGCTTATACAACCGCGTTTCCCTATTCCACGTGCGTTGCAAGCAGAACGTGGAACCTAACTAGTGGAACCTTGCGTAACTGTTGCCGGTTGATTTCTTAAAATGGCGCGAGAAGCTACAGTGGCGCGGGCGACAGCAGGCGACGGCGGAGTGAATTCTTTTTCTGCCGTTGATGAAGTATTTAATTTCGCAAAAGTCAAGCATGATTGATTTTTTTATAAAGGAACACTGCAAATATCACTTCTTTATTGATTTGTTGTCTCATATTTGCGTAATGTTTTGTTCTTCTTGAACAATGTTGACAAGTATGAGCCTTACACCGGACATAGCCGGGTAGATTTCGCTGTGACTATATAAGACTATTGCGCAGTCGTTGCTTTGCTTTGGCCGGGTGGCCACAGACAGACAGACGGACAGACCGACAGACAGACCGACAGACATACAGACAGACATACAGACATACAGACAGACCAAAATTTCTGGGTTTAATTAGCCCAAGAAAGACTATCGTCTTTAAAAATTGGGGACATCAGTTAGGGGGAGCGGCCAAGAAGAATTTGTTTAGTCTTGGAAACCAATAAAATACGACGAAAACGTGGGAGCGGAAGAAAAACAGTACTTGGTATGTTTTTGAGAGAACGCAGGAAAAATGTAAGAGCAGAAGAAAACAGTGGGAATGCAAAAGACATTAAACCTGATATGAATATTTATAGCACGGCGCACGAACCGTCTGTGGTATGAATGAGTGGACGGCGTGACACACATCCCTATGACAGTGGCCCATCCTAATGCCTCAATCGCTAAACCAGAGGGAGAGATAGTGGCATTTCTGTGTGTTGCAGATGTGTATCTCCACATGCAATCTATGAGGGCTAGTGAACGGGAGGAAAAATGGGAGAAATCTTCCAAATATTTTTTTTTCGGGGTAAAAGAAGCGCAAGGGACACAAATCGTCAGATCTTCCCGGTATAGGCATCGATTGAGTGAGGGGACACCACAAAAGAATGAGGTCAGGATACCTCGCACACGTGAGTCTGACAGGAAGTTCTCTTGTAAGGGAACCTTAGATATCCGAGCTTTGTATGCCCGTGCAGCCCGTGATCAGAAGCATCTTGGTTCATACCTGGCATACCAGGGTGCCGGGGCGAGACACCTGAAACAGATCTGTTAGCAGTTTGTGCAGCAGATGCTAGATATTGGAGCACAAGATCCTTAATTTGGAACAGTTAACGACATTTAATTTTTCATCGTATGACTCTAAAAAATAAAATCTGTAGCAATCGGGGGAGGCGGGGGCGAGTCAGTACACCTTTTCATCCGTTTGGAGTACGAACAAAACAACCGTTGAAGAAAGTTTTTTCACAGCGTATCATAAGATACAAACTCCATGATCTGAAAAACTTCTTAAATTTTATTGAGCTTGTATGCGTACACAAGCTAGAAGGTCGTTAAAAATATCAAATTGAGAAATACTGAAACTGCAAGATTGCTTTACGATCATTCGAATGCTAACATCATTGTTCTTGTCATCTTGGATACCTTGTACGAACGACTGTCGAGTCACAGCAAAAGATACGCGAAGTGAGCTGACGGTTGTAGCACCCCACCAGCCCTCCCATTTCAATCCCACAGATGCATGTTCCCCACAATCCAAATTTGTCAAATTCACCACAATCCACCATAATCCACGTCCCTTTTGGCAATAAATTTCCCTTCAGATACATTAACTATTATTACCGGCCTGCGATAGTAACCAGTCCCACTGTCGGGCGCTGCTCGAACACTTCGTGGTGATGCAGCATGTGTCGCAACTTTTCGCTTGTAGATAGTCCCATTCCCACAGCTCGCACGCTCGCAGTCAAACAGAGCGGTAACTCAGCGTTTTATAATATCGCAATCAGTCTAAAATTTCCCTACACGAACACCGAATAAAGGCACGCCTTGGGTTTTGCCCTGAAGAACGAACGACAGTGAAGTGCTGGCACGGCGTTGTATTCCAATAACTCCATCTATTCAGGCGCGCAACTTCCCCTAATCTGGCACACGTTCCCAAGCATTATCGCCGCCATAACGTCACTTCTCAGTACCGCCACAGAACCACTAAACGGGAACCCCGCTAGCCCGTAACCTAAACAAGGGCAAATATTGGCGATGCGCACTAAGCACCTGAACTTGTCAGGAGCTGCTTCTCCCAATGATCAAGACCATTTGAGCGACCTGGCCAAACAGCCAATAGAGATCTAGAAGCTATCATTTTTTTTTTTCATTTCACCATCTTTCTTTTTCTTCCACTTGCGTGCTTGTGAGAGGTGATAAAAGATACAACCAGAATGCATTAGATGGGGGCCACCCATAATAACATAGCGGTGCCGAGTGGTGCCGTTCCAGAAGTGTTTTTTTGTCAACTTGCGGGAATAGCTTGTCACCCTATCTGACATACGTATTTCTCTATGGAACTTTTAAATGCTTTTCGATGAGCAAACTTAGTGAACCCACAATATAATACGCGCAATAAAAAGTTTTGGCTTCCGAGAAACAACGTTGGGGATTTATATTTCGAAATAGGATCCCCACGTTCTTTGATTGATTGAATGGTCGATCAATAGAACCGCTACAAATAGACTCACTTTGACCTGCATGGAAAATCATGTTGTAAAATCGGCATCTTTCCCCTTTGAAAGTGACGTGAGCGTCAAGACCCTTGCTTTTCGGGCTTTGTTGAAGCAGTCTGGCGCAAATTTGCAAATTTTTATTCTTCGGATGCAGTCCGGCGCAGAAAATGAAATTGTATCAAAACCACGCAATATGCGCAGTTGTCTCACACCTGTCCTGTTGGTGTAAGCGTGATTGTTGGCCTCATTTACTGCGTCAGTTGCCTCCAAGCGCTGCATGCTGACACTGGTCGATTGACCAGTGACGACGGCAACACGCGTCATATAATTGCGACTGTCGAATTCACCCCTTTTTATTTGGCGTTGCTTCGACATACTCACCCTCAATTCACACGTACTCACTCAGAGGGATTGTAAAGGACGATGGCAGCTACCCAAGCTTGCCGCTTTTATTTCGGGGGCAACGTAATAGACATTGCCCTGTTCTCGCATTCTTACCGACGAGGATTTACCCAGTCAGAGGCTCACGCCGATTTACCAGTTCCCGTTGACAGCGACGCGGACATATCGACCCTCATCTTCCTGCACCCATCATGGACAGTTACATCGTGTTTTGTGTTGGGATATTTAAAATTTGCGTACCATCTGGCATGCGTCATTTGTATCCCGATATATATATATATATATATATATATATATATATATATATATATATATATATATATATATATATATGTATGGATGTTTTGCGCTTCCTGCCCCCCTTTTTTCTAGTTTTTTTTTTTTTGCTCTTTTCAGTTTACTGTATTTGTATTGAACCCGATCTGGAGTAGTCAGCCCCACTGTTAGTGAGGCTGACCTCTTCTGGTTTCATTAAACATTTTTTACTCTCTCCCTCTCTTTCTTTGTAGCCAGCCGCTCTTGTGCTTTCACGACACAACGACCACGGATGTTCACGGATTTCGCCATACTAAGGGGAAACTAAAGTGTCTTAATTTTTTTGGTGAGTTCGTGCGAAGACATCATGTGTTACTCAGCTGTAGGCGAACACGGCGTTTTTACAAGACTGAATAGCCTGCCAGGCAACCCGCACGGCTGCAGCTATAGTGAACTAGAATCTAGTTCACTATAGCTGAAGCAGCCGGCAGCAGCATCATGAGCGCTGCCTGGCGGGCTATTTCCAATATGGCGCGGTAGACGCGCAGCCCCGAGTTGCGGGCTGTCCTTTAGATGGCGCTGCGCGATTGCTTAGATGGTGCCTCGCTGGCGATTCAAGAGATGGCTCTTTCTTTGATAGTGGAAGCTGGTAGTTTATGCGTGAAGTACAAAAACGCTGGAACAGCAACTGAGGAACAGTCTACATCATCGTATGCGTGCACATCGCCCCTTATAAGTAGCCGGAGTGCATCCTTCCGAATCAACTCAGCGCCCAGGAGCTCAGCTATAAGGCCATTTTGTGGCTGTGCGTGTTTCGCAAGACCATACACTAACAATAAACTGAGAAGACCAACATTTACCCACTGTACGCTTAGCGGCTTCTTCTCCGCAACAGGAGGCGATTACGCAATCTCACATCACAAGAGAAACCCATGTCATCCCATAGTGGCTATAATTAGCAGCTGACCGAAACGTAACCCTTGAATATACCGGGTGTTACAATAAGAAATGGAAGTCTTTTAAAATTTTGCGTGAGTTAACCCCAGTTTTAAGCACGCTCAAACGTCACACGAAGGGATTATTTCTTGGTCTATTTTGTTTAACATTGGGAACTACGACGGCACTTACCTGTTTATTCTGAAAATAAAACATAAATAAAAAAAATTACAAAGGAAGCTTGCACACACGTGCAAGACTTGAATGGCGAAGCTGTTGTAAGTGAACATTGCCGGCACAGTTAAAATTCAGTTTAATTGTTTATTTGCTTAGTGGAGGGGCTAGTAATCGTCGTCATATGCATCAGAAAGGTCGTCGTCTTCTTTGCAGAGAGTGTTGGATGCAAAGTTGTCCTCATCATTGCAGACTACCACCAGCTCAACCAGAGAAGCCTGCGCTACGTCGCACAAGGCTTCGGCAATAGCAAATCTGCAGTATTTCGGTTAAGACAAGTTAAGAATGATGTACCCAAGACTGCATCTACCAGTTAGTGGGCACTTGTACTGTTGCTGTTCCGAAAGAAACCATAGATCTTTGCCCACATGGTGAAGGAGATTACAAGTAATTTGCAAAGCAGGTCGCCCAGAAATATATAGAGCATACAAGCACATACAAAATGGCTAAATATGTGTAACCCTTTTCTATGAATATATAATGCGTTTCCGACTGTCCCACCTGGTTGCACGCAGTTGTTTTGTGGGGGTATTCACAGGAATGGCCGGGTATATTCGCCTTATGTACGGCAAATGCGTACGGGCAATGGCGCGTGCGGTAACCTGAAATATGACTGCCAAACGCACACATGGAGCAAGCAACAAGCGTCTTCCGGTTGCTTAAATGGGCCATGCAGACAAAATACTGTTTGTTTAATTCAAAAGATTCCGTGTTTTATAGTGCCCCCCGCGGTTGTCTCGAGTGAACGAAGCTTTATTCAGTTAAAAAATAATTTATGTGAAAATTTTGATCCTCGCTCCAAATCGTCGGTTTTACTGACGTCGGCAATGACATCACAAGAACTGGTCATTAAGCTGCAACGAAGCCTTTTTTATCGTAAGTCAAACCCGACGGGGCCACCCTACAACGGCGGGCCATTTTCTGCCTTTGCTTTGTTATTGACCTTATTTGTACCTGGCTTGTTTTTGTTAAGGTAGAAAGTAATCGTTTCGTGAAACATGGTGCTCACTCGAAAATATGGTCACGTAACACACCATCGCTTGCACCAACTGGCCAGCGTCGTCGGAGACCACCCTAAAGTGCCGCCATGCTGTGCAGCTAAAACAGCATAGTACGCACAGTGCCACCAGCAGTGCGTATCTGCACTTCTTCCACTCTTTAACCCACCATTCTTATTGCTATAAAAAGAATGTCCCGCAAATGAGCGCAAATAGCTCATTCGGCAAGCCTATTAGCCCTTCCTTAATTTGCATTTGCTTTTACCGTGCTCAGCCAATGGCTGAGCGGTAACACATCAGGGGTTTTCAACAAGCACTCAATTATGTTCAATGGTTCATTTTTTTCGCTTCGACACTCGATGCTGGTGGGCAGATAGGCGTAATTTTTTTTTAAATTTCAATAAAGCGCTTCAGTTAGTCCCGCATGAAAAACTAATTCACAAGCTGCATCTTACCGGGCTCCCTTCCTTTCTTGCAGCATGGGTATCACATTATTCCTCGAATCGAAGCCAATATGTAGACATTGACGGTTCTATTTCTAGTACACTTCAAGTAACCTCCGGTGTTCCTCAGGGTAGAGTTCTTTGTCCCTTATTTTTTCTAATTTACAGCAGGTATATTGTCGCCATCGTAAAATAACCCGTCCGAATTCGATTTTTCGCCGATGACTGCGTTTTTTTAATAATATTAACTATTATTGGCCAAGAAGCTGTAAACCCCTCACTCCCTGACAACCTCTTCTGGAGCCTTGGATGGGGCATGGCATTCAACTCGTCAAAAACAGCCTCCCTTCGCATCACAAAAAAAAATGGAATCCTCACCAATTTTCGTACTCTCTCGCAGAAAACCCCTTAAATCAAGTACAGGAATATAAATATTTGGGCATAACTTTACCGAATAATCTAAGCTGGAATTCGCACGTTACTAATGTTTATTACTCTGCCTTTCGTAAATTATGCTTTTTGCAGCATAAGCTTCGAGACGTTTAACCTAATGTAAAATAACTGGCATACACAACGCTCATAAGGCGTTACTGCAATATTCTTGTGCTGTTTGGGACACTCACACAACCAATAATATTGACTTGTTAGGAAATATTCAAAGAAGAATTGTTCGGTTTCTTTATTCTAAATTTAATCGCACAGATTCTGTTTCTGAGCTGATGCGCACAACAGAATTCGATTTATTTGATTGATTGTAGGGTGTAACGCGCCGACGCAACGCAGGCGATAAGGCGCGCCGTAGTGGAGGGCTCCGGGTTAATTTTGACCACCTGGGTATCTTTAACGTGCGCCGAAATCGTGTACACACGGGAGTTTTTGCTTTTCGCCTCCGTCAGAAAAGCGGCCGCCGCGGCCGAGAATCGAACCCACGACCGCAACAACGGACTTCAAACGATTGATTCCAGAGGACAGTTTATCCGCCTTCAATTGTTGTATTTATTTTACCAACGGAAACTTCCTTTGGACTGGAGTCCCGTCTTGAAACCCCTTGCCACTCGCTGTACCCGCCATTTCCATTCTCTGTCCTTAACCCCAATGTTCGGTTCTACCAACCTGCCTAAATGTTCTCTCTTCACCCCGCACCATTAAGGATTGTAACAATACACCGGAACATTTTCTTAACTGCTTTGGTTTAGTACAACCAAATGTTGAGTTGTAGCTGGAGACAAGTCTTTCATACTTGCTTTCTTTGTTTCTGCTTTTGCTGTTTGTATTATTGTATCATTGATAGTGTAGCCACTTTATGCCCCTCCAACTTGGGCCTACATTGTCTGCAGTATGTTCTTTTCTTAAATTAATAAATAAAATAAATATGATATGGTAGGTTCTGTGGCGGGAAATAAGCTAGTGGGTCGCATGGTCATTTCCTTTTTTCCTAGTTATATAGCTTATTTCAGCGCCGTTTACTGTAGAAGTGCTGTCAGTATGATTCTAACGAGGCAATCTGCCGAATGCCTGTTTTCTGCCTGGCCCCTTTAAGCTCCAAGCAAAACACTTTAGGCGCCGAACAGAAAGTACTAATTCTGGTGATATAGGACTTCTTTTCTGGGCCTATTTTCTCTTTTTTTTTCTACCAGAACAGAAAAACAGCTTCTAAATTTGACAACATACCTCACTGGTCATCAATAGGATCAACTCACGAATTTTTTATTAGAACGGAGCGAGATTATGACTAATGGATTACTGCAAATTCCTAAGTGATGACTGAAAACTGATGGCTAAAAATATGATGACTGAGAAATCATAAATATAAATCAACTGTGGAATGCCCTGCGTTTAATCTGAAGAGCAGAATTGGTGAAGTTAAGTCCGTTATGTTGGCATCGATCGAGAGAATTGGTCGAATGAAATTCTACAATAGCAAACAGCAAAAACAACGAAAAAAATTCGACATAAATGAATCAGCTATACCGCAAGTACAATAGCCGACCGTTTTTTTCGGACTGAAAAAATTCTTACTTCCTAGATACTATTCCGGACTTCACCGAGGAAGCACCAGCTGTCCCATAGCAGTAATGTATATAAACAACGGATATTTCAGACAAAATAAAGCCAAAAGTTCAAGTATGCGGACCAAATTTTCTGCGACAAGCCACTGTGCGACTCCAGGGCAGCGCCCTTCTGAATGCTCAGCCCCTTGGCTGGCTTCGAATTAGATGGGGATTGGCTTGACTCCCGCCCGGGTAACAAACTTCGATTTTGTTGGCTATCATATGGTGTAATATGGTGGCTAGCCATAATTTTGCATGTAGGCTGCGGAGGAAGCAGTCTTGAAATCCGGAATGCTTTTTTAGAAACCACTTTTGTGCGTGGAGCTAACGAACGACGAGATCCTGCGCCAACCGAATGCCCTGAGCAAAGCGACTCTGACTCCGACGAAGACACTCCCGACTGCCCGCAACCGTCAACGGAAGACATGGCCAACACTGGCGTTTTTGGCCAATATTTATGAGGCATTATTGGACTTGCGCAAAACAAACGGGGACGAGGAAGGAACGACAAGGACGAGCGCATCTAACAACTGGTTTAATTTCTTGGAAGAAAGACATATATACCCCACAGACCTGCGTAAAACATCTCAGTAAAAGCTTTACAGCGCACACACATCACATAAGTAGATGAGCGTCTACAAAAAAGGCGACAGCAGCGTTAATTCCTTATCTAACAAGGCCACAGAAGGGTGGCTGATGCACTTGTCTTTGTGCTGTGAGATTAAAAACGCTTCCACAATCTCTCTTGAATTTTGTTTAGGATGCGAAAACAACACAGAAGTTTCCTCTAAGATAGGTGCGCAATCACTTCTTTTACATTTTTTACAATGCGTGGCCAAGTGTGTATAAGGCCTTCCTTTTAAACTTGAAGCATGTTCTCTTAATCTAATATTCAGGCACCTTCCGGTTTGTCCAACATACACGTGCCCACATAGCAAGGGTATCCTATAAACCACGTTTTTTACACATTCAACAAATCGAAGCTTGTGTTTGACATTGCTACATGGTTGTATTTGTCTTTTCCTTCATATTTCTGTTTTACCTTTCAACACACACTTCCGATTTTGTTTTTTGCCGAGAAAACCACTTTCACATCATAGTTCTCTGCCACCTTTTTTAGACGGTGCGAAAGGCCATGTACATACGGAATAACGGTCACTTTGGATCGTTGTGCGCATTCTTCAGGTCTAACTTCCTGTACGTCTAACTTCACTCGGTAAATGAGGCTTTTGGACTACAGGTGTCACGTTTGCGGGAAGCCGGCTATCCTTTACATGTGTAGCAGGCTTCGTGTGAGAGGATACTAAGGAAGCTGAAACACGTACAGGAAGTTAGACCTGAAGAATGCGCACAACGATCCAAAGTGACCGTTATTCCGTATGTACATGGCCTTTCGCACCGTCTAAAAAAGGTGGCAGAGAACTATGGTGTGAAAGTGGTTTTCTCTGCAAAAAACAAAATAGGAAGTGTGTGTTCAAGGGTAAAACAGAAATATGAAGGAAAAGGCAAATACAACCATGTATGCAATGTCAAACACAGGCTTCGATTTGTTGAATGTGTAAAAAACGTGGTTTATAGGATACCCTTGCTATGTGGGCAGGTGTATGTTGGACAAACCGGAAGGTGCCTGTATACTAGATTAAGAGAACATGCTTCAAGTTTAAAAGGAAGGCCTTACACACACTTGACCACTAATTGTAAAAAATGTAAAAGAAGTGATCGCGCACCTATCTTAGAGGAAACTTCGGTGTTGTTTTCGCATCCTAAACAAAATTCAAGAGAGATTGTGGAAGCGTTTTTAATCTCACAGCACAAAGACAAGTGCATCAGCCACCCTTCTGTGGCCTTGTTAGATAAGGAATTGACGCTGCTGTCGCATTTTTTGTAGACGCTCATCTACTTATGTGATGTGTGTGCGCTGTAAAGCTTTTACTGAGATGTTTTACGCAGGTCTGTGGGGTAGATATGTCTTTCTTCCAAGAAATTAAACCAGTTGTTAGATGCGCTCGTCCTTGTCGTTCCTCCCTCGTCCCCGTTTGTTTTGCGCAAGTCCAATCATGAATCGTTTCCAACTAGGCCGGCTTGCTGTGATGCTTCAATTTATGAGGCAAACGTGAAGCTTGCCGATATACAGCAGACGTTCTCAGATGAACGAGGAATTTAAGGCAAGAAACTATTCGCGACTTCTTCAGTCCTATGTAAATGAAATAAAATAAGCTTTTGGCTTGCCGATCTTTCGGACTGCTCTTTATTTCGGGTTAATGTTTGTTACCCTCCACGTCCGAAGAATCGGTGGGCTACTGCATGTATTTTATACACCGCATTCCCTGAACGAAGGCGACATTAAAAGAAACCCCGAAGCACCTAACCGAAAAGCGTTTTTACAAAATCGCGAAAAATAACACAATGTAGCGTGATTAATTCTTACAAAATTGCGGCGCAACTGATTTGCTAGCGGGAACAGTTATGTTTGGTCAAGAGCAATTTAAAAAAAAACTACAAGATGCTAACAAAGAAAATAAAAATAAATTATCACATAAGAAATTTTAATCTTCTACAGTACCCACGCACAACGAAGCCGCAAATAAACCGCCCCCCCCCTTCCCCCCCCCCCCCGAAAATGGCTGAAACACAAATAAAAATTATGAAAGAGCACTGACCATGCACTATGTTTTACGACAGCGCAAAAGTATACAATTGACGGAGCTCTGATATATAATCGCTGTATTAAGGAAAATGTACATCATTAGTGCAAAAGATAGAAAAGAACATGATACAACCGTAAATAACTCAGCATATAAATACAGCTATAAAGAACTTTCAGTGAAAACAACCACAGTAGGACTGCTGATGCGCTCTTACTATGCATTTTTATACGCATATTTTTTTTTATTTGTGTTCCTCACGAAGTCTTGAGTACACGGCGTCTTGATGCCTCCACCAGTGCAATGTGCAGCTTTTCTCTGGCCGCCTCGTCATGTTATTTTTTGGTGTCTAAACATTGCCTTACACAGATTGGTACTAGGCCCTTTCACCTTGATCACTATTATCTCCAGGAAATCTGGAAAATGAATTCATCAAAATTAGTTAAAATGTAGTGCGAGATGAAGAGAAGGTAATGTAAAACAACCTAAAATCTTATTTACAGAAAACAAGGCGAGTGGCGGGATTTTTTTTTTTTTAACATAAGAAGAGTAAGGCATGTAAAACACTTCTCGGTGAGGATCTACTGAACAAAAATTAATTTCAAAAATTTGCTTCTGGGAACAAATTACGAACTGCACACCATAGGGTCGACGTTTTCACTAGGCGGCCTTACGTTTTCTAATAGCGAACATCATAAAAGCAGTCGATAAAATGAAGCCGGCGTATTATTTGGCTGCGCCCAGTAGACGGTAATATACTATCTTACACCTACACCAGTGCGCGAACATAATGAAATGTAGTTATGATCAGACCATAATAGTATGGAAAACAAAAGCGTGGATGGCTTCACATATCGCTTTATCGTAACAATACGTTTTAGGCTGATGGTCTTGCACAAAATTGTTCGGAAGTACGGAAATATACATTTCTTTATAACCGTGACGGTGGGTGTGTGCATTCATCCTCATTTATATTAGCGACTTTCTCCCTGTTGCTTAATGAGATTATTCTTTGTGGGGACGAAATTCTGTATCTCGAAGAAACCTTCAACTAAGCCATATGTACCCGCGCCTACACGTAAGAGTGTGGTAGATTACTTTCTCATGGAGCTTATATGAAGGCGTAGGAAATCTGAATATTTGAAAGATAATGTTCTGTCATTCTACAATAGAATGGCTCGAACCTTTCAAACCCGCTTGCAGCTAACACGATAAGCAAAATGAAAATAACAAATACATCAGATGTGCGCATAGGCTGTATATGAGAGCAATGACGTTTGTAACGCTAGGTAAACTATATTTTAATACTACCGCCACATACAGCGACTGTACCTTGAATGTCCGTTTCTAACACGAAGGCCGTTGAAAAAAATCAAGCACCCTGGCATTGTTTGATACTTGGTATTCTGCCTTTAAATAACTCCGATATGAAACAGGGGATTTTTTTTCTAGCATGTTGCATTCACTGAACGCTTCAAATACTTAAGGTTCAAGTTTTAACGGTGAAAACCACATTAGAAAACTTGCCTTAATAGTCGCCTTCACCATCCGGGCAAAGGTCCCGGCTGTGCTCAGGAACTATCACGCCACAAGTGTCAACGAAGGGCTCAATGCACATCTCGGGCACCGCGTCTTTCACTTCTCTTCGGGTCCAGAGGGTGCACTCTGGAAGGGTAGCGGTTTCCGAATCGATTTCAGATAGTGCGGTGGTATCATTTTCATTTCTCACTTTTACTCGTATCAGAGGGAATGTGCGAAAAATGCTAAATTATCTAGCGCGTCATTAGGCTTCTCCCCCACCTATCTGCAACATTTTTTTTTTGGCCTCCATGCAATGCATTTATAAAAACCCTCTCTTAGGCTTCTTAAGAATTGTTTAACACAAACAAACTCATTTTCTCCCTAATTTTGCAATAGCGATATCTGGGTTGGGGGACGAAATACTTGACTAGGAAAAGAATTGGGGCCTGAATTAAAGGGACCATGCAGAAAAAATACAAGTTTGTTTTATTCGAAAGATTACGTGTGAGAAATTATTCAATTATGTTAAAAGTTTGATTATCCCGCCAAATCGTGTGTTTTCGTGACGTCTGCAAAGGCATAATAAGAACAGGTCTTCAAGATAAACTTGGTGCGCTTCGGAGCCTCGTTTACCGTTAGTCAACCTAGATGGCGCCATGATTCCGCGGTGGGCCGTTTTCTGTCTTTGTTTTGTTTTTGAGAGCATTTGTACGTGGCTTGTTTTTGTCGAGATAGAAAATAATCGTTTCGTGAAACATAGTGGTCGCTCGACAAATGGTCACGTAAGACACCGTTGCTTGCGCCAGTCGACCAATGCCGTCTTAGAGAACCCCAAAGCGCCGCAGTTCTGTGCACCTAAAACAAGCATAGTGCGCGCAGTACCAACAGCAGTAAGCATCGCTATTTCTATGTTCACGTGTACATTCGTAACTTCCACTGTTTATACCAACATCCTTACTGCCATAAAGAAATGTGTCCTAAATTTAATTGCAAATAGCTCGCTCGGCAAGCTGATGAGCCCTTCCTAATTTGCGTTTGCTTTTGCCGGCCTCGGCCAATCGCAGAGCTGGCACATATGACCTCAAAAGTTGTGTAGCAAGAAATGAGCTAATCGGTCAAATGGTCATTCTGCTTTTTTCGAATTATGTACCTTATTTGAGCGAAGCTTACGTTAAAAGTGGTGTGAGCATGATTCTAACAAGGCAATCTTGCGAATGAACCAAGCGTGTGTTTTGTCTGCATGGCCGTTTTAAGTGTCTTTTTAGAGGGCACCAATTCGATTCAATATGTGATATTTTTCTAGAGATGCTGGAAGTTAGCGCTTGGTTATACGTGGTTTTTTAGCGTGAGCTACACTGGCCGAGGTTGAGCAGTTTCGCGTGTGCCGTGAAGGGCCGTTCTGCGCAAGCGCGAAGGGAATTGGATTGGCTTGGATTGGATTAGATTGTACTGGATGGGATTGGAATTGGGTTGGATTGGATTGGGTTGACGTGGATTGTGTTGGATTGTGTGGCGTCACAGCCACAAGCAGACGCACTGGCGCCGGCGCGTGCCCAGGTGTGCGCCTCAATTATAGCCAAGTCAATTATAGCCTCATAGCCAAGTCTGACGCTGCGCCGGAGCCACTTGATAGCCGTTACGCATGCCTCGTGAAGAGCCGTGCTGAGCATGCGCGACGAGCAGTGACTGTACAGGACTGGACTGGACTGGACTGGACTTAACTGGATTGGACTGGATTGCTGAACCTTAGCTCACACTACGTATATCCTGGCATAGCAGAGCTAAGCCATTACTAATTTTTTCTTTGGTCTTTTACTTCAGAACAAGCGGTTCGGCTCCAAAATTTACGCCGAGATGAAAATTGAACTGGAGCCAAAAATATAAAAAATGTAGACGGCTTCATTTGGCTTCAGAGAGTTTAACGGTGCATTGAACGTCCATATTAAACTGCCGTAGTGCATTTCTGAAGTGCCGCGCAGTTACACTGTGTTATCACCGGTACCTTTATAGGCCTTATAAAAAAGTGCTGCCCTCTGTTGGAGCCATAACGAACCGTCTTTTTGGCGCCATGTTAAAGGGTAGAACCTCCCGTGGATACGTGTGCTACACGTGCGTTTTTTCGTGCAGTGCTGACTCGCTGCCCACCTCGTGTTGCTTGATCGCACTTCTTTGCAGCTAAATAGCCGTGTGATCTTGTATGTGGCGCCCCGATTCTCGCACGTCTTCGCGGAGATATCTTATGCGTCGAAAACACCATCGCTGCGCCACCAAGGGCGGAGTTGCAAGTTCGCCATCTATTCAAAGAAATCGACTTAAGTGAAGTGCTGTGAAGAAAGTCGGGCTGTTTGGTCACGCAGGGCATCGCAATCGGCCATGCCCTACGTGCTTGTTCATCATCAGGAACGCAGTAACATGACGCCTGCACATATGAGGTGACATGATTATTGTTATGAGGGGGCAAAAAACTAGTGCTGTAACCTGTTTTTAGATGCGACTGCATCTCATTCACTCGCCTTGTCCCTCCATACGGCGTCGTTGTCCGGCTAAACCCCTCCCCCATTCTCCTCGCCACGCGAGCTGCGCTCTCCGCCGCTCAACCCCTCTCATCTCTGATAGCTCCTCTCCTTTCCTCCACTCTCTCGGGAGGGGCATTGGATTGAATTCGATTGGCTTGGCTTGGCTTGGCTTGGCTTGGCTTGGCTGGGATTGGATTGGATTGGATTGGACTGGATTTGGATTGGATTGGATTAAAGTGGATTGTGTGGGATTGTGTTGCGTCATAGCCGCGGCATGGGGTTCACGGCACGTTTCACGCCATGGGAGAATCAACCTAACGGAAACAACAACGGAACCCCCTATGCGTCGCATCTACACAGGGGTTCCCGCGAGGCGAGGTGGGAGTAATTTTCTCAGTGAAAATTTGTGCTAGCTTGTAACTGCAAATACAGTATGATAGATTCATCAAATGAAGCATGTGAAGAGGGATCTATTGTAGGATGAAACGAATTATTACGGTGGTCTTCATACAGAACAACATGGTCAAAGAAACAGCAACCCCTCCATGGCCTCTTTTTTACTCTACTGCCTCACCTCCGCACCGAAAACCATGTGAAAAAAGCATTCATTGTGCTAATCGCTCAACTAAAGTGTCCAAACTTTACCGCATATAAATGTACCTATACTGCGCGTTTTTTCATGTTCTCATTCTCCATGTAGGGCACCTTTGCACAGTGTTTTATTTTTTTTTATACTCTTGTTGTCTTCTTGTCAGCAATGGTTATGGTTCGGAACAGAGTTTATTAAGCGAATGGCCGAGCTCATTACGCATAAAATTTGGTGCGAACTCAGAGAGTTTACATCATGGGCAAAAACTAAATGCGGGCAATTCTCTTCATCGTAGGCACGAAAGAACCTTATTCTTGCGAACAGTACAAAAATAACATCACGCCACGAATTCTATCAGCTGAGTGCGCCTTCAGCTCACAAAAAAAGCATGTATGTTACCACAAGAGTTGCAGCCTCCCTGTTCGCACATCAGTTGAGTTTTTCGCCTTCCGAAGGATGAAATAATTCGAAACCCCTAACCTGCAAAAACGAACGCTGACCTATTTTAGATGCTAGTACTATCAGTAAAAACAGCATACGGGCCCCGGAACCGGCTATTGCCCTCCGCGCGCTCCTGCCTGTGCGCCCCGAGTGATGCCAAACTTCGCCCTCACTCTCGCGCGGGTGCTTGCAGCGGTTGATAAATTGTTAGTGCGGCGTTCGGTCGCTCTGCTGCTGACGTTCACGAGGAAGAGAGCCGTGCATCGCCCCTACATCGAGCATATGGCGCTGTGACGTAGCGTGCAGCCGCAGGTCATCAAACCTCGCCGCTGTGAATGAACTGAGGCCCGTTGGGTTAACAGCGGAGCTCTTCTAGCGCTGCCCTTGACAATATTCTCTGCTCGTGTCGTGTTACGCTCGTTCTGTGGAAACCTGCTCTAGAGAGAGCGTGACTCCATGACACCAATAGCTTTCTCAAGCTTAGAAAAATTTGTGAAAACAAAAGAAAGCTCCTATGGCCTTCTGCACGAGGTCGCGGGTTCGATTCCCGGCCGCGGCGGCCGCTTTTCTGATGGAGGCGAAAAGCGACGCATGTGTACGAGATTTCGGCGCACGTTAAATATCCCCAGGTGGTCAAAATTAATCCGGAGCCCTCCACTTCGGCGCGCCTCATCGCCTTCGTTGCGTCGGCGCGTTAAACCCTACAATCAATCAAATCCTATGGCCTTCATATTTTGACATAGGACGCCTTATATTGCCCCCTGAAATATTCCTTCCCAGGAATGCATTCGCGCTTGGAAGTGAAGCCCACTTTAAGGATATACTCCATAAGCTTAGTCTTTGTAAGCTGGTTTTTCCGCATGGTGGTTCGCAAATTGAAGTATGGCCATCTATCGGGTGGCTATGATTACAGAAAACGTTTCTAAGTCTTACTTTATTGAAAGTATCCGAAAACAGGTTACATGGTAATTAGCGCTAAGTCCACTATAACGTTATGATCAAGAAAGATGCCGAAGCTAAACAGAATCTTCGCATGGACAATCCAAAGCTCCGCTGTTTCTGCAGATATCACAATTTGTGTAAGTGCATACACACACATACATGCATACATCAACGAGCACTTTCGATCTCCTTTCCGGAATTGGGTCAAAAAGCGTGTTAAAAGTTTCTATTTTTGTGCATCCCGTGCGGCTATCTCACTGTAACAATACATTTTGCAGCATAGACGTTTATTTATTTATTTATTTAATAAGTAAAATTTTAAATATTTATATTATTAATTAATCAATTAATTAATTACACTTTGAAAAATAAATAAATAAATGGTGCTTTGGACACATAAGATATATCCGCGAAGCCTTGCGAGAATCGGGGCGCCACATACAAGATCACACGGCTATTTAGCTGCAAAGAAGTACGATCAAACAAAACGAGGCGGGCAGCGAGTCAGCACTGCACGAAAAAACGCATGTGTAGCAGGCCTATCCGCGTATTTATTTATGCGCCTATCCGCGTATTAATTTGCTTCCATGCCCCAGCGTTCGCGCAATAAATGTAATGCTTGCAGGTATTTGTTACGGTGAATCTAAACGTTGGGGCAAAGTGCACGAGAATGAATTAAACAATCGTCCGCAAAAAGTTTCATCTTAACAGGTGGGTTGACAATGGCAGGAACATTATTAATGCACAATGGGAACAATCACAGTCCTAAAACGGAGCCTTGAGGCACTCCAGACCGAACTTCGCATTTTTCGGATAAGCTTGTCCCGATTCCGATGCTTTTAAAACGATTACGTAAGCACTCCTCGATCCACGAAATAATAGCCTGACTACTTCATAGCCTTCACAATTTGTGAAACTGATTATGATGCGGAACTTTGTCGAATGCCTTCGCAAAGTCTATACATACATCATCTACCTGTTTGAATTTATCTATAGCCTTGCAAAGGTCATGAACAGTTTCGATATCGACGTGAAACATTTACGGATAAATCTGGTGCAGTGTTCTAGTCATCGTAGCTTGCTTGCCCTAAACCTTTTCCAGCATCCTTCCTGTGATACTTGGGTTCTTTAGCCTTCTTGGTGGGCTAAGTTCGAACGTAAGATAGCCATAGAAAATTCAATCGTCCTGATATCTCTCCATATCCATTGAACGTTTATGCAAATATCTAATATTGTTATATGGGGTTCTAGGACGAACTCCCAAATAAAAATCAATCCGTTCTTTATTTTGCCTCTTAAAAGAAAGGCGGCTTTTTTAAGATATGCACTCATCACGTACAAGAGAGGCAGGACTCATTTAACAGGCAGGAATCATTCGCGCCACAGGAAACCCCTGGCGTTACACAGGAGTATGATGAACTATTTCTACCGCTTATCAACACGACGCCATTTTCTTTTTGCGTCAGCCAAGTTTTATTCTTCCAGTTCTGACTTGACACGTGGCTGTACAGAATAGAAAGTCGGGGCAAATTGGTTTGCGTTTTCTAAAAAAAGCAGCACAAAACGTCTTCTAACTATGCTTATCAATAAACACAAAAGGGTCTCACGGTGTCCGCGAAACTCCACGTCTACAACGGCGCAGTAGTGGTAGTCCGTGAAGTAGATTCTTCCCTCTCTTGGTGTAGGATCTGAAAATGATGCACCTTACACTGTACATATACTGCTCTCAATATAAATAACCAACAATCATACTAATCATTCTGTGCGAATATGAGTATATGATTACCGCGTACTCAGAAGGCGCGTTGCGTTGATCAGATATTTAAGGGCTTCAAGGCGATTGTTTTTACCCAGTCTGTCGTTCAACGAGAAAACCACTTCAGCACGATGCTCAAAGAGAGCCATCCTTGAGAATTCCGGCTTGCCTATTTTCCTTTCTCTTTCTCGTTCCTCGTATTCTTTGTGGTTACTAGATGTAATTCTTCACCGCAATAAATTCCTAGCATTAGAATGGCCCGAAACGAGTCAACACCACGCTTCAGCCCGCCCGAACGGTAAACAACAAATGAGTATAGCATTAGATAGCGCATCCGCTGTGCTTAAATATAATTTAGCTCCCGAAATCTTAAAGCCATGTAGTGCAATAGAAGCCCTGCGATGACGTCTGTTAATTTGTTTATGTGTCATAACAATTTGAGTTGAACTCACCATTACACCTATACTATGCCTGCCTTTTGGTGTCTGCGTTTTTTGCGCAGTTGCAATGTTGTGAAGAGGCATGCGCTATGTTGAAAATACGGAGAAACATGCGGTCCGGAGCATCGGTATACAGAGCAGCATACGCTATGCGGAGAAGTCAGACAGAAGTGTTGGCCACGCGGGAAAGCCACTTCTGACGTTGCTGGCAAGGTGTGGAAAAAAACCGCCATTTCCACTAACGTGAGACCTGGGGAGAGGCCAAGCATGCAGTGCATAAGAGTATGATACGGGTTTGATGTGTGATGCGGTTTGGAATGGAGTCTATAATGCGGTTTAGATGCTGCGATATTTCTCTTATGCCTTGACGCTTTTGGTGTTTTTGACCACGGAGATGAATTCTCTGGGCGGTGGGGATATACAGCTTTGCTGTAAATCACGTGTCTTTGAAACACGAAGCGTTCTAGCGCGAGGCATTGCGAAACGAGTTTCCCGGTGTGTTATTTTATTTCGCGTTACGTTCTAGCGCTAGCCTTTGGTTGCTGTTGTTCTAAACCTTTATTTCGAAGGGAAGGCCATGCAACCAAAACACGGGAAGAGAGGAAAGTGGTAGAAAGAAGTAGCCGAGTACCACAAATTGTGGGTCCTTGAACGCCATAGAAGAGATCACGGCCGTAAGCAGAGCCAGGCTAAGGTTGGAATCATATGATTCAAGTCAAGTCAACCATTACGACCGGGGTAGACCTCTGTTTACACTAATCTTGAGAGACCACTCTCTAGGCAGAACACCGCGAGGGATGTTAGGAAATTATGGTTATCCAAGGGGGGGGGGGGAGGGGGCTGGTCGTCTTGAGAGGTCTCATGTGGCATAGCGTTGTTGAGTATAAGGTGGTACAAAGAAAATGCGGCGCAGTACCAGATTATGTGTTTGAGGATGTAGGACACTGACGTTTTACAGCAGGGGCAGTAAGGAGGTGGAGATCTTGGCGGCTGAATCCATTTTCTCATGATGTGGGGTGTGAGGGCTGCGTTGGTAATAATTTCATTAATGAAGATTAGAGTTGCCAGAGCCGAGAAGCGGAAAACAAGCGTCCCGGTGTTTTTGCACCGTGACTGCATGAGACTCGGACAGCCCGAGCCACAAGGTGCTTTGCCCTCAAAAGTTACGGAGTGCCTGCGTTCTCTCTACGGTGTCAGAACTGGAGAGTGCCACTTCATGTGGAGTTGGGAAAGCATATAGGTGTGTACGGGAAGGGTGACGACGCTGTCAAAAATAATTTATGAATAGGTCATAAGACTCCGTAAGCCTGTGACCCAGCGGCGGTCATTGTCATTTCCCAAAGTACCCGAGTTCGTAAATGAGAAACACAAGTCGATATGTCGACGCCGTTGCGAATTTAGTGATCGGAAATTAGCCGTGATATTTGCAGAACGCCAGCTGATATCGTCATTGATCAATCCTTTTGAGGGGGTACGTGTAAGCAGTGGGTGAGTAGGTGACGTCACAGCCAAGTTGAAATTTGTGAATCGCACGAACAGGAGCTGGCGAGATGAAGGCAAAATTGAGGCTGACAACCACGAATACCACGAAATTAGCTGCCAAAGTAACTAAAGCTACGGACCCTCTGCTTGCTGCCAATAGAGACGAAGAGCATGCGAGCAAACAAAAGGAAGACGAAGACATTGTGTTGCGGTAACGGCGGCTTGCCAGCTCCTATCATGAATCCTCTTTTCTCTACACGTAGGTATTGTTAATACAAATGGAAGCTTTTAAGTGCGAATGCACTTCTTAAGCGAGCCTGAAGCGTCCGCCGCCGTCCGCATAGCAACAGCTGCGGGTGCGCGCGCTCCTCGTCTTCCTTGGCAACGGGGGGAGATGGGCGCGCGCTGCCTGGCCGCTGACATGGCACATACCCACGTGGGGGATTGGCCAGGAATCTCCTCGTCTTCCTTGGCAACGGGGGGAGATGGGCGCGCGCTGCCCGGCCGCTGACATGGCACATACCCACGTGGGGGATTGGCCAAGAATCGGGCGTGAGAAGGGCTAATGCACCCGCTTAAAAGAGTACTGACACGAAATTTCAAAGCTAAGATCCACTCTAGCAATCAAGTACAACGACAACACAAATAGGTGTCTGTGAATAAATGCATCTTTCTTTCTTTGTAGTTGTGTGTGTGTGTGTGATCTCTCTTTCGCGAACATTACCGAACCGCGCAAATTCAACTCGTGCATTCGCACTTTCACATTCTTCCCCTCGGGGAAATGCGGGGAATTTTTTTTTATGTATGCGTCAATAGGCAATCCACCTGACCCAGTATATTCAAAAGTGGTCGCAGACACTGAGAATTTAGATAAATAGCGGGAACCATGCAGACAATGACAATTTTGCTGAAAGGGCGTGAATACGGGGCTCAGCGGATGGCGCCTCTTTTGCCAATTGATCCAAGTAAGCAGATGTACTAAACAAAAATAAAAGAAGTGGTGTTCGTGAAGTCCATTGCGAACCCACTGGAATTCGAGCGCACACGCTTGTTTGCGAGCCAATGACCTGCGGCATGTAGTCTCGAGGTAATAGAGAGTTGAGAAATTAAAGATACAAAAAATATTCACCGCATGTTGCTTAAGTTGTCGACGAATCTTCTATGAGCCTTGGTGTCAAGAAACTCACGCAAAACGCGAAAGGAGCTGAACCAGATATTTCCGTCCCAATTACAACTCACCTTTATCAATTCCTATCTGTTTACACAGAAAACGTCGTTGATAAAAGAAATGACACTCACCATCCTCCATCGTAAAGGTGAACTTTCCAGGCTCATCTTCTGCGGTAAGGTACAGAGGAATGGTTACCCTGCAGGAAATTAAGCGCTGAAGCTGTGTAAATTTGTTACATGTCCCTACACAACTCATACCAGCAAATTCGAACAGGATTTTCTGCCCAAAACTAGTATTTGGAAAAGAAACTCTTACGGGTGATACCATGTTTAAAACACAGCAGAATAAATTGAAAAGTTGATGTTTTTATTCTTTTAGGAGATTACATTTTTAATTTAAGAACACTCCAATATTCGTAGGTTGCGCAATATTTAGTTACATTTGCATTAAAACTTCGATAAACGTTCACTGGTGTAAGTTGTATTAATGAGATTCTCCGAGGTATCCATTCTAATACACTTCGCACGCTCTTCGACTGAGCAAAACATCATGAAGTAGCAGCGTTCCATTTGTACATCACGTCATTAAAATATAGGATTGCGAAGTGGTCTGTCACCGTAAACCATTACCGTAAACCATTACCGTAAACCATTACCGTGAGACAGTACCAACTTATTATGTGGATTAGCAAGAATTTTCGTGCGCGCCCAGGACGAATCAAAAGATACGTTCGCCTTTCTGTAAAAGGTTGCATACTCGTTATTCCTGGGAATGAATGTTCCGACATCGCCACTAAAATGCGTGAAGTTCTTAGTACCGAGAGAGCTAGGTGAGTACAAGTCATGCTCTTCCGTTAAGAGGAACCCATATCGCCTTTACAATGAGTACAACTGTAATCGCTCTTCCTCAGCAAATGAGGGTAGCACGGGAATTTGCGAGCATCGCTGACTTAACAATACCACCACTCAACAAAAAGGGCTGTTGTTTTTTGCTGTAGTGAAATAAATGAGCGCTCTATGGAGAAGGAATACGTACTCTGGCTTGTTATCCACTTCCGGGAACACCCAGAAATATTTCGCCGTCCGTGTAGCAGGATCTATATCCGCCCTCAAGGCAGCCAGGCACTCAAAAATTGTGTCGTTGTCCGAATCCGAGATGGCCATTCCATACTCAAAGTTCTCGAACACCTGCCAAGTAAAACATAAGAAAAACCGTGTTTGATTCAAACGACTATTCATACGGTTTTCGCATACGTTCCCAAAACTCCGTGGAGCTTTTTACATGTTGTCACAATGTGTGGTTTTCTACTCTCTCGTATTCTAGTTAAGACACGTTAAAAAAGCTGGTAAAATATTCGTATAATGCAGAAAATACAATCGTATGCACTGCCCAAACTCTATATTATTACTTTTTAATTCGAAAATTTGTTGTGCAGCAAAGTACGATGGAGGCGGGTAAGGCTAAATGTACTGGAACAAGTCGTTTTCAGCAGCAATGTCTAATAAGAGGCTGAGGTGGTATGGCCCATAGAGCCAGCGTTCGTAGTCGGGCGTCCGGCCTGGGTACAGTCACACCCTGTTTAACTGGTGACTTCTGGAGCGCTGCAGACCACGGCAAATCCACAGTAGATTATAGATATTTGCAAGAAATGGGTGTGTGTCACCATACGGGCAAGTATGGCCAAACGGTGTCCTTCGATCCGGTGGTCAGGTGTAACGGCTGGTGTGAGTGCCGCACCGAAACGAATCCTCCAAAGGGCCACCTCCTCGCGGTGGGTGCGGCATCCAAGGAGGTTTGATGCACACGGTGGAATAAAGGCACGTGTGCCGTGCCGAAGGTCTTCTTTGTCGGCGACAAACTTGGAAATTTACTCCAGTGGAAATGAAGGCAACGGATGCGTGGTGGGAGGTACTATACGGGTCGCTGCATCCGCCTGATACTGTACATAAGTGGAAGACCTCGGGGCACAGGTAACCTTAACTCTTCAATCCATCTGTTACGATCTTCATGTGGATTGGGTGGGTGCCGCCAAACCCAAAGCCGCGCCTCCTCCCAGGGGCGTACCAAATAATTTTTAATGCGTAGCATTGTTTGACGAGTAGCGCGCCCTCACCACCCACCCCCCCCCAAACCAGCCAAGGCAGTGTAACGAGTTGCATTTTCCCAAAAATGCAGATATTGCCGCGAACCATGCATTGGGTTTGTTTATTTGTGTTTTGCTTTTACCGCCCGGCTGCGCCGGTCTGTGTTATCTCCGTGCCAAGGGAAGCGCGTACGTGTTCCATTCTTTCTTTCTGTGCCGCATGTGTTATCTGTTCAGATAGGGAGAGCATTCCGATCTAACGTGAACATCCCGGAATAATCTTCTTGCATCTACAATGTTCTCGATGCGAATCGACGGTTCCAGAACCACGCGCGCCGAAAGATAAAAAGCCTGCAGAGCAGACGCCGGGGCATTCGATTCTGCGACGCTCGCCGACGCACGTACGTCACTTTGTTGACCACTGCTTCGCCGCCTCTGTATTCTTTTCAGTTGTTAGGGGAGCACAAGTTCGCTCCAATAAACTTGTTTCTTTTCCAAACAACTGCTTCGTCCTTGGCTACGTGACATCTGGTGGAGGTGCGGGGTACGCACCCTTCATGCCCACTACAACCTCTGGAAGCCGCCAAGCCAGTCCAACAAGAGCCAGCCTCCGCGTGCAAGATTTACCACCCGAGTTCGGTCTACTACCGGAGAAGACGAAGAAGAAAAACGTCGCAACCAGCACCATGCTCAACCAAGCCAATCCTCCTGTCGTTCTGCAGCAGCCACGGGAACCGCCATCATTCCGAGGAGCCCCCGCAGAAGACCCAGAAGAATGGTTGGAGAAACTGGAGCGCGTCCGGAAATTCAACAGGTGGGACGACGCAGAAACGTTCCGGCACGTTTTCTTTTACTTGGAAGATTCGGCTCGCACTTGGTTCGAGAACCACGAGAGCTCCTTGACAAACTGGGCTCAGTTCAAAAGCGAGTTCACTAAGACCTTCACTACCGTCGTGCGGAAAGAAAGAGCCGCCCTTTTGTTGGAAACACGCACGCAACACCCCAACGAAGGTGTCGTGATCTTCGTTGAGGAGATGAAGCAGCTATTTCGCCGCGCGGATCCCGAAATGACGGAAGAAAAGAAGTTGCGCTTCTTAATGCGCGGAGTGAAGGAAGAACTGTTTGCTGGACTTGTCCGAAATCCGCCCAAAACCGTCGCCGAATTCGTGACCGAAGCCAGCACCATTGAAAAAGCCCTCGAAATGCGTGCTAAGCAGTATGACCGCAACTTTGTTGGCGCGGCCAATGAGAACGACTTTGGCAGCACGCGGATCCCGGCCGACAGCCTACGCGAGACTATCCGCGCAATAGTGAGAGAGGAGCTGCGGAAACTTCTCCCAACGCCGCCGCATCCCCAAGTCGCTTCCCTCACCGACGTGATTAGAGAAGAAGTGCAACAAGCGTTGGGAACTTCTACGCCATCCGAGGTACCCCGAGAGCCACAAGCTATGACATACTCCGCGGCTGTTCGTCGACCCCGCCCTGCTCCAACACGCCGTCAAGAGGCCCCGCCGTACCGCCGCCCACTGTCACCCGCCCGACCCCCGGTAGCCCGAAACCAGACGCCGAGGAAGACGGACGTATGGCGAACTCCCGATAACCGTCCTCTGTGCTACCACTGCGGAGAGGCCGACCACATTTACCGTCGCTGCCCATACAAGAGACTCGGACTGCGTGGTTTCTCCGTCGACGCACCTCGCCCTCTCCCTGGCCAACGACCATGTGAGATCGACGAGTATCTATCTGAAACCAGCCGTGGCCCAGCGCGTTTCAACCGTTCGCCGTCGCCCTACCCATACCAATCGCCGAACCGCCGTAGCAACGCTGACTTCGCCCGTGGAAGGTCCCCCAGCCCACGCGGGGGAAACTAAAAGCAGCAACTTCTGGAGGTGAAGTTGCTCTACGGCGAAAAAGCGGAAACCCTCCAACGACGCAAGGACGCGCCGAAGACAGTGATTCACGACATGCCCTCATCCCGACGACCCGACCTAACCCTGATGAGACTCCCGAACACGACGACAGCTATACGCCGCGACGCTTACCCGACCTGACCGAGACGTCTGCTGAGAAGACATGGACAACGACGACGCACAGTGCCCGACCGTCAACACGCACAAGCCGAGATGCGACGCCCCGACGCACCCGGAACTCGAGGAAGGCGGCATCCGACGTCAAGGTGTCCCTCGACGGTTTTGATGTAGTCGCCCTCGTAGACACGGGAGCCGACTACTCCGTAATGAGCGGACCATTTGCGTCTAAGCTGAAGAAAGTTATGACCAGATGGGACGGTCCGCACATACGCACAGCAGGAGGCCACATCGTGACGCCAAGTGGAACGTGCACATCGCGTGTCACCATAGATGGCACGACGTACCCTGCAGTGTTCGTCGTTTTGCCCAACTGCTCCCGCGACATAATTCTCGGAATGGACTTTTTGACAGACAACGGCGCAATAATCGATCTCCAGACGAAGTCGATAACTTTTTCCTCCGACCACTCCATGACGCCGGAATCGAACCCCGAACACCGTGCAGCTGTAAGGATCGCCGATGATCACGTCACCCTGCCACCCCGCGCAAGCTTGATGATCACCGTCTACTGTGAAGGTGCTGCTCCCGACGTCGACGCTATCGTGGAGAGTGACCGAAGGTTGCTTCTTAACCGCGGTGTGTCTGTCGCAAGAGGCATTGCGCGGTTTAAGCATCGCAAATCCCACGTTTTGGTCACCAATTTCACCGAGGAGTACCAGCATTTAAACAAGGGCGCTGCAATTGCGTTCGTCGAAGAAACGCAACTAGCAAGTGACGTGATAGCAGTCGCCGACTTTGAACGCGCACCCGACGATACATTCAAGCTTCCGCACCCCTTCGACGTGAATCCGGCGCTACCGCAAGAAGAAAGGAACAAGTTATTGGCTTTGCTGCGTCGCTACAGCGAGTGTTTTTCGTCGAACTCAAAGTTACGTCAAACACCTCTGGCGAAGCACCGGATAATAACCGAGGATGGAGCCCGACCTACCAGACAGTCACCGTACCGCGTCTCTTCCCACGAGCGCGAAGCCATCCGGACTCAAGTCGACGACATGCTCAACGACGACATTATACAGCCATCGAAAAGTCCGTGGGCTGCGCCGGTCGTACTCGTGAAGAAAAAAGACGGCACACTGAGGTTCTGCGTTGACTACCGGCGATTGAACAAGATCACCAAAAAGGACGTGTACCCTCTGCCACGAATCGACGACGCCCTCGACCACATCTGCCATGCGAGGTACTTCTCATCGATGGACCTGAAGACCGGCTACTGGCAAATTGAAGTGGACGAGAGAGATCGAGAGAAGACTGCATTCATAACCCCGGACGGCCTATACGAGTTCAAGGTAATGCCGTTTGGGCTATGCACGGCACCAGCAACGTTCCAAAGAGTCATGGACACTGTGCTAGCTGGCCTGAAGTGGCACACCTGCCTCGTATACCTCGACGACGTTGTGGTATTCTCCCGGACTTTCGACGAACACCTCGCAAGGTTGCAGTCAGTACTCGAGGCCATCCGTACGTCGGGGTTGACGCTGAAGCCTGAAAAGTGCCGCTTCGCGTACGAGGAACTGAAGTTTTTGGGCCATGTCGTCAACGCCGCGGGAGTCCTGCCTGACCCGGCGAAAACTTCAGCCATAGCGAACTTCCCAAGGCCGAAAGATAAGAAGGGCGTGCGCAGATTTCTTGGACTGTGCGCATACTACCGGCGCTTCGTCGCAAACTTCGCACGCATTGCAGAGCCGCTCACGCGCTTGACGAAAGATAGCACCGCTTTCAGCTGGGAAGACGACCAAGAAAAGGCATTCTGCGAGCTGCAAAAACACCTGCAAAGCCCGCCCGTGCTCGCTCATTTCGACGACAATGCCGAAACGGAAATACACACGGACGCCAATGATATAGGCTTGGGTGCCGTCCTTGTCCAAAAACAAAGCGGGTGCGAAAACGTAATCGCCTATGCCAGCCGTGGTCTGTCGAAGGAGGAGAAAAACTACTCTGCCTCCGAAAAAGAGTGCCTGGCTATTATATGGGCAATTTCAAAATTTCGCCCATACGTGTATGGCAGACAGTTCAAGGTTGTAACAGACCACCATGCGCTGTGTTGGCTCGCCAATTTGAAGGACCCCTCTGGCCGTCTTGGGCGGTGGAGTTTGCGCCTGCAAGAGTTCGACATTACAATCGTCTACAAATCCGGCAGGAAACACTCCGACGCCGACTGCCTGTCCCGCGCCCCTGTCGACCCACCACCACAAGACTCCGATGAAGACAGTGCGTTCTTCGGGGTTGTTACGGAGAGCGACCTAGCCGCCCAGCAGCGTGCCGACCCCGACTTGCGAGTAATGATCGACTACCTCGAAGGACGTAACGTCGCCGTGCCTAGAGCGTTCAAGCGTAACTTACCAGCATTCAGCCTCAGAAACTCCGTCCTCGTGAAGAAGAATTTCAGCCCCGAAACAAGAACGAATTATCTACTTGTCATCCCCGCAGACCTTCGTGACGAAATTTTGGAAGCGTCCCACGACGACCCGTCTTCCGGACATCTCGGCACAGCTCGCACTATTGCAAAAATTAAGGCGAAGTACTTCTGGCCCCGCCTTACATCCGACGTCACCCACTACGTTCGGAGTTGCCGGGACTGCCAGCGACGAAAAACGCCGCCGACAAGACCCGCCGGACTTCTGCAACCGATCGCCGTCCCTTCGAGACCATTTCAACAGATTGGAATGGACCTTTTAGGCCCGTTCCCTACATCACGATCACAGAACAAGTGGATTGTCGTAGCGACAGACTACATGACGCGCTACGCAGAGACCACCGCTCTTCCGAGGGGGACTGCACAAGAAGTGGCAAAGTTCTTTATAAGCCAGGTTGTGCTGCGACATGGAGCCCCGGAAGTCCTAATCACCGACCGCGGAACGGCATTTACTGCGGAGCTGATGCAAGGAGTATTACGCTACAGCAACACGGATCACCGAAGAACGACGGCGTACCACCCCCAAACGAACGGACTAACAGAACGTCTGAACAAGACAATTGCGGATATGCTGTCCATGTACGTCGACGTTGAACATAAGACTTGGGACGAAGTCCTCCCGTATGTCACGTTTGCGTACAATACAGCGACGCAGGAAACTACGCAGATGACACCGTTCGAGCTTGTCTACGGAAGACGACCGACTACGATGCTCGACGCCATGCTTCCGCATGTAGAAGACGACGACCTCAACGCCGACGTCCAAGGATACCTTCAACGTGCGGAGGAGGCCCGCCAGCTCGCTCGAGTTCGTATAAGGGACCAGCAGCTGGTGGATGCCGGCCGCTACAACCTCCGACGCCGAGACGCCGAGTACCAACCAGGGGATCGTGTGTGGGTTTGGACTCCCATCCGACGACGCGGACTGAGCGAGAAACTTCTGCGACGGTATTTCGGACCCTACCAGATTCTGCGACGTGTTGGCCAACTTACCTACGAAGGGATCCCCGATGGTGACTCCGGCACATCACGACGACGTACGCGGCCCGAAGTCGTCCACGTGGTTCGCTTAAAACCTTTCTACGAACGATGACGAACTTTTATTTTCATTTTCGGACTGTCGCTTATGTTAGCATCGGGTCGATGCACTCTTAGAGGGGGGGGGGTAATGCCGCGAACCATGCATTGGGTTTGTTTATTTGTGTTTTGCTTTTACCGCCCGGCTGCGCCGGTCTGTGTTATCTCCGTGCCAAGGGAAGCGCGTACGTGTTCCATTCTTTCTTTCTGTGCCGCATGTGTTATCTGTTCAGATAGGGAGAGCATTCCGATCTAACGTGAACATCCCGGAATAATCTTCTTGCATCTACAATGTTCTCGATGCGAATCGACGGTTCCAGAACCACGCGCGCCGAAAGATAAAAAGCCTGCAGAGCAGACGCCGGGGCATTCGATTCTGCGACGCTCGCCGACGCACGTACGTCACTTTGTTGACCACTGCTTCGCCGCCTCTGTATTCTTTTCAGCTGTTAGGGGAGCACAAGTTCGCTCCAATAAACTTGTTTCTTTTCCAAACAACTGCTTCGTCCTTGGCTACGTGACAATATCATGGAAGTTCCACCTGTAATCGCTATAATAGGGTACGAGGAGATAACTTCGCACAAATTTTTGAAAAACTAAGAAAACCAGAAAAATATACAAAAAATTACGGAAGATGGTGAAACGTGTAGCGCCCTGCATTTTTCACAATAATGCAAATTTCGAGAAATTTCCACCTGTAATCGTTATAATAGCGTAAATTGAGGTAATTATTGCAACGAAATTTTGAAAAACTCGAAAATAGGGAAAAAATGAAATAAATGACACGCTAAAGTCCAGGCCCCGTGTGTTTTTATATGAAGTTTTTCCTGTTCCGCTGTTTCCCGGCCGTGCTGTTCCGCCAGCGAAACAGCGGGCCTGCCTCGATCGGCTCGTGGCGGGTTTTCGGCGCAGCTCGGCGTATTCGGCGCGAAATGCAGCAGGAGCTATTCTGAGTCGGTCACGACCCCGGCTGTATATGTTGACATTTACAGCATCCGGCGCGGCCACAGGAATCAAACATCGGCTTAGTTTTTAGCTTTCCATCAACCATAATGACCTTAAAACTGCAGGTTCCGCACCTGCAGGTGATTTCAGGCGGTTCTTCAGGCGGCTTGAACCGCACGCCAGCCAGACATAAAAATTCACGGGGCGGGGCACAGGACCGGGGTGCCCCGCCCGGGCCCGACTTGCACTTGTGCGCCCCGACGTGCACTCCCCACACTTACTCGTCGGCTCCTGGCCTCCTGTCCCCTTCCCCTCACACTTCTTGAATCAGCATTCTTTGCTCTCTACTTTGCTGCAACGATTATACAGCGACGCCAGGCCCAAATAGAACTCAAGCGTAAAGGCCCCCTGAAACAATTTCTATGAGCGTTTTCACTGTTTCCTTCACGTCTGGAACCACTGCGACAGCTATAGTTACCGCCAGCACGGAGCGGCACTCCGTGATTTGCTCGTCGCGACACATACGCCTTCCATTTCTGCTTTGTTTTTGTGGCTTTTTTTTTTTTTGCTATCAAAAAGTTAAGACATGTTCATTGCTGCAACTGAAGGAAAACCGGCCAACAGCTGCTCATGGCCTTAGTGACGTAATTCGAGCCGTCGAAAAACGTCAAGACCGGAAAAGACACAGAAATCTTTCGAGCGAGTTTACAAGTTATCGGATGGGCATAGAGCAGTAAATTTTGGCTGAGGTACTTTGCGCCCGCCTAATCTAAGTACTGGGTGGTTCAAAAAAGTGGGAAGAAGTGCTGCAGGGCTCCGCTGTTAATACATCGTAATTAGCATTGGGTGCAAGTTGAGGCGCACACGGCTAGGCCATTATAGAGGCTTCCAGGGCGATGTCTGGTACGAGGTTCTACAAGTATATCCGGTGAAAAGCAGGAGGCTCTGGAGAAGAGGCTGCCAGCGTGTTAGATTGGAGGCCCATACACCCCCTTAAGGCAGCCACAGACAAGTACACCTTCGCTTTAAGAGAGCGTGCCTTTCAATTACTCTATTGTATTAAGGCCACCTTTCTTCCTTTAGTGCGGAATAGGTGTCAAACGAGGAAGCCAGCTGATGGTCCGAATTGCTTCGCTATTGATGGCCTCTAGATCAGCCCAATCCACCCTTGTCAATTAGTGGAACTGGGCATCGTACGTGAGACGTCGCCGCCAGATTGCACGTACTAGAAGTAAAGCCATCTTTCAGCGAGCCCCCTCACTTTCGTAGAAATCTGGCGAACTAGGTACAACAGTTGAAGGGCGCGATGGCGTGCTTCCAGGATCCATGGCGTTTCTGAGACGTCGCCGCAAAGTCGAGAAAAAGAATGCAGTGGTCAGTGACTTCTTTTACAGGCTCGCCATCAAGCATTAATAAGAGTAAGAGGTTCGGCATCCTTTACGAAACCCTGCAATTCCCGACGACGAGTAACTCGGTCTTATCTCGTGAGATGGAAAGATCCACGCGTTTGCATCACGTGTCGACAGTAGTCAAAGCGCTCTGAAGAGCTTCTTCTTGGTATTCAATGTGTGCAAGTGTCGACCGGATGGTGGCGTCGTCCGTATATATCAGGCATTTCACATCTCCTAAAGAACCTACAGTAGAAGCAATAGGAAGAAGGATGGCCATCCCTTCTAAAATTGGCTTCAGCCCCACGCCCCCTTGAGGCTTGAAGGCAGTGGTTGGTATCGATATCAACTATATAATGCCCTCAAGCCACCATGTTAGCCTTCATGTTTGCATCTGCTCTGCCAACTTGCACAGAGTACATGTTGGAGCGATTGGCTGTAGAGTGCCGAGTATATCCGGGGTTTTTCCTGCTTTCGGGCCACCAATTTTTTCGGCGTGCTTCCAAGATTTCTGTACCGATCCAGTGCTTCAAGCTTTGTTCACCATTGTTTAGATTACCTGGAAGGAGTGCTCCGGGTTGAAGTTCTTAAATGTTTCGTATTGGATGTCATCGGCTTCGGTGACTTATGCGCGCCCTCCGTGTTGATCGCTGCCAACAATTCGCCCATACTAAAGGAGGAAACTAAAAGCGCTGCCTCTGCTGTAATCAGAAGTCGTCCTGCATTAGGAGAAATGGGTGATGGAGTGTTGAATGCCGGAGGTGGGACGCCTGAGTTCGAGAAGAAAAACCTTCGTTGCCTCTTCTCCAAAATCTGGAAAGGAAACTCCTATGCAAGGTAGACATTTTCTCAAGGATGTTGTTGCTGGTGGCCTTGTTCCATTGCCCTGAACGTACGCTATATCGAGGCTGTCTATGTTGAGGGGCCGAGTAAAGCTCACCAGTCCATCCAGCGGGCCCTGGAAGTGGGGTATATATATCATCACGCTTGAGCTGTAAGGCAATTAAGCTGAATCTTGAGATCCCCAACTAACGATTGGCGCTTAGTTCAGCGCGACGTCGGGTTGCCCGTAAGCGGATCCGCTGTAGATGTCACCTAGTGCAGGCTTCATCTGCCCAACAACATGCACGCTTGATACGAGGTCGTTTCCCTCCCCACAAGGCGTCGATGCTTTTGCTATTCTGCGAAGGTGATTCTGGTGACCTTCTGGAAGCGGTTGACTTTCCAGGTGCTGATGGCGACTGCGGCGACTGTGTTCGGTTACGTCCATCGGACAATGTTCTGGTGGCGGCACAATCATGACCTCAGATGACGAGGCTCGTCGCTGTTTGGAGGACTGCGCCATAGTTCTTGTCAAACCGTTTCTATTAGCGTATTAGTCACTTGTAGAGGCAGTGCAATTGAAGTGTCGTTTGCTGACATCGACGTGGCTGCTGCATATGCTGCGCTGGCTTCCATAGTCCCCCAATGTTGGGCACGGATTCGGTCGCGTCGGCTGAAGCCTAACCGCTGTCCATTTGGCGAGATCCTTACCGGAGCGGCCGGGGGGTCGTTGAAGCACCCTCCAGATGGTGTCGTTTAAGTTTCGAAAATATGACAGTTTGTTAAAAACTTACGAACGACAAAATAACTGGAGAGGGAACGGGTTTTATGCAATTCCCCTCAACGCCCTCTTCAATAATTACGCCTAAGCAATACACGAATCATCTCGGGAAATTTTTCACCATTGTTTAACGTGATTAAACAAATTTGTCGACCACTAAGCGGGCAGTGAATGCCAACACTGATTCACCGCAGTATAAAAAAAACAGAAGCTGTTCACCGCAGTGGGCGGTGCATGCGCTAACGCGTACAATGCAGAGAGAGCCTCCTTGTATCAATTTTTGATGGCGCATACCCTTACGCGTTCCCGCTGTCCCCCTCTCGTACCCCTTCCCTTTGAACGAAGCAGCAATTACACAGACTTTCGCTGCGCAACCGCATGAGGCGATGGCGTGACCTCGGTTAAATTGGAGGTCAGATAGACGGTCCGAGGAGCGAGACGGTTTTTCGGTTTGTACGTGGTGTAATAGAGTTTTTTTCTCTAAAAGCTATCCTCGAGGCGTGCAGAAGCGAAACGCCACCTTGAGTGGTGACATGTACTAATTTACAAATACACGACGGCTCCGCCGCTCCCAGCTTCCCACCGTATTCCTGCCCGTGCTGCAAGGACTCCACAGTAAAGCAGGACATTCGAAGCCTACTGTGGGACTGCGGGGCCTCCGCCAACTCCGGGCCCGACACGCCCTACAAGTGCAATCATATGAACAGCGGACGACAGCCACGAATCCCTGTCATGCCAAGGAAATATTACTACTCTCCCTGTGGGACTTCGCAAAAGAATCAGGCCTAGCCTGAAGAACTGAGGGCCTAGAGAAACACTGCATCGCCTCACAAACAAGAACCTCCTCGCTTAGTCTACTGGCCACCCTTTGGCAAACAATGACTGGTATATTTGTTTTGACGCATTGAGTCGTTCCACAGGGCGTGAATCAGAAATACAACTGAATAAAAAGCTGCACGCACTTTTTTGAGGCAATTCCTCCACATAATCCCGGCCACGTCGAAAAGCGAGCAGTGCACCGGCTGCATCAGCCGCAATCTATGACACCATTGATGCAACTGGTTTGATTTGAGCATCCTCTGCGCCTACCTTCAGGCACCCCTTATTTTTGCTCCTTTTTCCCACAGGTGGAAAAGTCACCAGCCAAACAGGGCACTGCAGCCTTCGATTGGAGAATAAGCAGGGTTAATTAGGACAATATTACTTTCGCCTTGCCTTACCATAAGTACATTCGTTTCCTCGAAGCTTTTTCGCCTGTGTGTGGGCGTTTTTTCGTGGTTTATTTTATTACTTTATCGGGTCCTGGAATATTTTGTCCCAGTGAACAGAAAACATCAGTAGCGCGAGGGCTGAAAGCTATAGCGCCCGACAGGGGAGAACGAGTAATTGCGCAGTGTAGACGAGAAAGCCGACCACGTGTTAAGACACTGCTGAACAGGGGATGTGTAGTTTAAGCACCCCCTCACGCGTACTGGCAATCCTATATACAGCAGATACCACAGCGTTCGTTTCAAAAAGGAATATGGGGAAACCACGTCTCTCCCTCATGATGAATGATATAACCGTTCAACAAGTAATGGTACCATGAGTCTGTGTTGACACCCGCTTACGACACCTGAGTAACCTCTGTACCAGAGCAGACGCGTACAAATGGCATTGACTGAAAAGTTTAGCTGGCTACTTCTTCGCTTAGCAACAGTGAAAACCGCACTGTGCCTGACCATGCGCTTTCCTCCCGCATCTCGAAGAAAAAACACCAACGTGCATCGTCAGCCGCGTTCCAACCCGACTCTCGGCGATGGCGTCAACAGATATATTATTAATCGCACTCCCAATATGTGGTGCCGGTCTACTTACCCTCCAGCACTCCACATGAGCGGGGAATGAAACCACGGCTGCCAACGAAAGCGACAGGGCGGGCATGAGGCCGACGCGGCAGTGGCCTACGACCACGAAAGTTGCCACAAGATCTGTTTAATGCTCGTTTAAGTACAAGAACCAAAGAAATGGTATTAAATACATGTTTCCCGCACACGCCGATTTAGATACGATGGTAGGGTACCAGCTAGTGCATGCGAGGCTGTCTCCCGAGCCGTGCCATGCTCGTACTTCCCAGTCCGCGCCAGCGCTGGCGAATCGCAAGCGACCTTTGAACAAATCATTTAAGTCTGGCTTCCGCGCGGCAAAATTTCGGCAACAATACCTCTGTTGTCGTCCTTGAACAGGTGGCCGACCTTTAGTGCCAATCCACTTTCACTTGCATATGCACGCGACTTGGTCCATCAGGACGACTTGATACGTAGGACCCAAGGTGTTTATGGTTATAGCTGATATTCGTTGAAAAGTTTAGTGGTCAATTTCTTTGCGTGGCAACACTGGAAACGGCCACAGACATGGCCGATGCGCTACGTACACGGCGGAGCTTAGGCCACTGCGCCAGCACGCTGAAGAAAAAAAAAACACCGGCGTGCGCCGTCTGCTCCGTTTCAACCCGATTCTCAATTGTGGTGTCATAGATGTTATTAATCGCACTCACATTGGGCTCGAGGAAATACTTTGCGTGCGTTGAGGTAGAATTTGTTAACGGGAAACACAGTAACGTGCTTAACACGGACAAGTGCCGTCATCCCGTGGAGCCCGGCGTAACGAGCGACAGCGCAGTCACAGAGTTTCCTGCATGCGCGCCTCGCTAGCGAATACAAGTAATACCTACTACACGTACGACAATTTCAACCGTGTCTGGCGATAAGTAGATTGTATGGTGCTGCACGAAGTATTTTTCGGGCACCCGCACGGACAATTACTGCCATCTCGTGGAGCCCGACGTAACCACAGGGGCGCCGCTCAGCAACGGCGAACCCTGGGCAAAGGCATGGCGGCGTACGAGCATGGTTGCCAGCATGCGTACCACGCCAGTGAATACAACGTATACAAAATTTGAACGCGAATAATAAAGGCATGTATGTAAAGTAAACATATGTAATACACCTATATACCCCACAGATGTATTGATTGATTTGATTGTAGGGTTTTAACACGCCGACGCGACGCAGGCGATGAGGCGCGCCGTAGTGGAGGGCTCCGGATTAATTTTGACCACCTGGGGATCTTTAACGTGTGCCGAAATCTCGTACACACGGGCGTTTTTGCTTTTCGCCTCCATCAGAAAAGCGGCCGCCGCGGCCGGGAATCGAACCCGCGACCTCGTGCTCAGCAGCGCAACGCCTTAGCCACTGAGCCACCGCGGCGGGTCCCAGAGATATAGCCAAACAGCATATCACAGTGTGTAACACAGGAGGTGTCATCAGTAGGCCTTTATTTTAGATGGTTCTCGCCCACTAGGGTATTTCATTTTTTACTGATATCTCAGTCGAAAGCAAACGCACTGTACAATTCCTGTAAAGTAAAGCAATGTCAATGCGAGGAACATCAAATAGAACAGACACGGCAATACAAATTAGGTATCTGTGAATTGAATTTACTTGTATGACGTCAATCCTTTAGTTAGTGCATTTTTATTTGTTGCAGCTGACGACAACTTCTTTGACCAACCACCCCCATGGCGTTGACTGGAGAACGCGATATTCGTGACATATTTATGGCACTACGCTTCTGTTTATACAAAAGAGTGCTAAAAAGATAAACAAATAAGGTTCTGCCATGCGTGAATTGTGACGAAACAAGTTGAAGTGCGCAAGAATGACACCGCCTGACAGACTTTAGAGTTTTGCCATGATCTGCGCTTCTGAACAGCTACTTTCGCTTACAGAATGAGGAAAGATGGACACTGACCATTAATTGCAACGCACTGATACGTCCCTGAACATCTGAAGAGAAAAACAACACATGCTATCCAATATATCGGAAAGTGGCGCTCTGTTAACAAAAGAGAAAACTTAAGCAGGTCAACTGCGACAAAAGTGACGCTTTCTGTCACAGCACTAAATGTTGTGGAGTTTCTGGAACGTATATGACGGCTGGTTGCAGATGGCAGCTGTGACATCCGGTACACATGTTCGAGGCGTTTGTGTGCCATGTCGCTGCTAAACTTCAAGTGGGCTGCCACAATACAATGTTGCCAGATACATGGACGAGAAATGTTTTAGTAATCGTGCACATGCGCTGTCAGAGTCGGATACAATGATGTTCGCCATCCATCCAGTACTATTCTCTCCGACAAGTATGAAGCGTATATATATATATATATATATATATATATATATATATATAGGAAATGAGGGGCTCGTTGAAAATAACACAGAAATAAGGGTTGGCAGTCGAGAAAACCTCGGAAAGCAAAGGGGAGGATGTGGTAGATCATTGAAACAGATTAAGAATTTGGAAAGAAAGAAAGAAAGTGAAGAAAAAATGCCCGCCAGGTGGGATCCGAACCCACGACCTCCAGAATACCGGTCTGGTGCGATAACCACTACGCTACCGGCGGGGCGATTTTCCCATTCACTTTCTGGGGTATTTATGTTAGGTATGTTTGTTTCCTATGCTTGGGGGTGGTAGCCAGCGCCATTCGGACTAATCGGGGTGAAGGGGACCTTCTTTTTAACCCCCGGGTCGTGACTCGAGTGTCTACGACATGTCCAGAGTGGTCGACCAGCTTTGAACCCTCTTAAGCTCCCTTTGGCAACAACACTGCCAGAACAGAGGCCCTCGCTATGCATGTAGCGAATCAGAATAGGAAATGAGGGGCTCGTTGAAAATAACACAGAAATAAGGGTTGGCAGTCGAGAAAACCTCGGAAAGCAAAGGGGAGGATGTGGTAGATCATTGAAACAGATTAAGAATTTGGAAAGAAAGAAAGAAAGTGAAGAAAAAATGCCCGCCAGGTGGGATCCGAACCCACGACCTCCAGAATACCGGTCTGGTGCGATAACCACTACGCTACCGGCGGGGCGATTTTCCCATTCACTTTCTGGGGTATTTATGTTAGGTATGTTTGTTTCCTATGCTTGGGGGTGGTAGCCAGCGCCATTCGGACTAATCGGGGTGAAGGGGACCTTCTTTTTAACCCCCGGGTCTTCTTCTTTCTTCTTTCTTCTTTCTTCTTTCTTTCTTTCTTTCCAAATTCTTAATCTGTTTCAATGATCTACCACATCCTCCCCTTTGCTTTCCGAGGTTTTCTCGACTGCCAACCCTTATTTCTGTGTTATTTTCAACGAGCCCCTCACCGACGCTCCATTATTTTTTTATTAATTACGTGAGAAAGAAAGAAAAACACGCGCCCAGAGTGGGGACCGAACCCACGACTTTCGAAACCACGCATGTGTGAGATTCTTGCTCGGTAGGGCAATGCGCTTCAGACTTGTCGGAGAGAATAGTACTGGATGGATGGCGACATCATTGTATCCGACTCTGACAGCGCATGTGTACGATTACTAAAACATTTCTCGTCCATGTATCTGACAACATTGTATTGTGGCAGCCCACTTGAAGTTTAGCAGCGACATGGCACACAAACGCCTCGAACTTGTGTACCGGATGTCACAGCTGCCATCTGCAACCAGCCGTCATATACGTTCCAGAAACTCCACATTTAGTGCTGTGACAGAAAGTGTCACTGCTGTCGCAGTTGACCTGCTTAAATTTTCTCTTTTGTGGGGTCGAAAGGCGTGGGTTCAGTCCCCACTCTGGGCGCGTGTTTTTCTTTCTTTCTCACGTAAAATAAAAAAAAAACAATGTAACGTCACAAACGGTAAAAAATAGTCTAACCATGCCCCTATGCCTCCTTTGGCGTTGTAGACGGCTGGCATTGCTTTCTGTATTTTCTTACGAGCCCCTCATTTCCAAACCATATTATATATATATATATATATATATATATATATATATATATATATATATATATATATATATATATATATATATATATATAAAGCTAAAGGCGGCGCAGGCAGCGAACTTGAACTCCACTAAGAACTCAACGAATATTTAAGAGGCAACGGAGCAGTACCAAGTCACGTGCGCAGGCTTGTACCGGCGCATAGAATGCCACCGCATTTGCCCTGCGAGCGTTTATCTTTCCCCGCACGTATTCCAAGAATAATCTAATTTGATCCCGAATAACGACTATCAGATTGGAGCATTCTTGTTTAGTGAAGAATGGGCGACACACTTTCCCAAAAAGGAGATTGCGTGCGCGGCGTACAAAAGAAACGAAACGATACACGCGTTTCGCTTTAAACACCGATAACAAAACCGTGCGCAGCCAAAAACACATAAATAAACAAACCGAATGCATGGTTCGCGCATTACCCCTCTAAGACACCATTGAACTGATGCTAATATAAAAGGCGAGTTGAAATAAAAAGTCCGCCATCTGGCGCAGCAAGGTTTTGGGCGAACCCCATGGACCACTTCATTCCGCGGGCGTCTTCGCAACGTGCACTCACCATCGGGGGCAACCTCGTAGATGATTTGGCGAACACATCGTTGAATTCTGTAGGGTCCGCAGTATCGCCTGTCGAGCTTCGCACTCAGTCCGCTTCGTCGGGTCGGGATAAAAATCCCACACGATCACCTGGGTGATACTGGGCGGCTCTGCGTCGAAGGTTGTAGCATCCGGAATCCACGAGCTTCTGGTCCGTTGTACGAACTGTAGCAAGTTCACGGGCCTCCTCCGCACGTTGCAGGTACCCTTGGATGTCGGAGTAGAGGTTGTCGTCTTCTACGGGAGGGAGCGTTGCGTCGAGCATTGTAGTGGGCTGTCTTCCGTAGACAAGCTCGAACTGAGTCATCTAGGTAGTTTCCTGGATAGCTTCGTTGTACGCAAACGTGATTTACGGGGGACTTCATCCGTCATGTTATGCTCAACGTCAACGTACAAATACAGCATATCCGCAATCGTCTTGTTCAGTCGTTCGGTTAGTCAGTTCGTTTTGGGATAGTAGGGCGTGGTACTTCGGAGATTCGTGTCGCTGTAGCGTAAGACTCATTGCAGGTGTTCCTCGGTGAAGGCCGTTCCGCAGCCCTTAATTAAGAGTTTAGGGGCTCCCTGTCGCAGCGCAACTGGGTGGATGAAGAACTCTGCGACTTCTTGTGTAGTCCCCTTCCGAAAAGCGACGGTCCCAATGTAGTGTGTCATGTGACCTCTGGCTGCGCCAATACACTTGGACCTGCTCGGGATGTAGGAAACCGATTATGAAGTTCCATTCCGATCTGTTGGGAGGGCTTCCATGGTACGCCATTCTGCTGCAGCAGTCCGGCGGGTCTCATCTGAGCGGCGTTTTGTTATGGCAGCTCCGGACATAGTGGGCGCCGTCGTATTTAAGGCGGGGTCAGTGGTATGTCGTCTTGATCTTCCAGAGTGTGCGTACCGCGCTGAGGTGCCATAGTAGTTCGTCGTGGAAGGCTTCCAAGATATCGTTGCGAAGACCACTGGAGATAATTTAAAGGGTACTTCGGTCTGTAAGGTCGAAGTTCCGCATCATCTTGGACAGCAGCAGTCCCGAATTCATCAGGCAGCACACAGCGGAGGTGTGCTTGAAAGCCCTTGGCGAGGCGACGTAGCGTCCTTCAAAGTGGTCGATTACGATGAACACCTCGGGGTCGGCGTGCTGCGGGGCAACTATGTCAGTTTTCGTCACGATGCCGAAAAACGCGACGTCTTCATCGGAGTTCTCTGGCCGCGGGTCCTCAGAGGCGCGTGATAGGAAGTCGACGTCTGAACGTTTGCTCTCGGATTTGTAAATGCTGGTGAAATCGAATTTCTGCACGCCCAGGTTCCATTGCCCAAGGCGGCCACAGGGGACACTCAAACTTGTGAGCAAGCACAGTGCATGATGGTCTCCTACCACGTTAATCGGGCTACCGTAAATGTGCGGGAAAAACTTTAATATGGCCCATATTATGATGAGACACTCTTTTTTCAGAGGCAGAAGAGTTTCTTTTTTTCATAGGCCTAGGCTACCGTAAGCGATTACTTTTTCGTCATCGTTCTGCTTTTGAACGAAGACCAAATCCAGGCCTGCTTCACGGGCGTCGGTGTCGATTTCTCTGTAGGCGTACTCAGAATGTGCGAGAACAGGCGGGCGCAGTAGGCGATTTCGACGCTCACGACGCTCCGCTTCCTCCAGCCGAACTGAACGCTGCCTTTAGCTAGGCATGGGAGAGGTACGGCGGCGTTTTGAAATTTTTCAACGAAGCGCCGGTAGTACGCGCAACTTCCGAGGAATCTTTACACGCTTTTATTCTCCTTCAGCCGTCAAAAATGGCCTATGGCTGACGTTTTTCCGGAGTGCTGAGGGCGGTAACGGCGTTGACGACGGTACCATAAAACTACAGTTCCTTGCAGCCGAAGCGACACTTGTCATGCTTCAGTGTTACTCCTGATGTTCTGGTTGCCTCGACTACCGACTCCAACCTTTCGAAGTGCTCGTCATGGCTCCGGGCAAACACGACAACGTCGTCGGGGTAGACGAGGCAGGTGCGCCCATTCAGACCGGCTAGCACATGCCCATAACTCGTTGAAATGTTGCTGGGGCCACCATGCAGAGGCCGAACGGCATCACCTTACTCGTACAGTCCGTCCGGTGTTATAAAGGCTGTCTTCTCACAGTCTGCCCCGTCCACTTCAATTTTCCAGTAATCGAGATTCACGTACGAGATGTTTTTTGCGTGTCAAATGTGGTAACAGGCGTGGACGATTTGTGGAGAGGGCAAGAGTCTCTTTTAGTGCTTTCGTTCAGCCGTCGGTAGTCAACGCATAGCTTTCACGTTCGTTCTAATAAGTGCCGAGCACTTTAAGGGCTCGCCTTGTCGTCGTAGCTCGCTGTAACGCGTAGCGCTCCACCACTGGAATCACGCGCCGCAGCGAGATAACGGACCCTAGTAGAGCCCAGCGTACCGTCGTAGCGGCGTGACACAGAGGCTTCGCAAACAAGCGGTTTATATAGTCATAACCGTTCGAAACTGGTAAACCGCTGGCGCATGTCATACATCTCCGTGTTATTTAGCGTAAAAAAAACTGCAGGTGCATTTGAGGAAAATACACGGAAATAACCGGCAGAGCCCCTGTTTATTTGGTTAGAAACGCTTATTGGGTTGGTTTTTACGATAGCTAGTGAAAAAAAGTAGCAGTAAAGAAAAAAAATCCCGCGTTCAAAACTGTGCAGTAAGGCGCCAGTGGCGCTGGCACGGGCTGAATTAAAAGCAAGTACAAAAAAAATTACACCATCTTCCCGTAGGGGAACCCTGAGTAGTATGCGAAGCAGCCATGGGGTCGATTCAAGTGCCCATTAGTTTTCAGTTGGTGGTTTCCGTTAGGTTGAGGTACGCAGCTACCGTTATATTTATTTTTGGGTTTCTATGGTAACTACCAAACTTTTCACTTACCGGAACAACGAAATAGGAAATTGCGTTGACCCCGTGGGTGCTCCGCATACTACTCAGGATTCCCCTACGGGAAGATGGTGTAATTTTATTGGAGGGGGGGGGGGTGTTAGAGCGGAGAGGCATTAAAGAGAGAGAGAGAGAGAGAGACGTTGTACGTGGTATGAGTTTGTCTTTATTTAAGCGTTATCATCATCATGTTCAACTTAGATGACGTCAAGCTGTGGTTGGCGTTTGTGTGATCTTTGAAATGTAAAGTAAAGGGCTGTTGTAGTGGATGAACCCTGAAGGTGCTGAAGATGAGGTCGATGCAAGTTCCCCGGATGGTTGCGGGCTGCTTGTAATCACGGCCCGCCGAGACTCGCCAACGCACGCCGCCGCCGACGACGATGAAACGTCGAAGGCGCGTGAAGCGTGCTCGTCTCGTGCCGGCCCAGGAAGACACCGGCAACACTGTCGCTCCAGCAGCCCTTAAAAGGGAAGCGTGATAGTCTCGTGCCGGCCCAGAAAGACACCGGCAACACTGCCGCTCCAGGAGCACTTAAAAGGGAAGCGTGATAGTCTCGTGCCGGCCTAGGAAGACACCGGCAACACTGTCGCTCCAGCAGCCCTTAAAAGGGAAGCGTGATAGTCTCGTGCCGGCCCAGAAAGACACCGGCAACACTGTCGCTCCAGGAGCACTTAAAGGGGTAGCGTGCTCGTCTCGTGCCGGCCCAGAAAGACACCGGCAACACTGTCGCTCCAGGAGCACTTAAAGGGTAAGGCACCACAGGGCGTTCAGCAAGCCGAGCATGCGCAGTGTGGGTGTAGACGCCGCACGGTGGAGGGAGGGACATAGCCCAGACCATGAGATGCGTCGCATCTAAAAGAGCAGCACCCCGCTGGCGCTGTTTCCGGCAGGGGATGCGTGAGCACTGCGAAGACGGAAAATTTTGAATTGCATTGGACAAACATCCGTATTATTAGCCAAGAAAGGGGTGAGACAGGCCGGCGAAGAGCATGATGGGTGGTAGCAGTGAGGGGGTAACGGCGCCACAGTCCATTTTGGCACATCACTGCTCTGCACTTCCGGCGGCTTTCGCATTGAGTGGAATGGCTTTAATTTTTGCTTCACGAGCACAACGGAAGCAGCCCAGGGATTTTTCGAGGGTTGTATGATGTCGTCGCTCAGCATGTCGCCAACTTTCCTCCAGATAGCCTCACTGTCGCGGGAAGAGACGCGGTAAGGTGACTGTTGCATTGGTCGACCGCCCTTTTCCGTGATTATGCGGTGCTTCGCAAACGGCGTCATGTAGCTTCGAAGTACACAAAAAGCAGTCGCTGTACCGGGATAGCAAATCCCTCAGCGTCACCTGTTTCTTTTTTTTCGTCCTAGCTCCGGGTTCACGACGAAGAGGTGAGAAGACTTGCAGGCGGCATCAGATGCCCGCTGAAAGTCCGTCACGACGATCACGTCACTTTCTTCCAATATTCCTTCCACGACTGCAACAGACGCGCCCTTGTCTAGTGACGATATTCCTCGGTAAAATGCACGATCAAAACGTTGGTTTTTCTTTGCTTCAAGCGCACAACACCTCTTGCGACGGAGACGCGACGCTCCAGAAGCAAGCTCTGGTCGCTCTCCGCGATAACTTCGGTGTGAGGAGCCCCATCTTTGGCTTGGTTTTTGGGGCATGGTGCGATCGGCCGAGAAACTGATAGTCCTGGCCTGCAAATCGATAATAGCACCATTGTCGGTCAGAAAATTCATGCCCTGGATTACGTCGCCGGAGCAGTGAGGCCGTATGATGAACGCAGCAGAGTACTTGGAGCGGTCTATGGTGATGCGCGACGTACAGGTTCTACTAGGCGGAACGAGGTGGCCTCCTACTGTGAGTATATGCGGACTGCCCAAAGTTGTCATCACTGTTTTTCAGTTTCGACTCATATCCGCTCATCACTGAATATTCGGCTCCGGTGTCTATATATTCGCATTGACGTAGTCGCACCGCAGACCGGTGCGACTACGTCAAGGCCGTCTATCGATAGCCGCACATCAGAAGTTCTCATTTTCTAGTTTAAAGTTCAGTGGCACGTCGATAGTCGGTGGCTTCGTGGTCTCGTCACCATGGTATTCTTAAAAGCTGGTTTGGTCTCGTTGTGGAAGCGTCGCACCGTGGGGCTGTTGTCGTGGGGGGTGGGGGGTGTAGTCAGGCATACATCTGATCGTCGGGGTGTGGGAGCGTCCTGAAACTTGGTTTTCGTGTGTCGTTGATTCGTTGGAGGGGTTTTGTTTTTCCGCGGCGATGAAACTTCACCTCTAGAAGTTGCTACTTTTAGTTTCTTCTTCCTGGGCTTTCCACGTGCAGCCTCAGCGTTGTTGCAGCGGCTGGGCGACGTATCAGTAGAGAGACGGTGAACGGTTTGAACGTGCTGGACCTCGGCTGCTGCAGTTCAGATAATCAGATCTCTTTGTGGCGCTTTCCGAACAAAGTACGAGATGCGTCGACAGGGAAACATTGTATTCCGAGTCGCTTGTACGCGCAGCATCGGCCCGCTTCGCCGCAGCGGTGGCACAGGAGTCGACCGACGGTCGGGGGTTCGCCCCACGTGGGTCTTCCTTGGGGTCAAGTGTTGTATCGTAGGGGGTCGGGCAGTAGAACGGTTCCTGCTGACGAGTAACCGAAGGGCCGGGATGGTGCACAACCGCGGAGTACGCCATGGCTTGAGGCTCGCTGATTGGTTCCGTCAAACTACCAGCCCTTGTCGCCCTTCTTCGCGGACACGTCATCTAGGGAAGCGACTCGGGGTTGCGGCGGCGTTGCGAAACGTTTCCGTAGGTCTTCTCTGACTATACTGCACGGATAGTCCCCGCATAGTGTACCGGAGCTAATAGCGCCGGCACCGATCGTCTCCGAAACCAGCGCATTTACGGCGCGGTCTGCGGCATCGTGCGAATTTCGAGTGTTTTCTCCGTCGCGGCCGCCTCAGACGCCAATTCGGCCACCATCTTAGGGGGCTTACGGACAAGACGAGTGCACAGCTCGTGCTTCACCCGTCGCATCAAAAGCCGTGGTTTTTTAAGACGATGGTCTTTCTTGGGCTACTTAAGCGCAGAAATTTTCGTCTGTCTGTCTGTTTGTCTGTCTGTCTCTGACTCGATTCAGCCAGCCGGCCAAAGTGAAACGAAGTTTTCGCAATAGTCTTGTATACTCACAGCCAAATGTAAACGTCTAATTCCGGTTTTAAGTGCGAATGCACTTTATAAGCGACCCCAAACCTTCCACCGCCGCCGGCGGCGGCGGCGTCCGCAGTCCTCCTCTCTATATAAAAAAAAAAACAGCATCCGGCGCCAAGTTTCGATCCGAGGACTTTGCGGCCGCAGCGCGACGCTCTATCGACTAAGCCACGGACGCGACGCTGATATCAGTGTTAGTAACGCGCCTTATATCTTTAACGCATTCAAACTACGACGTCATCAGCGGCGTGCGTTGGCGACTCAGCGGCGTTATAGCGACTTGATAACTGCGTGGTGTACACGTGATACTACAAACCCGATGGAAGAGATGGAAGAGAAGGCGGCGAGGCGGTGGGCTGCGGGGGCCGAGCGCAAGCGCCGCTAGCGGGCCGACAACCGTGCATTCGCACTTCCACATTCTCCCCCTAGGGGAAATGCGGGGGAATTTTTTATGTCCATACTTGTCAACATTATTGAACAAGAACAAGACATTACGCAAAGATAAACAGAAAATACACAAGTGATATTTACAGTGTTTCTTCATGAAAAATTCATAGATGCTTGATTTTTGCGAAATGCAATACAACATCCACTGCAGAAAAAACTCACACTGTCGTCTGCTGTCGCCCGCGCCACTGTAGCTTCGGGCGGTATTTCAATAAATCAAGCTGCAAGAGTTACGACTGGTTCCCCTAGATAGGATCCACGTTCTGCTCGGAACGCACATGGACTAGGGCAACGCGGTACTATAAACGTTGAAGTAGGGCACCTCGATTTACCCTCCTCTCCGCCGTACGGGAGCGCAGGCATCGAGGCGCACGGCCTGCAGCAGTGGAACTCGGTAAATTTAAAATTGACTTGAGCGAACCTTTAGTTAGCGTGCTTACCTTAAGAGGAGCGCTACGATAGAGGAACAACCTGAGAATTGAGCGGGAAAGCAGAAGGACGCATTTACTTGGCAAATGTCGACAAAGACTACCGTCTTTTGTCGATATTTGCAGCGAAAGCAGCAGATACGTGGCCAATTTTTTTCTTCCGTTATTTTCTTGTCCGCACGACGAAACAATCTCTTCATCCAGTCAACAAAGATCACCACCCCCTCGTTTTGTGTTGCGTTCGCATCCCAAGCAAATCCGCAGCTCGTTCCTTTCTCACGACGGTAGTGAAGGCCTTAAGTAACTTGCCCATAAATTGAGTCCAGTTGGTCAGGAAACTCTTGTGGTTCTCGAACCAAGTTCGAGCTCCGTCTTGTAAGTAGAAGACATGCCGAAAGTTTCTTTTTCTTCCCACCTGTGGAAAGTTAGGACGCGTTCCAGCCTCTCCAACCATTCTTCTGGGTATTTAGCAGGGGCTCACCAGAACGATGGTGGCTCCCGGGCTGTTGCAAGACGATTGTTGAAGTCTATTCTTGCACCATGGTGTTGGTTGCAGTGGTTTTGTCTTAGGTGCTTTGGCAGAAGGCCAAACTCAGGCGGTAAACCTTGCAATCAGCGGCTGGCTCACGCCAGCGGCTGGCTCGAGCTGGCCCGAACTTAATTAGGGTCTCCCAATGCAACGGGTACTAGGAGTATTACCCGTTATATCAGGAGGCCCTAACAAAGTGCACGCTAATCAAATAGGTCAGCTGTTCGAAAATCCCCATACGATGTTGACGTCCTCAAGAGCTAACATCACATCAAACGCAAAAAAATGTCGCATTTCAGGGGCGTAGCATTTTATATTTATTACCATTGTATACCCGCGAGAGGTGACACCTCCAGGAACAACCGACCGAAACAGGACTTAAAACGACAAGAAGGCGGATTACATCAAGGCGGCTCCTATCTCGAGCGGACTGCCAGGAAGATCAGTCACTTAGGCTACATTGTGTTTGGTCCTGCGCAATGTGCTTCTGGGAATCCTAACAGGCTCGTAGTTATAATAGATGGAATGCAAGAAGCCTCTAAATTCAAAAAGTGGTTCAGCCCCTTGTGTCACATTTCAAGTAAAAAATCTCAGTGATAATCTTTTGTCACGTAAAGTCGCCTCAAGTCGCTTTGGCATTAGCATAAGAGATACCTTTTTTGCGCCCAGCTTTATTGCACAGCCCTAGGGTTCGGCAAAAGAATGGACCTACGTTTGCCGTCATGCAGATAAGCCAGAATACTAAGAAATTCTACTTCAAAGCCAGTCGTTTCAAGTTCTGCCGTGTTTGTCAGAATAAATGGGGATGGAAGTTCAATTCGAGGCTCAGGGTGCTGAGGTAGACTATATTTCGTCCCCAAATGCCTGCTATTAACACAAGTGAGTTATTAGTAGCTTGTTTACAGGAACTAAATATTCTGATCCTGAATATATATATATATGTGTGCTAAAGGTGGCGCTAATCCCCATTTTTAACAACTTTGCGCTTTTTTTTATATAAAACGTCAGCGGTTGCCTAGTCAGGTGCACGTTATGCTCCCCTGTTCAAAATAAAGATCTCAATTTCATCTTCCTTGGCACCATCAAGTCATGCCGAGAAACGAGGCGTTTTTTAGTGATAAGTAAACATGGCTGGCCTTTCTCTCTCCCGTTTCCATTTCATTTGGGGGGGGGGACGGGGGGACGTAGCCATTGCATCACAAAGTATAAGCGAGGCACCGGTGTTGTCTAAACTGTTGGCGCTAGGCGCTCTTACGCTGGCAACGGTGAATATTACGTCTCCAAGCCATCGCCACCTCTAACAACGTTTCTCTGGCCGAGAACGCTGACTTGGCCGTTTATTTGTCAGTGCAGGAACAAGAAATTCTTTTAAAAGCTCGAGCGGCCGGTGTGCCTTCCCGCCTACACCAGCCATCCAGACCCCTTGCAGCCGGCCGTGAGCGAAGCCCCTTCTCAAGCGACAAGCGCCATTTGGAATATCGTGTAAGCGCGACGGCCCGGTTGAATGCGAACCTAGCGGTGTATAACACTACTCTCTGCCCGGCAGCCGCGTTGAGTAGTCCTCGCGGGCCGGGGTCTCCCGTGCCCAAATATAGCGAAGGTAGAGCTGAGCGACGCACGCTTTACGGATTGTTTATAACAGCGGCTTGGGGCGAACGGAAGAGTGCAAGATCGGGTCGGTCGGCTAAGCACCTGCAGTAAGTGGGGTATTTTTCACGGGCGATTCAGTTCAAACCGGGCGCGGGCACGCTTTACCTATAGCAACGTCTGCGCGCTGAAAACGCCAGGTTATAAGCTCAGATGGGTCACTTAACCAACTGCTGTGCATCTTGTTCTTTTTGCCGCTTCCTGACGGGGTTATTGCAGGCCGAAGCTAGGGCGTCCACCACCGTAGGGCATTAAATTCACTAATTGCACACCATTGCTTCTCCGAAAATAACTGGAAGCATGATGGCTGACTGAAGCGTGAGTTATGCAGCCTGTCTCGCAATGTATAAAAGTGGTAGTCTGTGTATTTTATGTTAGATTAGCTCACGGAGAGTTTTGATTTACATTTATTTCGCATGCTCAACCTCTTAGGAACTGTTAATTTTAGAGAAGCGCTTCTGGATGCTTCTAAAGTGAGCTCTCGCCATGCACAACTTTTGTGACGTAACAAACCGTGGTACCCAAAACCGTGCGGGATGTCCACACCTGTCTTCACGTTTCTGGCATTTTCTGCCGTATTAAACAAGTGCTAGTTGCGAGAATGGTTTCTTTAGATACTCGGAACTGTAATCTACCGAGGCCGGCCAACCTGATTACCCGCTTTGGTGTCATTTTAACGCGCTATCTGCGCCTTCGTCTAATTCATCTTTTCCAGCACTCCGCACTTTCTGCTCAGGATGTTCACAGTTTAGCCCCGGAGGCCATTAACGGCCGTCATCCCAGTTGACGCAACAAGCTGCGGCTTTCGAAACCCCTGCTTTCATTAGCAATGAATTGCCACTGCTGTGTACACAGACGTATTACCCTTCAGACATCCACGAACTTTAAGGGAAAGCACTGATTCTGAGAGGCAAGTGCTCTGGAATCATCGGCTTCGATCTTAAGCATTAATCAGGGCTTGTAGAGTTTTCCGAATATGTTCTCTACGAACATCACTGTAAATATGTAAAACGTGTGGGGATACTTGGACCAGGTTTCTGCATGCACCTGTGAAATTGTGCTAAAACATCAAGAAGTCTATGAGACACCTACATAAAGTTCTATAGATGTCTAGCAAACAGTGTTTAGACGGAGCAAGCATTGCATCAGACAGTTACATGACCACTTCAAGGGTTGCGCAAATTCCATGCCAAGACCTCTCCTAGAGGCTTGATCATCTATGAGTACACGCCTTTAAGATTTTTCCTAACCCTTATAGCGTTTGGTGTGTTATAAGAAGCTGTTTTCCCGCTGGCAAATCAACCATTCATGGCTTTATAAATGCAAATGGCACAGCAAATTTTAGGTCACAAGGGGAATCTCGCTTCGATGGTGGAGTAAGCTGATAACTTTCTGCTGAATAGCAGTTACCGCGATTCTTTAGGACCTCGTTTTACCGATTTATTCTAGTGCTACGAAAATCGCCTCAGTACTGATTTCGTTTGACTGGTAGCCGGCCGGGTTTTTCCTAGGCCTTCTCTTGGATTGGGATTCGCGAAAAGAATTTGTAACATGGCATGCCAATTGCCTGCGTATCTCCGGCAGATAGTTCTGTAGTTTCAACGCAGCCGTCTGTTACCCTGGCTGTCTGTCTCAACTTTGTCGGCATCCATAATGCTCACATGCACGAACCTCCGGATTTGGTCGGCTCCTATGTTCGTTGCTGCTGCTATAATCTACATCGTATCTTTTGATAGGGAAGATCATGCATTACGCACCCAGCGCGGCGCTGCCTATGAAGTTCAGTGACATCGAACAGAGCGCCAGATTGGTACATTGCGAGCTTTCTATTAGCCATTTTTTGCACAATATTTTCACACCACACCAACAAATTTTAGATGTGAATTAGCTTATGGTCGAGCCTGTTCCCTTCGCCGTTGTGTGGGCGCCGTTGTGCGGCATCCACAACCCACTGCGCATGCCTGCCCAGGCACCACTGATGATGACTGTGGCAGGATGCCCCTAGGGATTGGCCAACCAAACAATCCATCACGAGATAGCTTCGTGTTCAATTACCGTCGTAATCTTCCCGTAGGGGAACCCTGAGTACCACACCCCAACTGCGCATGCCTGGCCAGGCACTGCTGATGATGATTGTGGCAGGATGCCCTTAGGGATTGGCCAACCAAAGAATCCATTACGAGATAGCTTCGCGTTCAACCACCGTCGTCATCTTCCCGTAGGGGAACCCTGAGTAGTATGCGAGGCATTCTTCCTCTCCTCTCCGACGCTCCTCTCCTCTTCGGCATTCCTACTCTTCTCTCCGGGATTGTGCAACGAATGGCAACACCTGCGGCTCCGCGCGCGATAATGCGAGCAGCTTAGGGGTAGAAACGCGACGGTAGCCGCTGCATACTCCGCTGGGGGCGCCACTGTAGCTCCGCGGTATAAATGACGCGCGCGCGCGCTCCGCTCCCCTCATTCTACTCCCGCAAAGCCGCGATCGAACTGAAAACTAATGGGAACTTGAGTCGACCCCATGGCTGCTTCGCATACTACTCAGGGTTCCCCTACAGGAAGATGGGGAAATTCTTTTCATCGCCTTATCCTCCCCTTAAATGTATTTTGCTTTCAGACCACGTGGCCCAGACCCATGGTCATTTAAGACAATGAACATTTAAGGACCAAGCGTCTTGAATTCCATGAAAGGTTCCACAGCTTCAGGATGCCTTTTCGCCACGCAAAAACCACTGCTTGCTTGGCTTTACTAAAAACCGCCTGCACGGAAGATGTTTTCATTCTTAGTCATTTGTTACGTCCTGTATACTGCTGTGACGGCAGTTTCATCTTGTTTCATCTTCGACCTGCATGATCTCCCTAGATACACACTTGTTCATAAAAAAAGAAAAAAAATGACCTGAAAAACAGAAGAGTGGGCTACACTGCGTCTATATTTTACAATTTCAACATCTAGTAAATGCTTACTTAAACGGATACCGGGCTGGTAACACTAAGCTCCAGAGAATGCTCCAGAGAAAGCTCCAGAAGCAGCGGTGGCGTAGAGGTAGAGCATCCGCCTCGCGTGCAGAAGGACTGTGGTTCGAATCCTGGTGCCGGACAATTCCCACCGGATTATAAAAACCCGCGTATTGATGGAATTGCAGAATGGGGCTTGGGGTGTGGCCTGACCCTCGCGACCATTGCCGGTAACGCACTCCCTCACCAGAGCAGGATTGACCACCCTGGTGTAGTAACGGCCACAACCTCCCATGAATACGCCAATTAACCCACGGCCCTCAGTCTCCTGTGGCTGCGAAGCAACTGACCACAGCGGCGGTCAGACCTGTGACGCAGCAGAGGGTGATAAGAATACCTGGACCCGGACAGGCCGCCATTGGAATCTGAAGCTGGCAACGTTTAACACGAGAACCTTATCTCGCGGAGCGAGTCTAGAGGTGTTGCTCGAGGAATTAAAGGGCATTAAATGGGATGTCATAGGGCTTAGTGAGGTTAGGAGGACAGGCCAAGCCCTTACGGTGCTGAAAAATGGACACGTCCTATGTTACCGTGATCTAGTGGACAGAAGAGAAGAACTGGGAGTGGGATTTCTAGTCAATAGAAGCATACCTGCCGACATAGAATACTACAGCATTATCGAAAGGGGAGCAGGTGTACAGCGTATACCGTAGTAATGGGAGACTTTAATGCTAAAGTAGGCAAGAATCAGGCTGGAGACAAGGCAGTTGGGAAATACGGTCTGGGCTCCAGAAATAGCAGGGGGGGGGGGACCTACTAGTCGAGTTCGCAGAACGGAATAACCTACGCATCATGAGTACCTTCGTCTGCAAATGGGGGAGCCGGAAGTGGACGGGGAGGAGCCCGAATGGGGAGCATAAAAATGAAATAAACTTCATATTATGCGATACCCCTGGCGTCGTGCAGGATGTGGAAGTGCTCGGAAGGGTAAGGTGTAGTTGCCACCATAAGGTAACATCTCGAATTAGGCTAGACTTGAGGAGGGACCGTAACAAGCTTGTACGAAAGAAGACGGTTAATGAGCTAACAGTAAGACGTAAAGTAGAAGAATTCAGGATCGTGTTGCAGAACCGATATTCAACTCTTACCGAAGAAGCAGAGTTTACGACACAGGAAGCCAGCGACAATCTTACACGCATTATCACGGAGTGTGCAGTAGAAGTCGGGGGCACGATGGCTAGACAGGATACTGGTAAACTTTCACAGGAGACGAAAGATCTAATTAGGAAACAGCAAACCATAACAATCTCCACCCCAGCTGACAAAATAGAACTCGCGGAGCCTTCAAAGTTAATCAATAGGAGTAAGAAAGCTGACATCAGGAAGTATAATATGGAGAGGATCGAATAGGCTGTAAAGAATAGAGGTAGCCTGAAAGCAGTGAAGAGGCGTCTTGGCGTGGGGGAGAATCAGATGTATGCACTTAAAGACAAGCAAGGCAATGTCATCACAAATAGGGATGAAATAGTCACAGTAGCAGAGGAGCTCTATAGAGATCTGTACAGTAGCCGGGACATCCAGGATAATGCTGAACGAGAAAGTTGTTCAGAGGAGATAGACATCCCCCCAGTAACGACAAAAGAAGTAAGGAAGGCTTTGAAAGAAATTAAAGGGGTCAAAGCACCTGGTGAGGATCAGACAACAGCCGACCTCTCGAAAGATGGCGGAGAAATTGTACTTGAATAACTGGCAAACCTGTATACGCAATGCCTCATGACCGCAAGTGTACCGGAATCTTGAAAGAACGCGAACATCATCCTAATCCATAAGAAAGGTGACATGAAGGACTTGAAAAATTACAGGCGGATTAGCTTACTGTCCGTCATCTACAAGGTACTTACCAAGGTAATCGCTAACAGAATTTCTGCAACATTAGATTTCACTCAACCTAAAGAACAAGCAGGGTTCAGCAAAGGCTATTCAACAATGGACCATATTCACACGATCAATCAGGTGATAAAGAAGTGCGCTGAGTATACTGAACCCTTGTATATAGCCTTCATAGATTATGAGAAAGCATTTGACTCGATCGAAACCTCAGCAGTCATTCAGGCATTACGGAACCAGGGTGTAGATGAGCATTATGCAAGAATACTAGAGGATATCTACAACGGGTCCACAGCTACCAACATCCTTCATAAGGAGAGCAGTAAAATACCTATCAGGAAGGGCGTTAGACAAGGAGACACAATCTCCCCAATGTTATTCACAGCATGTTTACAAGAAGTATTCAGAACATTGGATTGGGAACAGTGGGAGTAAGGGTTACTGGAGAATACCTGAGTAACCTCAGATTTGCTGATCACGTTGCCTTGTTAAGTAACTCGGGGGAGGAATCGCACAGCATGATTACCGCACTGTACAAACAGAGTAGAACCATGGGCTGAAAATTAATATGCAGAACACTAAAGTAATGATCAAAAACCTCGGGACAGCCCAGCGGTTACAGATAGGTGGCGAGGCCATGGAAGTAGTAAGCGAATATATCTACTTAGGCCAAGTTGTGACCCCCGATCCCAACCATGAGGCAGAGATAATTAGAAGGATAAGAATGGGGTTAAGTGCATACGGCAGGCATTCTCAGATAATGAATTGCAGCCTACCATTGTCCCTTAAGAAGGAAGTGTATGTCAGCTGCTTCTTACCGGTACTCACCTACGGGGCAGAAACTTGGAGGCTCACTGAAAGGGTTCAACTTAAACTGAAGACGACTCAGCGAGCATTGGAATGGAAGATGATAGGTGTAACATTAAGGGACAAGAAGAGAGCGGAGTGGGTCAGGGAATAAACACGTGATAAGAACATATTAATAGAAATTAAGATGAAGAAATGCGCGTGGGCAGGGCATGTAATGCGAAGGCCGGGTCACCGTTGGTCATTAAGGGTATGAGAGTGGCTCCCTAGAGAAGGCAAGCACTGCAGGGAGCGGCAGAAGTTGGCAGAAGTTTGCGGGGATAAATTGGTCACAGTTAGCACAGGACCGGGGTAATTGGAGAATAATGGGAGAGGCATTTGCCCTGCAGTGGGCGTGGATAGGCTAGTGATGAAAATCAAAAACGCCCGTGAGTACAAGATTTCGGCGCACGTTAAATTAATCCGGAGCCCTCCACTATGGCACGCCTCATCGCCTGCGTGGCATCGGTTCTTTAAACCCTACAATCACTCAAGATAAATATCTGCGAGGAATTTTTGAAGGTCCAATAAACTTTCGTTACCTTCCATGTGTCTACTTCGTCGTAGGTGAGCTGTCGTGGGCCCCCAGGAGACTCCAGTTCTGCGAATACTTGAACTCCCCTCCAGAGAAGCAATACGGCAAAGGCTGCCAGTGTATTCATTGTAGAATTGCGGCAAGCAGAGCAGCTAATACCAATTAAACCAACTTTCTTCACTCTAGTGGGCTCGATCCACGGAGATGCGTTTTATCGCGCGGGCGGCTTCTAGCTTTGTGTACTGGATGGCCGGAAAAAAGTTCGTTTTGACAGGTACACGTCAACTGGGAGCATCCAGCAGGGTGGCAGTTCTGTATAACTCATATATGCAGGCAAGTGCAGCGGTACATTCTCCTGCGCCGTTTTCAGTCAAAACAGCAGGACTGACAAGAAAGTTCACCTGTGACGAGCACGTCGGCATTGTAAAAACAATATTGTGCTTGAACACAGTCGCAGAAAAAGTGTTTCTCACCTTTCATAAAAAAAAAAGATCTGTTTGACTGAACAGCCCTTCACTTATGTCCAAATCTACAAATAGACCTGACACAGGGATGCTCGTGTCACTCATGCGTCAGACTGTTTCGTGACCCGCAATTCCTGGTCTGTTGGCTAGTGTTTTATTGCGCATGTACATGTACTGTACGTGGCGGGCAATTTGTCAAGCTGTGCGAGTCATCCGCAGTTGTGAATGCCGAATCAAAGCTCCAAAAAGAACTCCGACATAGAATTAGTTTTGGTTGGCTAATATTCCGCAAACACTCCGAAGGTTTAACGGTGCGCTATATCATTCAGTACAACAAAAAGCATACAACCAATGAGTACTCCCGTTAAAAGCCTTTTAGCAGAAAGTTCAGGAGTTAGAATGCACTTCAAAATACCTGTGTAGCGCGAGGGGTCATGGAAAGGTAAATGATAGGAGTTTGATTGATTGTGGGGTTTAACGCGATGACGCAACGCAGGTGATGAGGCGCGCCGTAGTGAAGGGCTGCGGATTAACTTTGATCACCTGGGATCTTGAACGTGCGCCGAAATATCGAACACACGGGCGTTTTTGCTTCGCCTCCATCAGAAAAGCGGCCGCCGCGGCCGGGAATCGGACCCGCGTCCTCGTGCTCAGCAGCACAACTCCTTAGCCACTGAGCCACCGCGGCGGGTAAATGATAGGAGTAGCGCTGGTGGGTAGATAGCGATCGTCTGGAAGAACAAAGAGAAGTGGGGTGAAAAATACCGTACCTCGATTTTTTTTTTAAAAAGAAGTACAGTTCGGAGTACACATGATGCGCAAAACTTACAATCGGCAAAGCACAAGCGTAAAGGTGTGGCCACCGAAAGCCTGACCTGGAAGATATTAAATACGAAAGAACAATGAGATATGAAAATATGGTGGGAAACATTTATTTAAGTAGCGCCGGCTAAGAACCGTGGAAAGACAATGGCTCAGTGCGACAGTTTTTCCTAATGCAGAATAACATACAAAATACACTAGACAATTTGGCATAAACGTTACAAACATTTATTGTGTTACAATTAAAGCTACGAAAAGGGTTTGGCTGGTCCGCGGCATTCACACGTGATGTTTGATTAATATGACAACGGGCGATGCAAATAATATTCAAAAATGCTACGCGCATATCAACTTGGCGTCTACTGTGGTGTTTACTTTTCCTCGACGGAACTAATAAAGCAACCTTGTTTTTTTTTTAAAGAAATACCCGTAAGTAAAGTGTCTCGAATGCACGAGATTATTCCCCGCGTTACGGCTACACGTATCAACACAGGGAATGGGAACTATTTTTCTGACAAAAAAGGCTTCACACATTTTGTTGTTTTGATTAGCAGTGTCCAGCACTCTCCTTATTCGGTGTGCTAGCAAACAATTGAGTGTGATTGCCACGGCGTCGATCGCTGGGGCGAAAAAAAAACCTCACAACAAAGAAGATATTGTCAACCTTCACGCAATATTTGATTATGCGTGAGCCTATCTTTGCCTTTCGCTGGTGATGAGGCAGATCAAGAGCAAATATATTATTAAGCACGCTAGCGAAGGCATTGAATTGCGCGTCCTGCACGGGTGACCCAACGTCACTAAAATTTCCTAGACAGGAATTATAGGTACGTTGTTACAGTGAAACGTGAAGAAATAAGTTCACGTACCCTGATGTACCTGTCAGGCTAATGAACGCACTTCAATTGTGGTGGCGTGCGAACACGTAATATCTGCACACGCAAACTTTGCAGTGCTACACATTAAACAAGCATCAGCCTTCCAGACGCGGCAATCGGCGTGACGGGCATTTACCGTCACGTCACCAGCATTTCTGTGCCGAAAGTTTTAGTATGTGCTTTTCGCGTGACGCATTCAATCTTTCAAAGAAACTTCTCTTGGAAACCAGTGTCACCGTTTCCTGACGAGGATAAAAAATTGGCCGCGTATCTGCTCCTTTCGTTGCAAATGTCGTCAAAAGACGATAGTCTTTATCGACTTTTGCCAAGTAAATGCCTCCCTTCGCTTTACCGCTCACCTCTAATGTTGTTCCTCTTGCGTCGCGCTCCTCCCAAGGTAAAGACACCAAAGGTTTGCTTAAATCATTTTAAATTTCCCGCGTTCCACTGCTCCAAACTGGGTGTCTCGATGCGAACGCTGCCGTACGGCGAAGACGCGCTTTAATCGAGGCACCCTACTTCAACGTTTATAGAACCGCGTTTCCCTACTCCACGTGTGTTGCAAGCAGAACGTGGAAACTATCTAGTGGAACCTTGCGTAACTGTTGCCGGTTGATTTCTTAAAATGGCGCCAGAAGCTATATTGGCGCTGGCGACAGTAGGCGATGGCGGAGTGAATTCTTTTTTTGCAGTTGATGAAGTATTTAATTTCGCAAAAGTCAAGCAGGTTTGATTTTTTATAAAGGAACGCTGCAAATATCACTTCTGTATTGATTTGTTGTCTCATATTTGCGTAATGTCTTGTTCTTCTTCAACAATGTTGACAAGTATGAACATTACACCGGACCAAGACGGGTAGATTTAGCTGTGACTATATAAGACTATTGCGCAGGCATTGTTTTGCTTTGGCCGGGTGGCTGAAGCGAGTCACAGACAGACAGACGGACAGACATACAGACACACAGACAGACCAAAATTTCTGGGTTTAAGTAGCCCAAGAAAGACTATCGTCTTTAAAACGAGCGCTGGCAGTCTGGCAACCCGTAGATACGCCATGGTCTCACGAGTCATGGAGGAAGAAAAAGTTAAGAGACGGCGCCACCGGAGAAACGTGAAGCCTATGCATAAAAAGTAAAATCGAAGTCGGCACAGGGCATCACTGCACCACGTGACCCCTCCGCGCCGCCGTGTGAGAGCGCGCGGTGGGGTTTATGGGCCGCTGCGCGCTCTTCAATTTCGTCTGCTCGAAACTACTCTGCGGCCCGTTGTCGCGAAGCCTGCTATATGATGGTTTTTTTAAGTGCGAATGCACTTTATAAGCGACCCCAAACCATCCACCGCCGGCGGCGGCGGCGGCGTCCGCAGTGCTCCTCTATATTTAAAAAAGAAACAGCATTCGGCGCCAGGTTTCGATCCGAGGACTTTGCGGCCGCAGCGCGACGCTCTACCGACCAAGCCACGGACGCGACGCTGATATCGGTGTCAGTAACGCGCCTTATATCTTTAACGCATTCAAACTACGTCGTCAGCGGCGTGCGTTGGCGACTCAGCGGCGTTATAGCGGCTTGATAACTGCGTGGTGTACACGTGATACTACAAACCCGATGGAAGAGATGGAAGAGAAGGCGGCGAGGTGATGGGCTGCGGGGGCCGAGTGCAAGCGCCGCAAGCGGGCCGACAACCGTGCATTCGCACTTTCACATTCTCCCCCTCGGAGAAATGCGGGGGAATTTTTTCCCCACGGCTTTGGTCTGCACTCCCGCCTGCACGCACGCGGGCATGAGATCGCCGAGCAGACGAATACAGGAAGGACGGGGAAAAGCAACCGCCAACCAAACACGAGAGATGCGGTGGAGTCGGAGACCGCCGCCGCCGCCGGCCCAGCCGACCACAGAGATCACGTGCTGGGCCGACTCCGGCAGCTCGAGAAAGAGAAACGGCGGAGGGAGCGGCTTCAACAGCGGTGGGCTTGCGAAGGCTAGCTGCGTGACGTCATGCCGTCTCCTAACTTTTTCTTCCTCCATGTCTCAGTGATCCACCGAAAAACCGCCATCTTGGATTGCCTTGCGCGCCGCCTACAGCTCAAACTTCTTTACGAATAGTTTCAAAGCGAAGCTTGAGTGTTCTCATTGATGGCGTCTGTAACAGGAAAATGCCCTGCAAGAAGGCAAAACTTCTCTGACAATGATGATAAATACTATATGATAAAGAATACTAGAGGATAACTACAATGGATCTAGAGCTGCCATCGTCCTCCATAAGGATATCAGTAAAATACCTATAAGCAAGGGCGTCAGACAAGAATACACAATCTCTCCAATGTTAGTCACAGCATGTTTACAAGAAGTATTCAGAACGTTGGATTGGGAACAGGTGGGAGTAAGGGTTAATGGAGAATACCTCAGTAACCTCAGATTTGCTGATGACGTTGCCTTGCTAACTAACTTGGGGGACGAATTGCAAAGCAAGCTTTCCGCACTGGACAAACAGAGTAGAACCGTGGGCCTGAAAATTAATATGCAGAAAACTAAACTAATGATCAAAAACCTCGGGACAGCCCAGCGGTTACAGATAGGTGGCGAGGCCATGGAAGTAGTAAGCGAATATATCTACTTAGGCCAAGTCGTGACCCAGGATCCCAACCATGAGGCAGAGATAATTCGAAGGATAAGAATGGGGTGCAGTGCATTCGGCAGGCATTCTCAGATAATGAATGGCAACCTACCATTGTCCCTTAAGAAGAAAGTGTATGACAGCTGCTTCTTACCGGTACTCACCTACGGGGCAGAAACTTGGAGGCTCACTGAAAGGGTTCAACTTAAATTGAGGATGACTCAGCGAGCACTGGAATGGAAGATGATAGGTGTAACATTAAGGGACAAGAAGAGAGCGGAGTGGGTCAGGAAATAAACGCGTGATAAGAACATATTAATAGAAATTAAGTAGAAGAAATGGGTGTGGGCAGGGCATGTGATGCGAAGGCCGGGTAACCGTTGGTCATTAAGGGTATCAGAGTGGCTACCTAGAGAAGGCAAGCACTGCAGGGAGCGGCAGAAGTTGGCAGAAGTTTGCGGGGATAAATTGGTCACAGTTAGCACAGGACCGGGGTAATTGGAGAATAATGGGAGAGGCATTTGCCCTGCAGTGGGCGTGGATAGGCTAGTGATGAAAATCAAAAACGCCCGTGTGTACAAGGTTTCGGCGCACGTTAAATTAATCCGGAGCCCTCCATTATGGCACGCCTCATCGCCTGTGTGGCATCGGTTCTTTAAACCCTACAATCAATCAAGATAAATATCTGCGAGGAATTTTTGAAGGTCCAATAAACTTTCGTTACCTTCCATGTGTCTATATCGTCGTAGGTGAGCTGTCGTGGGCCCCCAGGAGACTCCAGTTCTGCGAAGACTTGAACTCCCCTCCAGAGAAGCAATACGGCAAAGGCTGCCAGTGTATTCATTGTAGAATTGCGGCAAGCAGAGCAGCTAATACCAATTAAACCAACTTTCTTCACTCTAGTGGGCTCGATCCACGGAGATGCGTTTTATCGCGCGGGCGGCTTCTAGCTTTGTGTACTGGATGGCCGGAAAAAAGTTTGTTTTGACAGGTACACGTCAACTGGGAGCATGCAGCAAGGTGGCAGTTACGTATAACTCATATATGCAGGCAAGTGCATGCAGAGGTACATTCTCCGGCGCAGTTTTCAGTCAAAACAGCAGGACTGACAAGAAAGTTCACCTGTGACGAGCACGTCGGCATTGTAAAAACATTATTGCGCTTGAACACAGTCGCAGAAAAAGTGTTTCTCACCTTTCATAAAAAAAAAAGATCTGTTTGACTGAACGGCCCTTCACTTATGTCCAAATCTACAAATAGACCTGACACAGGGATGCTCGTGTCACTCATGCGTCAGACTGTTTCGTGACCCGCAATTCCTGGTCTGTTGGCTAGTGTTTTATTGCGCATGTACATGTACTGTACGTGGCGGGCAATTTGTCAAGCTGTGCGAGTCATCTGCAGTTGTGAATGCCGAATGAAAGCTCCAAAAAGAACTCCGACATAGAATTAGTTTTGGTTGGCTAATATTCCGCAAACACTCCGAAGGTTTAACGGTGCGCTATATCATTCAGTGCAACAAAAAGCATACAACCAATGAGTACTCCCGTTAAAAGCCTTTTAGCAGAAAGTTCAGGAGTTAGAATGCACTTCAAAATACCTGTGTAGCGCGAGGGGTCATGGAAAGGTAAATGAAAGGAGTTTGATTGATTGTGGGGTTTAACGCGATGACGCAACGCAGGTGATGAGGCGCGCCGTAGTGAAGGGCTGCGGATTAACTTTGATCACCTGGGATCTTGAACGTGCGCCGAAATATCGAACACACGGGCGTTTTTGCTTCGCCTTCATCAGAAAAGCGGCCGCCGCGGCCGGGAATCGGACCCGCGTCCTCGTGCTCAGCAGCACAACGCCTTAGCCACTGAGCCACCGCGGCGGGTAAATGATAGGAGTAGCGCTGGTGGGTAGATAGCGATCGTCTGGAAGAACAAAGAGAAGTGGGGTGAAAAATACCGTACCTCGATTTTTTTTTAAAAAAGAAGTACAGTTCGGAGTACACATGATGCGCAAAACTTACAATCGGCAAAGCACAAGCGTAAAGGTGTGGCCACCGAAAGCCTGAACTGGAAGATATTAAATACGAAAGAAGAATGAGATATGAAAATATTGTGGGAAAACATTTATTTAAGTAGCGCTGGATAAGAACCGTGGAATGACAATGGCTCAATGCGACAGTTTTTCCTAATGCAGAATAACATACAAAATACACTAGACAATTTGGCATAAACGTTACAAACATTTAATGCGTTGAAATTAAAGCGACAAAAAGGGTTTGGCTGGTCCGCGGCAATCACACGTGGTGTTTGATTAATATCACAACGGCCGATGTAAATAATATTCAAAAATGCTACGTGCATATCAACTTGGCGTCTACTGTGGTGTTTACTTTTCCTCGACGGAACTAAAAAAGCAACCTTGTTTTTTTTTAAAGAAATACCCGTAAGTAAAGTGTCTCGAATGCAGGAGATTATTCCCCGCGTTATGGCTACACGTATCAACACAGTGAATGGGAACTATTTTTCTGACAAAAAAGGCTTCCCACATTTTGTTGTTTTGATTAGCAGTGTCCAGCACTCTCCTTATTCGGTGTGCTAGCAAACAATTGAGTGTGATTGCCACGGCGTCGATCGCTGGGGCGAAAAAAACCTCACAACAAAGAAGATATTGTCAACCTTCACGCAATATTTGATTATGCGTGAGCCTATCTTTGCCTTTCGCTGGTGATGAAGCAGATCAAGAGCAAATATATTATTAAGCACGCTAGCGAAGGCATTGAATTGCGCGTCCTGCACGGGCGACCCAACGTCACTAAAATTCCTTAGACAGGAAATTTAGGGACGCTGTTACAGTGAAACGTCAAGAAATAAGTTCACGTACCCTGATGTACCTGGCAGGCTAATGAACCCACTTCAATTGTGGTGGCGTGCGAACATGTGATATCTGCACACGCAAACTTTGCAGTGCTACACATTAAACAAGCATCAGCCTTCCAGACGCGGCAATCGACGTGACGGGCATTTACCGTCACGTCACCAGCATTTCAGTGCCGAAAGTTTTAGTATGTGCTTTTCACGTGACGCATTCAATCTTTCAAGAAACGTTCTCGTGGAAACCAGCGTCGCCGTTTCCTGATGAAGATAAAAAGGAGCGCCGCCAGTCTGGCAACCCGTAGATACGCCATGGTCTCTCGAGTGTTCCACCGAAAAACCACCATCTTGGATTGCCTTGCGCGCCGCCTACAGAACAAACTTCTTTACGAATAGTTTCAAAGCGAAGCTTCAGTGTTCTCATTGATGGCGTCTGTAACAGGAAAATGCCCTGCAAGAAGGCAAAACTTCTCTGACAATGATGATAAATACTATATGATAAAAAATACTAGAGGATAACTACAATGGATCTAGAGCTGCCATCGTCCTCCATAAGGATATCAGTAAAATACCTATAAGCAAGGGCGTCAGACAAGAATACACAATCTCTCCAATGTTAGTCACAGCATGTTTACGAGAAGTATTCAGAACGTTGGATTGGGAACAGGTGGGAGTAAGGGTTAATGGAGAATACCTCAGTAACCTCAGATTTGCTGATGACGTTGCCTTGCTAACTAACTTGGGGGACGAATTGCAAAGCAAGCTTTCCGCACTGGACAAACAGAGTAGAACCGTGGGCCTGAAAATTAATATCCAGAAAACCAAAGTAATGATCAATAACCTCGGGACAGCACAGCGGTTTAAGATAGATGGCGAGGCAGTGGAAGTGGGAAGCGAATATATTTACTTAGGCCAAGTTGTGACCCCGGATCCCAACCATGAGGCAGAGATAATTAGAAGGATAAGAATGGGGTGAAGTGCATACGGCAGACATTCTCAGATAATGAATTGCCGCCTACCATTGTCCCGGAAGAAGAAAGTGTATGACAGCTGCATCTTACCGGTGCTCACCTACGGGGGCAGAAACTTGGAGGCTCACTAATATTGTTCAACCTAAATTGAGGACGACTCAGCGAGCATTGGAATGGAAGTTGATAGGTGTAACATTAAGGGACAAGAAGAGAGCGGTGTGTGTCAGGGAGCAAACTGGTGTTAAAGACATATTAGTAAAAATTAAGAAGAAGAAATGGACGTGGGCAGGGCATGTAATCCGAAGGCAAGATAACCGCTGGTCATTAAGGGTAACAGAGTGGATCCCTAGAGAAGGCAAGCGTTGCAGGGGGCGGCAGAAAATTAGATGGGCAGATGAGATCAAGAAGTTTGCGGGGATAAATTGGTCACAGTTGGCACACGACCGAGGTAATTGGAGAATAATGGGAGAGGTCTTTGCCCTGCAGTGGGCGTAGATAGGATGATGATAATGATGATGATGCCGATGATGCCGATGATGATGATGACGAATGTATGGTAACGTTCCTGTTCTTCGCCTGCACTCCGTCAACACCACTGCATTCCAATCCTTTCTCCTACAGCTATTGTCATTCCGTACGCGTTGCCTTTCCGAATCAGTTCTAAACAATAGTTTCTGCACTGCAATTATTACAAAGTAATTAGTGGACCAAAAAATAATCTTTAAAACCACAGCTTTTTTTATTAAAGTGACACGTACAAAAAGGAGCTCGATTACTGCCCCATTGAAGGACAGCCGCGGCATTCAGCAATTTTGTAAAAGCAGCGCGATCAAATGCAAACGCCACGCCGTCGTGCTCTGGCAAAATAATTAGCCGGGAAGGAAGTACACCCAGAATTTGGCTAAGTATTAGGATCTCATCATTCTATTCTTCCCTTTTCACGTCCGTAGATTTGTCAGGCTAGTAGTCTTACATGACCCAGAGCCTTTGAAAACAAATTCCTGCATTGACGTCTAGAAAATGTTACGTACACATCAGTTCGAATGCCTGAAAGTTGACGTATAAATAAACATAATAGTACTTGTGGAAACTGTGGACTTGAGAACAGCGTTCCCGATTAAGAACAAAGAGAAGTGATGTCAGCAGCATTGCACGCTGTACCAACGTCACAACGCGCGGCGCCCCGGTGCCCCGGTCAGGCAGTGAGTGATGAGCCGTGTCAATAATGGTGCCTGTCCCGGACATTTGTCGCAATACCTTCGGGCTCACCGCTCTTGTACGTCTACATGCTCGTGCCGCCAGGTCATGGCATCATCAACAACCCCTGCTACGAGGGCATTTTGTTTCGGAATGTCGAGAACACATCTTTTTCTGTCTACTGTTTGGGAGCCGAGCCCATTTCATTTCACTCAATTTTGCAAAAGAACTTCTGCACTTATACCCGTGCCGCGCGTACACGACAAATGATATTACGTGCTTGAGAACTTAAGTTTTAATGCAATTTATCGCTGTTACACGCAAAAATAAAATGTCATTCGCCCTAATGTCATTTTTGGTTTAAGGAGTTCGCCGCAACTTATTCGCCTTTTCGAACGCCTTAAATCTGCCTACTCTCGAACGCGATGGGTACCAAATGAACCAACAAAACTCTCGGCACCATGGTGTTGACGCATAAACGTAGTTGAACTTCGAAATTAGGTGATTTTTTTGCGCCGTCTTGGCGGCGAAGTTTCGAAAAAGACGAAGTTCACCAAAACACCGGCGAAAGGCAGAACGTCACGTTACTCGTCGCTGTGATTTTTTTTTTTTTTTTTTGGATTTGGCTACGGCTCGCAGGTGACGGCAACTGCTGAAGCCACACTTTTAGAAACAGCTCACACCACGTTTTCGAAAGCACTATTTCTCGTAACGTTTTATTTCGCAAAAAACATTTTAAACGTTTCTAAGGTTTTTTGTCGTTTCTCTTTTGACTTCTAAAATGTGAGTACATTTCTCTTTTTGGTACTTATCACCATCATGCCTAACGCATTTAATGCCTTTTTATTGTAGCACGGCACGTCCAAATTATGTCATTCGGTATCCTAAGGCCTTAAACACCTAATGTCATTTTTCGTGCACGTGTTTCACGGGTATTACTCGAATTACTTAGCGGGGCTAACTGCATTGCCAGCGCTACACTGAATGGCCGGTGCGCGCGTGTGAGGTCGATATGTTATTGTGTTAGCAATTGTCACCTTTTGGGGAGCATCTTAGGGAAGAGCAAATTCTCTGTCACTAACCTGGGACCAAACCGGTTGGTCCTCGATACCCAGTTTTCGCCGGTAGCAGCGCAGAAAGCGCAGAAAGTCACCTGGTAACCGAAAACAACACGTATCCGGAAGAAGGTGTGTGTTCTGCTATGCCTTTCAGTTGTTGCCCCGAAGGCAGGCGAAGGATTTTCCGTTCCTGTGCTGGTCGAAGTTAAGTGGAGGGCCACGTGTGCTGTGAGGCCGTTGAGAAGGCGGGTAAATTTTTTACTGACCTTCACTCACCGTAAGATTAACCGCCCAGTCCGGTTACTCTGCCGCTTCTAAGGTCTTGTCAGTCGCAAAGTGTTCCCGCATTAAGTAAGCACCCGGCAGGTTGTCGTCGCCCGTTCATTGCAGTCCGCATATTATCTGGCTTCAAATGCGCTGAAAAAATAGGCGCGAAAACGTTGCTGATATCGTGTCAGAGAATCACGTGACGGCATAGACCTGTAAACAGTGTAGTAGTTTGTTTACGAAAAATACCTGTGCCGTATTTACGAAGCCTGTCTCACTGATCAAACGCGGCGACAGCTGTTGTTCCGTCCCATCCGAACCTTTTCGGGTGCAACGGCACAACACGTCCTCGCTATTGCGCGGTGCTGGAGCGCGTTATGTTCACCGTCGCGTTGACCTGTACAGCCTGTGAATTGTGTCTGTGTCTCATATCAGGGCAGTAATTCCTTTGAAAACTGTTTATCTGCACTGAAGTGCTCCTTGGCTAATTTGTTGAAGCAACTATTTACCATAACGAATCCTTCAGTTTATCGTCGATCACACCCAGCACGCTGGCACACGAGCACGCCTTCAGGACCCCCTAGCCCGCATGGTTTGGAAAACAATAATTTGTTGTTTTGAGGGGTATCGCAGAGAAGTGAAACAAAAAGCAGAAATTCATAATCCCAACCTGTCAATGGCTCCGGCGAGCTGGCACCCCGGCGCTCTAGCAAGGGGGCACGAGCTTGAAACTTGCTGCTAAATTATTGTTAACAATGTCCTGTATACTGCCAACTAAGACACCGTAAGGAAAATGCCTGGCCTGGTGGTATCCAACTACATTTAATAAGAGCTCACAGTGGCAGTGGATGGTAATTTCGAAGTTAAACACTATATTTCTCAGAAGTGTTTGATACTTTTTTATAAGCGTACTTTTTATAGGTTTGATATCGACATTTATTCACTGTTTTACTGTATCATTATGTATTTAATTTTTATTTATTGAATAATTAACTAACTAATAATTAATAAATAATTGATTGATTGATTGATTGATTGATTGATTGATTGATTGATTGATTGATTGATTGATTGATTGATTGATTGATTGATTGATTGATTGATTGATTGATTGATTGATTGATTGATTGATTGATTGATTGATTGATTGATTGATTGATTGATTGATTGATTGACTGACTGACTGACTGACTGACATGCCCATTGATTTACCTCGGGTTATGAAGCACGTCGTAGTGCAAGTCTAGGGATTAATTTTCTCTTCCTGGATATCTTGAAAATGAGCCCAAATCTGGACACGGCGCTTTCGTTATTCGCTTCCACCTGCTCCCGAGATATCCCTCGAGGAAAGAAGAATTACAAACGAGATGCAAAATTCCAGGCATCCGCACTGCTTCTCCGCTAGCGCCATAAGTTATCGCGTATGCAATTTGTCGCCATGCCGCCTTTTGCTTTTCCTCTACACAAAAGTATTGCCTGCCTTTAACGTCATCCAACTTGTGGACTTTGTGCAACAATGCTGTCTTAATTTTTGCGAGGCAAAGCTTCCGTCCTTAAACGTCATAGCGGTGCGAAAACATTTACAAATGTTTTAAATAAAACTACGGCACTCTCAGGGGCGCGTTCATACACACGCACTACATAATTATGCACTCGGGCTGTGAATGGAATTATTGCGACTCGGTTTTTGAGCAGTGCGCACCTGGCAAGTACCTTCAAATGCACAGGAAAGAACGACGGCGGACGCTCAGAGCGACAAAAGTCGATCGAAATCCAGAGATCACTTTTAGGCGGCACTATGCGAGCCCGTACGATACCACACTTATTGTTTAGTGCATACAGATTCAGTGCCAGTAGCTTCTGCGCGAGAAGCGCCATGTTCGACTCCATTGTGTCTTCGTACACCGACTTGACTGGAAGAAGGCATGACGAATGCCCTCTTCTTTGCGTCACGCCATTGTTAGTCCCTATGAGCTGCGTCCGCCTAATGGCATAAGGCTTACTTTTTGTAATATGCGGGGCCTGTGATGCACGTGTGTTCTGATTTAAGATTAACCCTCCATGGGATGGGTACGTATGCTCGTACGCTTTTCCGTAGGTGCCCACTTGAATATTTTACTTAAGAAATTGTTTAACGCACATAGAATGGCCACTGTTCAGACTTCGAGAAGACCAAGATGAAGCTGGAACCTAGCTCAGCAGACGCATAGACGCAGAACATGAAGACGACCACGCGAAGCGTCAAGATGGCAGCATAGATGAATGGCTCTCTGTACATAATGTGAATATATTTGCTTTCAAGACGAAGGCCTGTTCCCCTGCCTCCCTGGACGTTCTTCGACAACCACCATTTGTTGTTCAACTAGAAGCTTAGATGGCATTACAATTCGCAAATAACAGTTGTGTTTTCTTGGCTTTACTATAATGCTCACTATTTGCTAATACCATAGAATTTTTCCTGGTGACCTACTTTGTAGACATTATTCGCAACTAACGTTCTGATGCTGAACATTGGTTATCGGCTGAGTCTTGCTCCTGCAAACAAAATTCGCAAATTCGCAAATTCCACCAGTGCTTGGGCTGTTTATTTTACGGCATTAAGCTGTTGCATCCACTTTTTTGTGGGAACATTGCATCCCTTGTAATATATTTCAGCGTAAGTTGGTTACAGCGAAAGCTGATCGACATTGACACTGTTTTAGATACAATAGCTGCGTTTGGATTATAACAAAATACTCCTGAGCTCGAAATGGTCACTGAATGAATAGTGCGTTAACCAATATGCTCTAAAGCAGAGTGGAAAGCCGGGCTAGTTGAAATGGTCCAAGGCTGGGACGGTGCACAAAAAACCGGACCAAAGAAAACACGCAACGTTGTGTGTGTTCCCTTTTCGGGTCCGGGTTTTTTATTTTTCGCGCAGTTCCAGTCATGAAAAATATACTCTGTAGACTTTCACTGGAAATGTTCCAACCATTACTGCGTCCGATTCCTTGAATAAAAATACTGACGAGTGATCGGAATAAGGCTCTAGTTTCCTTCAAGGACGGTGAAATCTATTCTTTAGCGCAAAAGCTTGTCACTCATTATTTGATTGTGTACCCTATTGTCTGTGAGGACAGAAATAGGTCACGACAACAAAACGAGGGAAAGACCTTTGGAATTATGGTGAAACAAAAAAAATATCTCGAAACGCCGTTTAAACTCCGAACAGTAGAATTTGGATGACATGTTAGCGAATACCACCTGCAACCCTCATAAAAAAATGAAGTGAGCATCTTACTGCAGGGCCACATTTGGATGACTGCCGAAGGAACACAGTGGGCGTTCTGTTCTCGCTGACATGAACGGAATTGTGATACTTTTCGCTTTAAGCCTGGTTACAGTTGCAGTGTGAGTATAGCATTTGTATTTAGCAAAAGTTGATCGCATTAATTTCAACTTTTCTTGGTGCTGAAATGCACGCGAAGTGCTGATATTCATTGCGCGCAAAAAACACAAGCTATCTGTGCTCAAATACGTCCTATTCTCATTGGCCTACACTAACAAAGCACCCTGAAAGTCCGACTAGCCCCGATTGGTTAACATTTTCAGCTACTGGTCCCGTAGGTCGTTCTTCTGTGGAAGCTGCTTCGGACCTCTGTTTTAAGTTTCCAGTCCTTAAAACTGGCACACAAGCGAAAAACATTTTCTGCTCAGACACCATGTTAGTGTATTTCTTGTCGTTTACTGCTGAGGTGGCCATTTTTTTTTTTTTTTTTTCGAACAGTGTCGTAAAGTTGCGCTTATTGAGCCAATAGTGCCGCTTTAGGAAACTCTTGGTAAAAACTAGCGTACTGCCTCTCACATTTTCTGGATATTGCATTATTACTTCATTTGACGGCTCCATATTAGTAGTCTGGTTATGAAAGCTGTACTTAGGAAATATACATTAGCAGTATGCGTTGAGAACATGTTGCTCACACATGAAGAAATTTTTGATACTGGTTTTTGCTTGCTCCGGTATCTTGAAATATCTGTATATTTGTATTGTGTGTCTAGTTCATTCCTTGTTTTTATTCCACGCGCTAGCCTATTGGAATATACCGTGCAGAAAGTTCCGTGCACTATGTTGAACTATGTTCTAGGTAGCCAAAAAGCTACTGGCAGTTTCGAGAAAATAGATCAATACTAGTGTTAAAAAAACCGCTAACATTTCTGGGACGAACACTATTTACGCTTGCACAAACTTCATTTGTGATTTTATAACAATAAAATGTGTTGCGTTCGCAAGGTATTGATTGATTGATTGATTGATCGATTGATTGATTGATTGATTGATTGATTGATTGATTGATTGATTGATTGATCGATTGATCGATCGATCGATTGATTGATTGGTCGATTGATTGATTGATTGATTGATTTATTTATTTATTTATTTATTTATTTATTTATTTATTTATTTATTTATTTATTTATTTATTTATTTATTTATTTATTTTTTTATTGATTGATTGATTGATTGATTGATTGATTGATTGATTGATTGATTGATTGATTGATTGATTGATTGATTGATTGAGCGATCGTAGGGTTTAACACGGCCGACGCAACGCAGGCGATGAGGCGCGCCGTAGTGGAGGGCTCCGGAATAATTTTGACCACCTGGGGATCTTTAACGTGCGCCGAAATCGAGAATACACGGGCGTTTTTGCTTTTCGCCTCCATCAGAAAAGCGGCTGCCGCGGCCAGGAATCGGACCCGCGTCCTCGAGCTCAGCAGAACAACGCCTTAACAACTGAGCCACCAAGGCGGTTCGCAGAACTTCTTAAGGCCACGATAAAAAAATAAAGCTTCGCTTTAATGTTCCATACCTCCGCCTTGACTATGAAGCACGCCGTAGTGGGTGGCTTCAAATAAACTGCGCAGAAGTCTCGACACACGGATGTTTTAGCTTTTCGCCTCCATCCGAAAAGGGGCCATCGCAGCCGGTACCGAACCCAAGCCCTTCGCACCCGCGTCCTTCGTCAAGTTCTCTCGGTGAGTTGCGTTTATTTCGACGTTTTTAAAGGTGTATGACGGCATCGAGATAGAATGCCATGCGGTTTCGTTGCATGCATTTTATTCTTTTTTTAGCGCATGGCATAATTACCGTAACGATAAGCTGCTGGGCTACGCAAGACATCCCTGCCGCCCCCTATCCAAACTAAGCACCGTACATACCAGGTGGCTATGTCTCGGCTGATCAAACGTTCCTGGTCAGGCAGAGTCTTGCACATACCGCCCGAATAAATAGAAGGGCTCCACGTGGCTGGCGCCGTGGTGGTCATTGGGTCGGTACTCTCAAAATGCCAGTATCTCGTCACCCTCCTGATAATATTTTGTGTGAGCTCGCTTCGTGGTCCGTAGGGCAAACATGCCCTTGCGACAACGTCATGTTGAACTGCCCCTATTTGTGGTTGCCAGAAAATTAAATAACACAAGTTCTTGTTGTTCAATATTAGCGTGAAAAAAAGCGGTTTGTTCTGCGTCGATAATCACAATCCATCACTTCGTCACCGCCTGCAATATCAATATCCCGATCTGGGCGGGCACCCTTGCCTTGAAGCAACCAACTTATGTGCAACCTTTCCTTCATATTCGGTCTTGTCCACATCGGGTCTCTTTGGTAGCTGCCCTTCCCGGGACACATTTTCTGGCAACTCATTTGTTGTGGCATGGGGGAGTTACAATAGGCAAGTATTTTCCGTCCTCGGATGCAATTAGTCGTTTCCGTTGAGATTTACGAATTAAGTTCTTACACGAATGAATGAAATCTTCATCTAGACTAGTAGACCCAGGTGTCATACTACTGTGAGCACTCAACGCGACCTCCTAATTTTCTACCCAAAAAAGTTGAACTAATTCGGAAGTGAAGTGCGGGAAACCAAAGCGCACTAGCAGATCCCTCAGATGTTCTACTCTACTCTTCGCCTTAGTCAACTGCATCATCAACAATTCTTACCACGTATACCGAGCAATACGGGCGAATAGCCTGGGAGGCTGTTTCGGCGTCAGAAACATCCCCCCCCCCCCCCCAAAAAAAAAACAAGGAATTCTGGACTTCCATTGCCCCCCTGTTTGTTCCTCATTTCGGCCTTTTTTTCGCTCATGGTTTTCAAACTCCGCATCGGTATATTAATGTGTAAAAACAGAAGAAAAAAATAGATAGAAAAGTGAAAATGAAACGAAGTTTGCGCGCAGGCTATCTTTCCTTTACCCGCCGCAGTGGCTCAGTGGCGATGGCGTTGTGCTGCTGAGCACAAGGACTTGAGTTCGATTCCCGGACGCGACGGCCGCTTTGCTGATGAAATCTAAAATCAAAAACGTCCGTGTGTTCGAGATTTCGGCGCACGTTAAAGATCCCCAGATGGGTTCTCTACTACAGCGCCCCTCCTCGCCTGTGTAATATCGGCGAGTTAAACCCCACAACCAAAAAAAAAACCTTCTTCCCTCTTATGTTTTTTTCTCGGTGGCGTATAACATCCCCAAAAATATTTCTGGCTACGCCAGTGCCGAATATTTGATTATCAAGTTTAACGCGCCGACGTTACACAGGCGATGATGCGCGTCGTAGTGGAAAGCTCTTAGCTAATTTTGAGAACCTGTAAATCTTTAACGTGCGCTCAAATCTCCAACATATGGCTTTTTTTTTTGCTGTTGCTGTTCTCTTCCATCAGAAAAGCGTCAACCGCGCAGTTCTGACCAGATACGACTACCAGACACATTGCCTGCAACAACGGGCCAGAAAAAATCACATGCACGCGTTGCAATTGGGAGTTTGGCCATGACGGCGAGTACAGGGGCGTTTTCACAGCTCTCCACGCCGTTCCCAACCTGCACAGGTCTTTTTTTACACGGCGCTATAGGCCCAACTCGATAGATGGCTAACCGTATGCAGCTGAGGGACAGTACGTTGCTGCACACCATACCGCGGTGCCGATAGTTGCCTTCGTTGAAATGCAGCTTGCTGTAACTTCACCGGTACGATCACTCGCCTCCAAAACATGGTGCAGCCTTTGTGAACAGTTCGCTCGTTGTTCCTGCCGAGAAATGGATGTAGATCTATTAGTCGAACACAGTGATGGCCATGCCAACTTATGAATTCTTGTAAATTGGTGAGGCAAGACGCATGGTGCTTTTCGGGTAATGTACAACCCAAAACTGGCCCTGATTGCGGTCTTGTCGAATTGACTGAATAGTAGCATTGGTGTAAACGACGCAAAAAGCCCTCGTACACACTGTTATACCTGAAGGAATTATGCGACAAATAAAAAATTCTGGCTCTTTCTCGTGTCCGGTCTTTCATGCTTCGCAGCGGAAACGGCGCGTACACAATGGTGCTTCGATGCTCTCTCGTGATCTATTAAAGACTGCATAACATATGTAAGTTGAAAACGCGAAGGCCTAAGGCTGTTAGCATGCAGCTGCAACAGTTGGAATGCCGGTTGTGGCTCCCAGGAATGTTTGAAGCAGTTGATATATATAGCCTGTGGCTATTGTGGGTTGACTAGCGTAAAGTCAGAAATGAAACCTTGACACCAGAAAATAGTGCAAGGACCTCTTTATCTAGCTGCCCTAATTTTTTAAGGGATGGAACGAAGCGTGTGATGCGAAAGTGATGGGGTGTGGATTTTCGTCATGAAAACGTGACAAATGAACACAGATATGGTACTGCGGTACGTTGAACAGTAGCTGAAGTGGTTTGGACATATTTTATGGCGGCAATGTCGGTGGAGACGCTAACAAGCTAATTATCTTGGTGAAGAAATCTCCACAAAGCTCGTCCCAGCTCTACATGGTGTTCGTACGTAACAAGCTCAAAGATGCTACCGCCTCTAGGTTCCGAAGAAACCAGCCGTTGAAACTACAGACGGGGAGAAGCGACTGCAGCTGCTGTCTATTCGTAGAACATGGAGCATTGAGGAGTGCGTCGACCACGCATCTATCGTTTGGATGGCTTATGCACTAATTCTGTGTCCGAGGTAGCGAAGTTGGTATAAGTACTGGTTAGCCTAAATTTACCTCAGGACACAGACAAAGACGAAAGATGGAGAAAAGACGCTGGCACTGGCAACTGAATTTTTATTACGCCTCGACTTGTACATTTATACACTCCCCTAGCTAGTATCGAATCAAGTTGAGGATGACCAGTATTTAAATCAATTATGATCCAACTATCTCAGAACCAGCCTATTGTAATTAAGCGAAGTTTTGGTAAGAAACGGGCAGTTTTAATTCTTCAAAGTTGTTTATTCGATGGACCCTACTGAAAAAATCTGGTTTAACAGTTCCCGTTGAACGAGAATACAGTGGGACCCCATTGTACTGACCCATTTATACTGGACCCGTCCGAACTAGACAAGTAATAGATTGGCCCGTTAAACCTGAACCGGTAACAACAAGAAGTTAAATGAGTGGTACAATCAACAGGTAGCCGCTTGTTCATCATCATGGGTTAGTAACTTTTTCCATATAGGTGACAGCAATCGCACTATATGCTCGTGTTTCCAAAAAGCAGACTGAAGCAGGGGAAATCTCTCTTAGTCATAAACAAATACAACATGCTCGCCCCTTTGTTATTGCAGCGGAGCTGTGTTAAGCTACCCTCCCATTGACTTTTTATGTCCGTGACGTTTTATACCCACTGACTTTTTATGACTTTTTATTTTAGTAAAATAAAAACAGCGTTTGCGTTCGGATGACAGATAGAGCAAGACAGAGAAGCTCTTTATTTAAAAAGACAATGTAGAGAGATTTGCCGATATGCATTTGTCGACATGCTGCTTTACATGAAGGGTAATGAGGAAAAGATAGTGTATAAATAAGGAGAAGAGTAGTAGAGGAAAGCGGAAAAAAGAGACAGCGTCATGTATAGGGGCATTGCATATAGCGTGGCCTGTCCGCGCAAAGGAGGCTAGCCTATAATTTCGAAGCGACGCCAATATATTCGGGCTAGTCAAATAATGCGTCCAGGACTTTCTCATGAGAGGAGGAAGAATGCAAAGCATCAGGCTTTTTCATAGTTCATTATGTTGTGAACTAAGTGTTTTACCACCGCGCCATCCCGACACATTGCCAATGGCCGAACGATAGTCAGCCTACTGTGTTTTGCGCGACAAGTGGATGTGACGGCACGTGAGTGGAACAAGTGAATGCATGACGGGGTGCTCTTATTTTAGACAAGCTGTGGCTTAAGTGTGGTCACTCGAGCTGTGGACGTAATTCGCAGCAAAATAGGAAGAAACGAAAGTGAACAGAGAGACACAAACACAACGCAGCCGTAAAGACGTGTTTCATAATCATCGCCTAGATTTCCCCCTCGACATGAGGTAGACAGTCTTAGAAGGCTGAATGTTTTTTCATGCCCACGGCTAACTCTCAGCGCCCTCTATAACAAAAACAAAACGAATCAGTAAAGCGTTGGCTGACAGCCTGTTGGTTGAATCAACGTTGGGACAAGAGTATATCGCTTCCAGGCGCTTGAAGGTAACCATATTTTCAGTATGCATGGTAACAAAAGTCAAATATATTGTGATGAACCCCGTCATCTCTGTTCCGGCGGCCAGCCCATACTTAGGGCGGAATAAAACGTACTTATTCTGTCGTAGTTGCATATTCACTGGTGTCCCACCTTGATTGACAAAGTGGAATTGCGGAATATTTTTTGATGTTTTGTACAACTTCATCAGGTAAGGCTAAGCTTTTTTCGACAATCCGTTATGGCTCGCGGCCCATTGAATGTGGTGGGACAAAGTAACCAAACGTTCCAATGGTTGGCATCATGTCTAAGCAGCTGAGAACACAAGATGTACATTTGGTCGGAAACACTGATGAAGCGAAACTTACGTCTTAGTACTTACAACTACTTTGGCAGGCGTCACTGTCCTCTTGGTCGCACTTTAATAGGCTCGTGCGTTGACGACGTGGTAGCAGATGTTGCAAAAGGATCCTCTTTCAACAAGTCGAAGATCACTGTCCACAGCTTCACCAGGCGCTATCTGCCGCTTTCCTGAGCTGTGGGGTGCGTGGACGAATGCGTTCGGTCCATTTTTTTACAAAGCATGGTTGTAACGGTGTACGAGCTGTGTGCAAAAAACGCTTTGTTGCAGACTCCTACAGACTGAGCAAGCCGAGCTTCCAGTTCCCAAGCGAGGGAGGGAAAAGGTGGTGACGCATTGTACCAAATCTGCTAGTAGATCCTCACAAATATTACTTTCTTTATAAACATAGTATCTGCGAATATGAAGTGTTTTATTTTCTTCGGCTACATCTAAGCCGATATTCTTGTTTTTTTTATTTTTCTCAAAAAATATTAGCAGGTTTTATTTAATCACGCCGCATTAAATCAACTACCGAATGCTTGAACAGGACGTTAAAAGGAGCAGGTGTCAAATAGCGCAAAAATATAACAAAGGACGCTGAGGACACTGTAGGATCTCTTATCAGAGGAGTCGCGACGTCAGTCAATGTGCGGGGGATAGAGACACGGGAAAGCATATGGAGGGACAGATGAGTTACAGGTAACATCAGCTGTACATACAGCCGTTTTGTGAAATGAGTACCTGGCGGGAAAATCAAGATTAGAAATGTTTGCGAAAGGAATGCTTGCTGGATTACTCTGCAATGGTCTTTCATGAGCAACATCTAAAAATAACAGCTTGTGCACGGCTTTCGATTTCAGATGCAGCTCCTTCGGAGGCTCCGCAGATTGGTGGCCTCATGCTCAGTGTCTTCGAACGCCCTACGTGAGTCAATATTTTGTAATATACAAAGAATACTTAAAAATATAGATATATTTATTATTTTATTTTCAAATATCCTACCTTCATTTGAAAAATTTAGGGCATAGGGGACCTCCAACTGACCTACCTTCATAGGTGACACTGGGCCGCAATAAACGTCAATGGGTGCTTAAACCTGAGGCTATGGGAAAATAACTTATAGGCAGTGGCACATTTGTAGGGCAGTAACTTGTACAACCTAGGCTATTTCTACGGTTTATCGGCCACATTGCACTCCCTTTTTGTACGAAAAACACGCTTTGACAGAGATGCTAAGATGCTATTGTTCCACTATCCTCCTCATTGGCACCAGAACGTCACGAAGGTCGGTGTGCATCAGCCCCTGGCAATTTACACTGTCACTTGTTAATCTCTTCTTAGTGACGGTGTGATATCTCAGGGGATAATCAAAATTCCTTTTCATCTTTTAAGAAACGCTCTTAGAAACGGTTTTGGAAACACTCGGAAAATAGTTGCGCTTCTGATTGAGTGCATCGTCTGTTTTCTCTAGATTTTTTTTCTTTTAAAACCTAAGCAGAGCGAAATTTTCACAGCTCCGAAGTGCCAAGTACCTTACAAAACAACAACTCCTTGTGTAGCTCTACAATCAAAATACCAAAACGAAAATTTTTTTTCGGGTTATCGAATCGACTTCCACTAAGCATGCAAGCATGCTTTCTCGAATCCTCCAACGCGCTAAGAAGGGCCTAGGTCCCTGCGAAAAAAGCAAATCCGGTGTGTTTTTTATTTTTCTCGAATTTAATAGTGTGCTACGTCTTGAGAGGCTAAATGCCCCATTAGCGCCACTTTACAGCAGCTCGCACAAGTTATGCTTTTGATACGTGCAATTTCCTTAGGGGCAGCTAGTCCAAGTTCAGCATTTGTTGCTCTTGAAAGTTTTTGGTTCTGTTGTAGATTGACATAAAGGCGGGGATGTGACACCCATCTTGGCGACACACACCCGGATCTCTGCAGTGCAACTAAAAGACAGTAGTTGCTTGTGGCTGCCTTTAACGGGTCCACTTTGCGTCGGAGTAGTTTTGTGTTCATAATATAGAGGAACCACCAGGTATTGACTCTAACTGTTCGACGCATATACTCTACATAGAAAAAAACAGTTAATTTCAAGCGTTGAACTACTTTAAGGTAGCGCAATTAAAAAAACATTTTCTCCGTCATAGTGCATGTTGCATCGAGAGAAATCATGAAAACTCCGTTTTATTTAAAGTCTAGTAGTTTGCCACCATAGGGTTAATTACTTCTTAAACGGGTCACCTGGCGTTTGGGTCATCCGTGGCCATGTAATGAAATATATCGTCAATCGCATCACCATAGGATGGCTGCCTTTAACAGGGTCAGCTAGCGTCGGAGTAGTTTTGCTTTTACAATACAGGGGAACCACCAGCTATTGACTTTGGTGTTCCACGCATTTACTCTACGTAAAAAAACTACTTAATTTCAAGCCTTAAACTCCTTTAAGGTAGGACAATTAAAAACCATTTTCTCCATCATAGTTCATGTTGTAATTCAAGAAATTATAAAAACGTTTTATTTAAACTTTGGCAGTGAGCCGCCATACGATTAACTAGGCGAAGAACGGGCTCGTCTACTTTGAGCAAGTAAACGCCACATGCACAACCGAGCAAAACACTGAGCTAGGATTGTCGATCAAATGCCTGTTTCCTATTGGGCAATAAAAAGTATAAAAAGCAACATCAGCGAATTTCTGTAAATGACGGGGTGCCTTCAGATACGAGACACCACAAACAATTGTTAGACACGAATACAAACAACGACTTTCATGACGTGTACGAATCTGACAGGAGGTAATATCTTGAGATGCCAAGTAAAGTGCCTATAACTTAAATACTGGAAAACCTGCCTGCCAGAAACTATATAACCCTTGGTTATGGTTATGTTTAGGGTTATATGGTTATGTTTGAAAAGACGAGCAGAGCAAAAGACGTCTGGAAAACAATCTCCAGCTTGTTTTTGTGTTTAGTGAGCGTCTGAAGACAGTATTCATGTATGAACTAATACTTTACAAAATCAAGGGATAAGATTTTTCTTTTCCTTTTCCCGCGGAAACACACTTGCCATAAAATATGTCTGCGTTTGATTCAAGCCGTGCCGTATATTTCAGGACCGAGGAAAAGTTTTGACCACTTGGGAATGCTTAACCAGAGTCACAATATCGACACAGAGGCGTTATTGTCTTTCACCTACACCAGAAAAGCGCCTGCCCGGGATTGCGATCGAACATGCACCCTTTACATTCATTTAGCCCATGAACCACTCCTGCGGGTAACGCATGTCAAGTGTTTACACTTTTCAGGGAGGGGGGGGGGGGATTTTTAAGCCAATTATTAAATGCAACAAGAAGGCACGTTTAGGGTTTGGGCATTCACCGTTGCGCAAGGCAGCAATCTTCAATCGTGAATTCTCCTACACAGTCACAACGCAAGAAGGGAAAAAACTGTGGTTTATTCCTCTGTTGCAAGAATCTCTGTTACAAAAAAGGAAATGTTCATCGAAATATGCAGCTGAGCATGATTTGTGGGTAGGCGGCTATCTTGTGGGTGAGCTTGGCGAGCGACGTCTTGCTTGCGGGTCGCTTCAGCAGAGGTGTACTGGCGTCATTTCCGTGACGGATATGATGTCAGTGAAATCTTGGTGTATCCCAGCATAAAACACTTTTCTGTTTGAATATAAAAACTGAAAACGAACAACCCTAAGTATAACGTACTCTTTAGCACCAAGGGTTGCTGTCCCGCAAGACGACCCTGTGTGCCGGGATGCACCCCTTACAGGCATCGTTGTACTGGAGTCGTTTCCGTGACGGCTATGACGTCAATGGCATCTTTGTGTGTCCCAGAATAAAACACTGTCGTGTTAAAATCGATGTTTTAAATTAATTTATTTATTTTATTTATTTATTTCATACATACTGCAGACCACAGTAGGTCCAAGCAGGACGGGCATTTGGTAGATATACAAGTACAAGAAAAATAACAGCTCAAGGGCAACAAGACATGCGATTACTCTAAGGAATGTGCGCAGAATACGGTTCACTTAACGTGTTCCAGTCAGACACGGTCCGAGGGAAAAACGAATACATAAACGTACCAGTTCTGGCAAAAAACGGGGTTAGTAAGTTAGAATGGAAGTGCCGAGTTGGCCTGGTTGGAAGAAAAGCTAAGTACGGGGATGGGTCCACCGACAGTTTTCGGTTCAGCAACAAAAAAAGAAAATCAAGTCGCAAATCACGCCTGCGTGATTCAAGCGTGTGGATGCCGTTATCAAACATTAGCTAGGTTGGGGAATCAGTTCGTGAGTATTTGGAATAGATAAATCGAATTGCCTTCCTTTGTATACGTTCAAGTTTATTAATATTAACCTTCGTGTGCGGGTCCCATACGACACTGGCATATTCTAGTTTAGGCCTTATATATGATAAATAGCACATCAGTTTTACTTTTTAGGGAGAATTGCGCAGTTTATGCCTTAAGAAACCAAGTTTACGAAGAGCGGCTGCACATACGTTTTCAATGTGCAAGTTCCAAGAGAGGGTGTTAGTAATCGTTAATCCTAAGTATTTGTAGCTTGTTACCTCTTTTAAAAAATCACTTTCTAATTTGTATGCATGCTTTAATGGACGTTCCTTACGGGTAAGCTGCATATAGACACATTTATCAGTATTTAGCATCATTCCCCACATACTACACCATTTTGAAATATTTGCAAGGTTGTTATCAAGCTCGGTTTGATCACCAGGACCGTTAATTTCCCTGAATAGAACACAGTCGTCAGCAAACAGTCTAATCTGCACACTAGAATCAATAATATTGACGATGTCATTGATGTAGACAAGGAACAGTATTGGACCCAAGACACTTCCTTGGGGTACACCAGATGTAACATGAAGAGATGCTGATTGGTGATCATTTATGGAAACATATTGTTCCCGGTTACTCAAGTAGTCCGCGATCCAATTTACCAAAACGGCTGGAAGGCCAATGCGTTGAAGTTTTATTATTAGTTTATCATGTGGAACCCTATCGAAGGCTCTACTGAAATCTAGAAATATTGCATCAATTTGTCCACTGTTATCAAAGTTTAAGGCAAAAGTGTGAATAACTGTAACTAATTGCGTAACTGTGGAATATCCCTTTCTAAAGCCATGTTGTTTATCAGATAGGATTGAGTGTTCACTTAAAAAGTTGAAGAGTTGGTTTGCTATTATATGTTCGATTAGCTTGCAGCATGAAGATGTTATAGAAATGGGACGATAATTTTGAGGTGACAAGCGGTCACCTTTTTTAAATACGGGAGTGACGCGAGCGGCCTTCCAGTCCGGTGGTAGTGTGGACGCCAACAAAGAGGAGCGAAAAATGATCACAAGAAATTTTGCAATATGTTCAGCGTATCGTTGGAGAAAGACGTTAGGTATGCCATCGGGACCACAAGATGCTTTGGTTTTGAGTTTTAACAGCATAGACAGTACACCAGGATAGGATATAAAAACGGTTTCATGTGGATCAAACACTTGATTAACGTTGTTACAAGTACCGGTACAGGAAAAAACGCTTTGAAAGTACAAATTGAAATTGTCAGCAATAATTTTCTGGTCTGTCACAATTGAACCATCAATTTTTATTTCAGTGATCGGTTTCCTTTTTTCGCCGAGAAACTTCCAAAATTTGTTTGGGTCAGTCCTTATAAATTCAGGCAGAACTACTTTAAAACAACGGTCTTTCGACTTACGAATGGCCTGGGCTAGGCCGGCCTTGACGTCGTTCATAACACCACAATGCGCATGATTCTTCCGTAACCGTTTCAATTTCCTTTTAAGGTGGATTATGTCGCGTGTCATCCAAGGTGTTTGTTTATTAATCTTCTTTTGCTTGTATGGGATAAATTTATCAATACAGCGAACGCAAATGGCTTTAAACTGTTCCCATAACGTGCAGACATCATTATTTCCAAACGCAGCAAAGCATGTTTCCATGTAGTCAATGACACCTAAGTCGTCGGCTCTCGAATAGTTTTTGATGGTACGTAGTGATGACTTTTTCTTACTAGAAATCTTTGATAGGGGAACTGAAATGATAACCAGGGAGTGATCGGACAGCCCTTGCTCCACAGAAATTGCGCAGTCCTCATATTCGCGATTGAGGAACACTAGATCCAAAAGGGTACTAGTTGACTCATGCGTTCTGGTCGGTTTATCAACAACTTGCTTGAGGTTGTGCGTAAGCATGATATCAAAAATAATTTCAGTAGCAATCTTGTTTGAGGGGCCTGTTACAAAACGTTCCCAGTTAACTCCGGGCAGATTAAAATCGCCTACTAACAGAATTTTTCTGTTCCTGAATTGGGACATGTGATGTTTTAACACTTCGATGGACGTATCGCTATCAGGAGGTCTATAAAGTGCATATAAAATAAAATTATGGCTCCAAGCGGATACCCTGATGCATATACACTCAATATCCTGAAAAGCATGAATGATTGTGGCCTGGACTGATGATTTCACAAGGACAGCTACTCCGCCACCCCTTGAAGCCCTGTCCTTCCGAAATACAGTGTATAAGGGAGGGAATACATCATCATCATTTATATCAGGACGCAGCCATGTCTCCGTAAGAACCGTGATATGGGGGTCGTGTTGCAGCAAGGCTATTTCCAAGAGATCAGTTTTGTTACAGACACTCCGGGCATTTATATTAACTAACCTTAAACCTTTATCACTTTGACTATGTTTGTGGTCGATAAGAAGGGGAGCACTTTTCAAGCCTGCATTATCTGTGGGAAGGGTAGACTGATTTAGGAAGACTTTTTTCCCTTTGGCGGATGGGTCTAACTTCTTGTCATGGGACGAGTTTTGTTTGCAGCACTGGTTTTTTGAATTGGTTTTATATCTCCTGCTTCGTTGTCCCAGACGTACGTTTGACCGTCAATGTACAGCTTATCAAAAGCCATGTACACCTTCTCGCCTTTATCACGGTGAATTTTTTTATCTTTGCCACAGATTTTTCCTAACCTCACGGATCCTACGAGAGAAGTCTTCGCCTATAGATAGTACCGTGTCTTTCAGTTTGAACCCGTTTTTTAATATTAGTGATTTGTCCCTCCAATCGAGCAGCTTAAATATTACTGGCCGAATTTTACCTTCTTCTGGTCTGCCCAATCGATGTATACGCTCAATAGCGATGGGCTCCTTCAGTTCCAAGATGTTCTTGATAATTTCGTTGTTTACCTGGTGTTCAAGCGTTTCGCTTGTCTCATTTTCTGCTTCAGCAAGACCGTACACGATTAGGTTAGACCGTCTGCTCTGATTTTCGAGCTGGTCAATCTTGTTTTCAAGGACGACGATTAATTTATTCATCGAGCAAAGCTGGTCCTGGCAGGTGGTCACTTTAGCTTCAAGGGCGGATAAAGCATCTAATTTCTTATCGATGTCAGGTAGCCGCTTCTCCTTGATCTTTTTGATGTCGGTAGCAATAGCACAAACCTGCCTTTATATTTCCTGTAAGTCAGGACCCGGGTTGCTTTCAACATCACCACTTAGTAAGAGCAACTTTCTTAATAAACTCTGAATGCAACAAAGCAGAAAACGCAACCATGGGCAAGGCAGCACCAAGAGAAACGGATCGTCTGAACGGATACACTTTCCGTAACGTTTTCCTACCTGTACGAGAAACAGGAAAGAATTCTGGGTGATCCGCATGCTGGTGCCGCCAAATTGCCCAGTGGCCGAAAAGTCTGTCGGGCTTCTTCTTATAGCCGCATAGCATGGTGTCTCCGCCTGCCGGTCCGGGTAGCAGCAAAGAGCGCATGCGGTCACCGAGTGACGAGGCAGGCTGTTCCATCGGGTCGAAATCCGGACATCAGGCATGAAGCTGATAGGGGCATCGCAGATGTGCGCAGCATTGGCTGGAATGCAGCAGCTCGAGCATCCGGCGAGTGTGGACGACAGAAGCGTGGCGACCTGTACGAGAAACAGGAAAGGATTCTGGGTGATCCGCATGCTGGTGCCGCCAAATTGCCCAGTCTTCCGAGGATTCCGAAACCCAGGATTCCGAAAGTGTTTGATATTTTTCGCTCAGGCTTGCATAGAAGTGTGAGTGAAAGCGCGACATTCAAGCGGCCACATAACGACAAGCGACAACATAACAGTGCAGCACTGCTGCGCATATCTCTCCCCATTTCGCGGCTGCGTATATGTTGTGATTGCTCTGAAGGGGAAAACTGCGTTAGAGGTTGCTAAGTTGATCTTGCGTGAAAGAGGAAATCCCGAATGAGATTGACGGCGCATTATCCAGAACGGGCACTCGAGCCGTTTCGTCGTGAACCGGTTACCGTTATTTATTTTTCGGTGCAGTTCCGGTTCGGGTTCGGCGGGCTCAAAAAAGAACGTTTCTGGTTCGGTTTCAGTTCCGACAATAATACCGATTCGTTAAGGGCTTTGCGTTCGGTTCAGTACCGGCTGGATACGTTGGAATACACTTTTTATGTATGTTTTCTAAACATTAGTGCCGTGTTTTTTCCTTGTTTTGTAACGGTTCGGGTCTCCAATTTCGCTGTTCTCCTATGCATATCCGGTAACTTTTCAGCTTCTTTTTTTTTATTGCACAGTATTCTTTACTCTATAACGTTGAAGGTTTGGCTGAGCTTTTAAAAAATATTGAACATTCCCACAAGTGTTCCTGTTGGCGGTAGCTGCTTCGGTCGTGCAAAGCCAAGAAAATGTTCATCGCAAAAGTACTAGTTAACGTAAAAACGTATGCGCTCTCAAGCACAATAATAAACGTATAAATAAAAACGCAAGTGGTACATTCCTGTGCTGCACCAGAAATACGCTTGTCAGCCAACTCAGCCACATGTTATCCGTGAATAGTACGAAGTTTCAGCAATGTTACCCCCCCCCCCCCCTCTATTTGAACATTTTTTTTCTTTTCCGCCCTGGAAATGATACTGAAATTTCTCGCATGATTTATAAAATGCCGGAACATGCTTCCAGCTATTCCCTTATTTTTATGTTTTCACGTAGTTCGAACATATTGCTCAACGAACATTTAGTCCCCAACGCGTCTCTGTTCTCTTGCTCTTCTAGTGCAACCCAAGGAAGTGCGGCACACGGCAATGCGGTCCAACTTGTCTTTGCTACCCAAGAGGTGACTACCCCTACAAAGGCTACTGCTTCAGCGTGTTCTATAAGTTGCCCGACGCTTTCGTTCAGCTTTATACGAAGGGACCTAAAGTCGATTTAGCACCTCCTCCGGGTGTCAAACCTGTCGGCGAGGACGAGCCCAGTTCAGATCGCAAGCCTGAGTAATTTGCAAGAAAGAAGACCACCTGTCGTAAACGTGCAAGCCATGTTGACTGTGAAAATAAAAGCTACGTATTACACAGAATATTTCTTTTCTTTGTGGGTTCTACCTTTTGGTAAGTATTTTGCGATATCAGTCACTTCTCGAAACTGCTGCCTCAACTTCGTAAATATGCCTCCGGCAGATATGGGGATATGTTCCCAGATACTAAGCTCTTCAATAAAACTCATGGACTACACGAAGCGCAAGTAAATGTATACGTTAGCTGGGCTAGCTATATTACTAGTCGTGACGTTGCAGTCGGTAAGTTGTTAGCCGTGATGCTCAGCAAAAGCCCTCCCATTCTAACAGGCAGGAGCTTCTGAGTGTGTATTATAATGAATGAGGAGGAGGGCAGGATTTGGGGCAAACTGTAAAATAAACGGCGTCAACTTGAAGGTTGCGTTTATAGAAGAATTTTAACAGGCACAATATGGTGATGATTACAGGGCTGCGCACGTAAAAAAGCGACTACGCGTCATGACTGTGGTGCATGAATGAAAAGTGTGAGGCGCTCAAAGCCCTTACTAATTTACTATCCGCGTAATGATCATTTGGAAGGACGACAGTCACCCGCCGCGGTGGCTCAGTGGCTAAGGCGTTCTGCTGCTGAGCACAAGGTCGCGGGTTTGATTCCCGGCCGCGGCGACCGCTTTTCTGATGGAGGCGAAAAGCAAAAACGCCCGTTTGTACGAGATTTTGGCGCGCGTTAAAGATCCCCAGGTGGTTGTCAAAATTAATTCGAAGCCCTCCACTACGACGCGCCTCATCACCTGCGTTGCGTCGGTGAGTTAAAGTCTACAATCAGAATTGTTGCATTCTCTCCCCTCAAGATTTGTCTTTGCTTTTTTTTTACTGCGCTGGGTTCTCCCTGAGTGTATAAAGCCGATGCCCCAAAGCATTATACTCATTTGGCAGCTGGTCACCGCAATTGTTTGTCTCCGTAGCGAGCGACGCACAGTTGTCCTAAATTCAAAATGCTGACATGACAGCCATATCTATGCTATCGGTTACTGCAAGGTCGTGTAAATCTATTCTTTGTGGTAGTGCTTGTCCGTACTAAATTGTTTTCGTTTACTATTGTTTCCGGGGCCGAAGAAAGTGGCCGACGAAGTATTACAGGAAAGACATGAAGGGCTTGCTCTCGAATAGAAATAAGAAATTTCGCAACAAAAAAGACCATGGAAACATCAGCCAGGGGATTTAAAATTGCATCTCGTGGAATTTCAATGCCATCCAGCATAAAAACGGAAGTGAGCAGCCTTCTTCGTACGAAAGCTTTATTACTGCCCAGCGAACGCACTGGGCTCTTATTTTTGCTGACATGAATGGAATTGTGGTGGTCCTCTTCGCTTTAAGTCTTATTACAATTGCAGTGTGAGTATACCAACAGGCACAAAATATTTTATTTGTGTATTAATATCTTGGAGTTCATAGTCAGGTGAAGTGTGTTTTGCTTGGAAAACAGAGACAGTGTTCTCGAAACCGACCAGAATTCTCTAAGGAAACAGTGTTTTTTATTGCCTACCTACCTGCGCTTACTGAGCTCCCTCGAGTACACCCTCGAACCACGGATCGTTTACTTGTTGAAATACTTAGCTTTTAGAGATTTCTTTCACTGCACGTTTTGCCTACTTTTACCGGGCTTCACCTCCGGGCCCAAACGGTTCTTTTCTTTTCATTTCTCCACTGATGCAATATCGCGGTGACTATTCTGGTTAGGGAGTTTGCCCACTCCTTTCAAATCCCAATGATGAAGTCATGCCTTTTCCATTTGCTGACGGCAATTTATGTAGCTTTTCTTCGGGCAATGGTGGTTTAGCAGTGCCGAAATTGTTTCAGTAAAATTGACAGTTGGGCTAGTTGGTGTTGATGCAATGTAAGTAGCGCTTGAAACGGGACGACAGAAGAGAAGACGCACATGACGGCGCTAACTCGCAAGTGGTTTTATTACGCATAAACACAAATATATACTCAGAATGACCGCATGCCCAGGTCAACCCCGAAAGTGTAGTTTGATAACCACAAAGGTTACAGGATTACCATTCGAAAAACACAAGATTCAAGCGCTACTTACGATGCCCAAATTGTTTCTTCGGCTGAACAGCTTTCAATTCATGGATGAACACTTTGCGTTAGCAACCAGAACTTTTCTCGGTGCGCACATATGCCACATGTGTACATAGGAGAATTTCTAGATGACTGTTCACCTACGCCATTTCACTGAGAGCGTTTTGTAGACCATCTTAATTTGACCTCATGACGCAGCTAACCCAAATTTGTCTATTGCTGCACCCTGTAATAATTTCTATCTATGTCAACTCCCTGCGATTTTCGCTCACCTGCTCTCGACATCCTAGACGCCCCAAGGTCATTTTGTAACTCCGAACTGAACACAAAAGTATACTTATAACATCTACTGGAAGGCATCAGTGCCTTATTTTTAATGCTACACCGTCAAACACAATAAGACAAGTATTCCAAACCGTCCAGTCATTTGTCTTAACAAACTATGGGTGAAACTGACAAAGCTGTCTGCACGCAATATATTACTGCACCATCTTAGGAAAACTCAGCGCATTGGCTATAATCTCAGTTTTTTAGGTGGAACAAATACAATAACGCGGGACAATCACATACTACTCTTACAATATCGCGGGCAGATTGGTTAATCTAGGCTCATGATATCAGGCATGAAACTTCATTTTTTAAAAACTACGCTGTATCTACGTTGTTCCCAACAAATAAAAACTGCCTATGGCCATAATTTGCTCTGTAATCAAATGTGCTAATTATTTCGTAAAGTGGAGAAATTATCCTATAGGGCAAAAGAAACCTCCCCACAGATCATCATTCAACCTGTCCAATGTTACACTGCATATGCTCCAGAGCTCACAGCCACTTAAAAAATGGAAGCGGCTTAGCTGAGCTAACCTTGGATATGCAAAGCAAAAGTTTGGTATAGTCTGGTTGAGTCGTAGTTCTGCTTGGTTAATCTTTGTTGTGGTTGTATAGCCGACCACAGCTTAAAGACGTTGGGTCCCGTGCAATGCTCACGGAAGGAGGCCCAGCCTCCTTCTACAGTCTACACTCTAAGCTACAGGCTGCACTCCAAGCAACAAAAACAGGGAAACGCGCGACCTTAACTGTCCTCAGAACCAATCGAGACCCAGCCAAAAAGTAATGCGCCGTTATACCTCAGTATCTAAGAGGTTGGGCTGCTGAGTACAAGGAAGCGGGTTCCACTACTGCCATTTTTCTGCGCAATTAAACATTTTCTACTCAATTAAAGAACTCAGTCTCCTTCAAATTGAAGAGACTATGGGCCCGTCCGAATTTTTAAATTAACCATTTTTGGAAACCAGGAATAATCCTATTGAAATGCATTGCAACGGTACCAAGCGACGGGAACTGTGCGCATCGCCCTGCGAGTCGTTTTAGGTCTTGGTAAGTCAGGAGGGCGTGGTGTGCAACTTCTACTCTCCCTCCCCTCCACGGGCTCCTCAGTTGAAGACTTCACGCATTCGCGCACCAAAGCCGCGTCCTTTCAAAATGGCGCCCGTCATTTAAAAATTCGGCCCCTGGATGACGGTTTACTAAAGACTTTCCTTCTTGCCATGCTTCTCTTGAAAGCGCTGCACAAAACATAATGGACGAGTGCATTGTTACGAAGGAGCCCTAAGCCGTGAGATGCTCACAAATCTCATTGTTCTCTCATCAGTGAGACCTTGAAGTGAAGATGTACTGCAACGTAGCACTCGTTTATTTCCTGGCCTGAAGGAGCTCAGGCAGATTATTTGTAATAAACAAGACTCTCCATCTGAATCCTCACATACCACGACTTTGCCTTTTTGAGGCGTAGAAACATTTTGAGCCGTCGTTAACTATAGGCGCCACTTCTTGTTCCGAACTATGAGTGTGCACCCGCGTTTTTCTTCTAGATCCGTTCATCTACGCCGGTAGCGAAATGCCCATACCCGTAGCCCAACACCACGCCTATTCACTGATGGCATCACACCACCATTCCGAGTGCGACGCCCACGACTTTATTCCATTGCCTGCCGAGCGTGAAGTTTAACACAAGAGTGGCGATTCAATGCAGTTCAGCAATTGTGTTTGCTAAATGTTCCCTCTGCTATTCGACTTTTCTAACAACGTAAACAACACGCGTGCATGCTCTTTGAAAATCAGAGCATGTTCCTATTAGATAAAGTGTTGGCATGAAACCCGTTCTTCCTGTCACATAGACAGGGACACAATGACCTTGATGATGTTGCACGTATTGTGTTAACCGCTCACCACAGTACAAGTGAGCAGTGGTACATTGTCTTGCCATATCTGGTTTGGGTTTGTCACTATTGACAACATAGCTGGTGTGGTGGGAATTCTTTGAAAAGGAATGAGCGAGCTGTGAACCAGTGCCTAATAGTTAAAAGGTATACGCAGCGGTCGAAATCCATAGGGGAATGCAGTCTTATAGTGTGAACAATGTGGATCGAGAATAACTGTGATTGAATATGTGTGAATGTTTTGAGGAGGAAATGCGAGACCCTCCCTGCTACACCAGACGCTCGTATTGCGACCGAACACCTATAAGTCAGGTTGTCAAGCAATACGCGGACATCATCGTCGAGCCCACGCTGGGCAATACAAGTGTTGTCTTTTTTGGTTTGGCCTGTTGCAGCAATTATTAAGAAGTCACAAGAGAATCGAAAGATGTGTTTACAATGCTATCCACGGCTGCTAACCAATCATGATAACAAATGCCTCAAATACAACAAAATAAGTGTACAGGAGATCACCCGTAAAGCTTCTGTATGCAGCCTTTAAAAATACTGACACAAAATTTTCAAGGCGAGATAACTCCGGAGATAGATTCGTGTGAAAACACATACATCATCTGCAAAATATCAGGGGAAAATACAGCCTAGAACATATTTGAAATTAATTTTAAAGTGTACGAAACGCAACCGAGCAGCCAGCGGACGACCTCGCGCAATCGACATTGCCTGGATATTTTGCAAATAAACAACATCCAAACATGTCACGAGCTTGTGTTGGCCGCTTCCGCACTGCCGGCGTTCTTAGCCGGCTCGCCGCTCCAATAGGGGGTCGGAGCTTCTGCTCTCGAGCAAAGAACGATCCGATAATTGGCGGCGGAGGCGCCGTGATTTCGTTGGCTCATGGGGCAGCTGACCGGGAACTAAGTTCTACAACTATTCCAGGCACTCTATTTTTATCACTTTTTTTACACGACGCGAAAACGCGCCAAGGACACGAAAAGCGAGCTGAGCAAGCCGCACGGTCGCTGCGCAGGCGGCGGCCACGGCCGCGAAGTGGCGCAGGCCGGCGCTGGTAGCTCGAACGATAGCTTGTTACCGTTGCACGAAATGGGGCCCAAGTGCCAAAAATGGCAGCACATATGAGGAAGGAGTTAATGATGTGATTGCGGATTGCCTTGAAAATCGTCATTTGCACCGCTTACGAGAGCGGCAATCGAATATCCGCCGCAGTGTTAAGCCGAACACATCTGTAGGCGGACCTGTAGGCAGAACGGCCGGCTGCTCCCGGCGCGCGTCTTAGGCCACCGACAGTCTCAAGCGTCGCGCGGGGTTCTCTAACCGCGGCAGGAATTTGCACTCGCAGCGCATGCATCATGTCCACGGTCGCTTTTTAATTAAGCTGCTCACGAGATCGTTACGTGGGGGCATTCGCAGAAACTGCCGGCGAAGCGGATTCGACAGTGCTACGGCAGCTCTGCTCTCTGATATCCGTCCGACGGTCACGTGTACAGCTTTGTTTATACAAAACTTACGTTTCGCGGTACCCGCTGAAACCGAAACGGCCACTGGCTGCATTGCAAACGTCTCTAATTAAACAACCGTCACACGTTGAAGCAAATGAGGTTGCCACACATCATAAGTAGGTCATTAACTACTTATTGCAACAAAAAAAGAAAAATGCAAAATTTTTGTGTCAGTGCCCCTAAAGATCCTGATGCGAACATACCAGGAGACCAACACAAGGCCCTCTTGAACCGACTGCAAGAAACCACTCAGAATACGAGACCCATATAGCCGGTATTCAATGGCGTGGAATGCATGAAGGCAACCATGCGAGTGCGGTGCCATATCTGTGGCCAAACGTCGGTTGCCAAGGCGACGTTGTGCGCACGGCCCCCAGATCAGGCACCCCTTTTTTCCTCCATGCCTTCATGGCGGCCAGGCAGGCCGCGGGGCCGCGACGTGACCTTGTGTTTCCGTGCAAGGTGTGTGCGAGTGATTCGATAGTCAGTTTTCCCACGATAGCGTTGGTTACGCGAAAAGTCATGATTCCGCTCATGAGTGTGACAACCTTATCTGCAATTCAACCCCAGCCTCCACGCACATCTACGAGCGAGTACGAGTCGGTCGTGGCACAAAGTTTTGAATGTGGGCGCAGTGGTCCGTTTGACAGCAGGAACTGCATCATTTCCAAACTGTTGCCCACTGAACGCAAAGTAATACCTCGACATCAAGTGCTGTTGAGTGCAGCACAGTACGATCTACGTATCGCCAGACGCGTATGAAGAGCCGCCGCAGATCAGCCAGCCGCCGCACTCTAAGGTCCTACGTGAGTTGTATTGCTGAGTGAAACATTTAGCGCACGAGAAAGCCAGCGCTAAATCGATGTACGCGTGAACCATTTCTCGAAAGAAATTATTCGGTTTTTGTACTCAACCACGTATTAGAGGGCACTTACCAGACATAAAGTCGTGGTTGCGGTGCGGGTTCACTTGCGTCCACATTCGCGGCGGCAGCCAACTGCATCCTCGGACTTATGCCACTTATACGCGCAGTTCGCAGCCGCGGTTTCATCGTCTGTGGATTCGAAGTGATCGAGGGTAGGTAGAGCGCCACCACTTAATGTGAGTGCGATTATTATTGTATGTGTTGACGCCACTACCTATAATCGGGCTGAAACGCAGCAGACGATGTACGCTGGTGTTTTTTTTTTCTTCAAGATGCGGCCGCAAAGCGCATGCGCTTGCACGGTGGCCACCTACATGGCGGTTTTCTGTGTTGCCAGGCGGAGAAAGCGCCCGCTAAACTTTTAATTGAATACCACCTATAGCGTATCTCTGTCGAATCACATTCCTCTCCCGCGTGTGGCGAAAACTCCGCAGGTGCAGCAGCGTAAAAAGGGTTGGAGGCTCTGAACTGTCCCGGTTACAGAGTTGATATATCATAACATGACTTTCACATGTGTCGGTACTTTCACAAAGCTGTAAGAATACAAGTATTCTAAACCGGTCCGCACGTCTAGAATGTCATTTTCAAACGGCTCAAGTAGCACCAATGTTCGTTTTTGGTGAAGGGTAGCGCCCCCTGTACTTTTTCATGGAGGGTACCCACCGCCTTCCCAACCGGAGGGAAGAGTGTCTGAATATGTTCGGTGGCTTCTAAGAAAACGTAGTGTATACAGCTACATGGTATATCGTTTTATTTATTATTGCCACGTCGTGTGGTATAGAATTTTTTCCTTCAGCGTGTGTTGAAAGGTGAGTGATTTTATTTGTTAGCGCTTCGTACAATGGCCAGTAGTGAATGGTTTGAGGAGAAAATAAAAAAAGACCACGAAACAGCCACTCAGAAGGCTTAGTACAACGGGTGCTGCAAGATGTCCGATAAGACTATTTTGGAAGTCACTGAAGAGCCGTGAAATGAAGAGCTCGATAAGTTTGCGATAAGGTCGGCTTAAACATATGGCCTTTTAAAATGAAACGCTGATGCAACGACGCTGGTCTTTAATACTAAGCAAGGTCCTGTTATTGGAGGGACCTTTTCGCACAAGTGTGTTTTCAAGATTTCGCTCCAGCCTACTGTGTTCAAGAAGATCCAAACTGTAACTTCCACACGACATTACATTTCAGATGCGCCTCAAACGATGCCATTTCAGATTGGTGGCCCCATGCGCACTGTCTTCGAAAACCCCACGTAAGTTTGTACTGCGTAATGGATAATTAATGATTAAAATATACAACAAATTTCATTTCCTGCATGTCTGCTTTCATAATCTCTAAATATGCCCCGTAACAATATAAACAGGTTGGACATTTACGCCCAGTAGATTGTGTTTGGTCACAAAAACATGTCAACGAGTATACACCCTCGCAGCGACAGACATTATACTTATAAACACTTTATAATTACCAAACCAGGTTAAACATAGAAAACGTAGAAGGATTTTTTTAATGTTATGAACCACAGTTGGCTTGTTTATTTTAAAAATGTGTTCTAAAAAGCTGCTTCTCCGAGACAGACTCCGAGACATTGGGTGTAATGATAGTGTCGAAAGCCCCTGCAGGATAATTTAGCAAATCATGGATATGTTAGACGTGTATAAATTCTGCATAAAAAGCAAGAAGTCGATAATTAGGTTTCAACCGACGATATCAAAATTAATAACAATTTTCAGCAATGTGGCTACCTTGCGCCAGTTGGGGACGCAAGCGTGCATAGCCTTGGGGTTTCTTTTATTCCGCGCCTTAGTGTTAAATTGAACATAAAAATGAATCGACATTTGAGCCATACAGCATAATGCAGATACAGAAGGATCATCTCCTAATATTGACTGTTGTATAGAGATGCACGATACCTTGACTAGAATGTACATGATCTATAGGCAGGCGAAAAAATATCTTGTACAGATACCTATCAGTCACCTTAGTCCTCAATTCCAACTAAACTACGTTCAGTTAAAAATATTCCAAGTTAAGAAAAACGGAGTTTATCGGAGTTTAACGGAGTTTATCGGAGTTTATCGGAGTTTAACGGAATTTATCGGAGTTAAGCCAGACCGAGTCGTATTGTATTGCTAAATTATACCTGCTTAAGCGGCCGATGTTATATTTCCTGAAACATAATCTCTAAAGTCTATTCTTGAACATCCTCCGTTTGAAGTTTTTTTCTAGTAAATTGGCTAAACGTACCATTTCCTCTCCACTCAGTCGCCGGAATGTTCATGGCTTTACGCAACTGGAGAAAAGAATCCAAGTTTGTTTTATCAAAGCTAGGTCACTGTTCCCTTGCAAGAAAGCGAAAAATCAAGGGTTTCGTGATCCCAACATTGATATCTCTCAGATAGCGTGCAGTGCTATTTGCAGAACGCATGCGACACAGTATCGAGGACAACCGTTAGGAGCAGGGAATCAGACTCTGAAACAATCAGCTGTGATTGGCCTGCCGGTGACCCCATGGATACAAAGTGCGTGATATCGCAAAAGTTTTAAGGTCTTTCATTCATTTTGGTTCTGGATCAAACTGTAGATTGGGTGCAGAGAAAACGTAAGCAATATTGTCTCATCCTTTGGTCCAGAGCCTAGTCAAGTTTGATTCGTAGCAGCTAGAAACCCCTCACCCCCCCTTCCCCCCAGTAAAAAAAAAAATAAGTGATGAGCACCCTTGTTTCTAGGTAGCATGCGCGCATTTCCGTACATAGAATGAAGCCGAAGATGGACAGGAGTGAACTCCTACGACAATCATGTAGGGCTCTGATTACAAAAGTACCGCGAACTTCTGTCTATCAACCATCGGCAATTTCGAAATGTCTGCACGCCCGGTGTGGCAGTGACAGCTGCTCGCACTGGGGCAACCCAAGGTTTTGATTTACTTCTCTGCGTTCTGAACAGCAGCTGACTTTCCAGCATGATTTGCTCAATGCGAATACGTACTTCGAACTGTGTGCTTTGATATCATGTTTCCACCCTCGCGAGAGTTCTGATCAATCAATATTCAATCCTCTAAAAGCATGTTGCTGTCTTTTTCTTTTAGTGCCGCCCAAACAGCTGCCAAAAACCTCAATGCAATAAAGGCTGTCTTTGCTTCCGAAGAGGCGACTTCCCGAGCCGAGGCTACTGCTTCAGCGCCTATCATCCGCTGCCTAAAGCTTTCATTTATCTTTATTTGAGGGGACCCCAAGTGGAAATTGTGCGCCCTTCAACTCTCAGGGATGATGATGATGAACGCTGAAAAAAAAGGTGTGCTGAATGTGGAAGCGGCTCCGCCGGCAGAAATAAAATCAATTTGTACGCAGTTGAAATACTTTCCTTGCGGGTTTTTTTTTTTTATTTTGGGGGGTTTCTGGGGCATGGAGCACTTGCCAAACACGTGTTCCAACTGTGTAACCAATCAGGCCAAGTGTGTAGTGAGATGCCTCTGTAAATTTCGCGACACTTTAAAACAAACAGTGAACAGACAGTTGATCGATTATAGACACGCTAGTGGTGCTGGCTAACTATGATAGCGTTTCAGTTATCAGCCGTGATACTCAGGAGATGCATTCATAGCTTATTTCCCAGGCGAGTTCTTTACTCTCATAAAAAAAGTGCCTTGCTTCGTTATAAAGGACGTAGGGTACGACTACAGTGAACTGACGTTTAATTGTGTTGAACAGAGCGTTTGTTTTCAACGGTTCTAAAGGGATGCAGGAAGAAACAAAATTAACTATGCCTCATTAGTGGATGTGTTGCTTCTGGAAACGTAGAAGGTGCTTCTGCCGCTTCATTTTTGTTTTTGTTTTGTTTTGTTTTTTGCGCAATATTACAGTTAAAAGATTCGATAATGAGCAGCTGAACAGATAAATTCGCTTTGACAGAGACAAAAGAAAAAACCTCTTTGATAAATAATTGTGCACGATGGTTGTATTTTTACTGGTATTGAAAATCCCACCAAACAATTTGTTTCTTCCTGAGGTGAGCCCCGTACGATTATTGACTAAAACTGGCAGCGAACACCTCACACGCACACTAATAACCCAGTACGCCCTTGAAAACCGTCTGTACAAATTGGTGTAGCGGTCTGACAGACTGTCCCGGACTGGCCATACCCACCCACAACTACTGTCAACAGTGCAAACTGTGCATTTTGGTGCCACTAACCGAGTGTGAACTGTGCATCTTGTGAATAGGACCCCAAAACTACAGTGTACACTGCGTGAATTGTGACCTTTCCCTTTCTCCTGCCTCTCCCCCATCCTCACTTCCCCACAGGGCCTCATGGCCTTTCGTCCGTAATAAAGTCTTTCACTCACTCCCTCACTCACTCACGTCTGAGAAAAGAATGTGCTGCGCGAAAGACGAGTGTGAAGACAAGGAGACGACGACGATGATGATGATGATAATGTCCTCAAAGATTTTGGCACGTACCCACAAGGGGGGATTGGCCAGGGCTAAATCGGCTGTTAAATACGTGGGGACTTCAAACTACTAAATTATTTCCGGAAAGAGGCTGTAAAAGGAAACTTAGCCATAAATAAAAACCCGAATTACCCATTAATCACCACCCTTCAGCAATTGAAACGACCTGAAGGAAAAAGAAAATTTTGAATGCAATTATATATATATATCCCTTTTTGCAAACCCCAAATTTGATGCGCCAATAGATAATATAAGTGGAATCGAAAAAGTCAACCCCAAACGCTCAATTGCGCCCTTCAAAAGCAGTTGTCTAGCTGTTGAGAAACGGCGGCAGTCGAGAAAAAAATGTTCGATTGTTTCAGGGACCTGGCACCGCACCCATAGTTCCGTAGGTGAAAGTCCTGATTTGAACAGATAGACCTGTCTCCCCCTTGTCTTCGTCCTCGTCTTTTGCGCAGTAGTTATTTCTTTCTGAGTCATGCACCAACTAGGCCGCGATCAAGTCATTTTACTGACGACCCCTGGCGAGGGTGCGATGGGGTCGCAGCACAAGCATGATGCTTTGGTATTGTACAGTCAAGGACGGCGCGAAAAATATTCCACTGATGTGTTGTTGCTCTCCTGTTATATGTTTAAACCAGAAGACCAATAGTAAATCAATGTTTTTAACGGCTGAAGAAAACAATATTTCTAAATGTTTTTTTCGGTATAACAAAAGGTCGAATAAGGTTATTATAAAATAAAAACAGCCCCAGCTATTACCTCGTCCGACAGACATTTAATTTATCAGGAGTGCAAGGAAAGTTGACCCTCCACCTCGGTCAACGTGTCACTCCTATATTCCTTGTATCCTCCTGAATTAGAATACAACGTGGTTTCCCTTACCGGCATTTCTGGCGCAATTTTTTTTTGCATCGAGTAAAAGCTGTTTCAGTGTGTGCTTTGTACTCTGCCCGTATCGTTTGCTGTTGAAGACGTTTTTGCAAAGGCGAACGTTTGTGAGATTACTAATAAGATTAAAAACTTGGCAGACGCATTTTTCAGTCATTCGGTGTGGGATCCAGTAGCATCAAATGCCGATGCAGGTGCGGAGTAGTGGAATTGTCGTACAACCCCCCCCCCCCCCCCCCCCCCCCCCTTGACCCCTACCGGGCTTCCTGCCTCATTGAAGGGCGGCATAACGTGCTATATAATGGCCCCGATGCACCATGCTATACTCGGTTACAACTCAAGAACGGCACCACCTGGTGTAGTGTATCACTCCGCCAAAGCGCCGGACCCGTGACGTCAATGCGCGCGCGTTTCGAAAGGGGTTTGCTATGAATGCGTGATATCGCCTGCCTTGTCTCAAGCAGTTTGTTTGTCGTCACTGGAGTCGTTTATAAGCATATTAAGTCCAAAAAATCACGGGAACGGCTCACGCCATGTTCAAAATATCCCCATTAACGCCCTACTTGCGCCGCGCGGAGAAACATCCGGCTACGGTGATAAGGCACAGCGGCAATTTCCGGTGCCGTTCTTAAGTTGTCACCGAGTATAGACTAGCACACTACAACAACACGAGTCCGTGTAGGGATACAAATATTTATTTATTTATTTATTTATTTATTTATTTATTTATTTATTTATTTATTTTTCAGAAATATTGCGGGCGGCATCGCTGCCCTTGCCGGAGGGGGTTACAAAAGGTGATTCCGCAGCGCATTTTCAAACGCACCAACACTTGTATATTTTATAGTCGAGACGAGCAGGCAATTGATTGATTGATTGTGGGGTTTAACGCGCCGACGCAACGCAGGCGATGAGGCGCGCCGTAGTGGAGGGCTCCGGATTAATTTTGACCACCTGGGGATCTTTATCGTGCGCCGAAATCTCGTACACACGGGAGTTTTTGCTTTTCGCCTCCATCAGAAAAGCAGAGCAGGCAATTCCACTGTTTAATGGTGTTCGGTAAAAAGGCCTTCTGAAATATCTCAGTGCGGGCGAAGTGCGGTGATATCTTTTGTTGTGATTCATCCTCGGTGACCTCTGCCTCGCGGAAAGTCGATAATGTTCGAGGAATAAGCCGGTATTCTTGTCATGAGTAGGTGCAAAAATTTCAGGCGGGCGACTTGCCGGTGGACTTGAGGTGAAGTCAAGCCGAGCGGCCTTACCGAATTTGGTACTGATGACGATGTCAGGAAGGGTGACAAAATAAATAGTTGGTGAGACGCCAAGTAATGCTCGGAGCATTAAGAGAAGAATAGGCGTCATTATTCTGTGCTGCTGATTCGAATGGCGTGCGTTCGAGTCGGACTACGACAGCTGTTTATCTGATGCAGACGAAAAACGAAAACGTCTATGTATCCTGATGGAAACATGGACTCAGCTAGCACTACATCGGCGTGGCTGGAAATCTTTAAGAGGGGCTTTTATCCTGCAGTGGACAATAACAGGCTTATGATGATGATTATGATGGTGATGAGGATGACATATAAGTGTGAAACTTTATGATGATAAGTACACTCTAGCCTTTCCTGCTCTACACTAATATCTCCCGCATTCGATTGTGTCGGCTCTCGCGACTCTCTCCACAAGTTCGCGGAATGCAACTCGACGTTTTCTTGTTATTAAGTTTGCATCACGCAGAAAAATTAGTTAATAACCGCGAGATAGTTGCACAGCAAACTTCTCAATTCTGACATGTGTAATATATCAAACCCCACCGACGTGGTGGCATTCCGGTTGTTCAACAGGCAAACGTAAATGGCACATGGCGTTCTCTTTTTTTGTAGAGTCTTGCAAATAAACTAAACTCCTTCTTTTGAAATTAAGGGGGCGCTAAATTATGGGCATGCCACGAAGCGAGCCGTCAACTCAACGAATAAGTTTCGAGGGTTGATTCACTCGACAAGAATAGGGATACAAATGCAAGTCGCAGTCGCCAAAGTCTAAAACAAACTGAAAATTTCATGCATGCGGCCAACAAGGCAGCTTCCATTGATATGCCGATGTGGGAACCGCTGATAAAGGCGTCTAATGTTGGGACGCTTGCCACTTGTATACCTATTTTTCTTCTCCTGGATTTCACAAGCACGGGATATTTAAAGGAACCCTGCAACACTGTTTCCCCTTTTTTGAAAATCTGAAATGTTTGCAGAACGTAATCAACCAAACATCCAGAACTTAGATTAGGGGGTCGTAATGTACCTCCGCTAAGAAGCGCTGCTCTATGCCCATCCGATAGCTTTGAAACGTGCTCAAAATTTGTTTCTCTCTTTCCCGGTCTTGATCTTCTTCGAGCGCTCTACTACGTCATTAGATCGGTGCAGCGGCAACTGGGCCAGCTTCCTTTAAGTTGCATCAATAAACGCATTCGATATCCACTTTGAAAAATTCGGCACAAACGCAAAGCAGAAACAGAAGGCGGATCTGCGGAGACGATCATATCACGCAGTTCCTGTCCGTGTTGGTGATAACTATAGCTTCCACAATGCTTCAACCTGTGAAGGAAGCGGTGAAATCATTTATCAGAAGGTTTACAGAGTCCCTATAAGTGCAAGCAAAGCAGGCACACAAAGCGGGAGCAGGAGGGGGTGGTACTTTGCGCCGGGCATTACAACCAAACTCCGTATATGCGCACTGAACCAGCATTCATCATCATCAATTCCAGCCTGCTCAGGTCCGCTGCAGGACGAAGGCCTCTTCCACGGACCTACAACCGCTCCTGTTCTGCGCTACTCGAGTCCACAGTTTATCCCCGAAGTTCCCTATTTCATCCCTCCATCGTGTTATTGGCCTTCCCCTTCTTCTAGATCTATCTCTTGGTAACCATTGTGTTACCGTAATTGTCCCGTGGTCACCCGTTCGTTTCACTACATGGCCAACCCAAGTCCACTTCTTTTCCTTTATTTGAACTATGATATCTTCTACTCCAGTTTCTTCCCTGATCCAGGTAGCTCGTTTCTTGTCCCTGAGTGTTATTCCTAAAATTATTCGTTAAATGGCCCGTTGAGCGACCGAAGCTTGCTTTTTAGTTGTTTCTAGTAGAACCAACATTATGCAAGTGGACATTGATCTCCAGTATGACATTTTTATCAATAAACAATCCTGAACGGCGGTTCGGTACAACGATGAGGGACGGCTACCAGGTAATTTCGAAGATGGTTCTTAGGGGATGTGTGATAGTACGGCGTAAATAGACGACGCGAAAATTTTTCCGTGAGCAGTTGGAAGTAGCGCCCGCCTGTACCCACTTTTCTGTGTCTCTTTTACTCGCGCTAATGTTTTTAGTTGAAAACTAGCGCTCTGTCTCGTCTCTTCTTCGATGCCTGTCCAGTAGCGGTGCCGTGCCTTCAAGGTTGTAGTGCTGAGTAGCCCGCAATCTGAATTGTAACAGGCTAGACTTCCTCTGCACAGCAAAATAAATGGCCACGTGAGTACTAAGTACCAAATTAATGCAGAGATGATAATTCATTAACTTTGATTCAGCGTCGGGTTACGATGCTGTACTTATTGCAACTCTTTTAGGAGTCTGTTTTTGGCGCTCTTCATTTGTTTGAAGAAATAAATTTGACTCCCTTAACGGGTATTTTCCAAAAGCCAGGATCAAAGGCTCCAAAACAGGGACCTGTCAGCTTTTTTTATGCGCAAATTGTAATCATGTTATTGTTCCCCAGGGAAAACACAAACGAAGCAACAAATGTCCCGTGGCACGGCTTGGTTTCACTTCAATAGCCGGAGCTTTTTCCCCTAGCGGTATGTTCCAAGTAGAAACAGAACTAATAATTAAATTCGCAATAAAAAGAAGATTTAATACTTTCGCCAGGGGTGCCGTGGGTATATAGCTGGACGGGGGCAACATAAAAATCCGTGCCCCTTTCTTAAGAGGAAAATGGTTAAAACCCGAAGCTTCCTGCCATGCAACCTGAATCAAAGTCCAAAATCCAAAACTCTTCTACCGTGGCGGAATGGTGAAATTAGATAGACGTCAAGTTGAAAAAGCGGGGGACCGAAGTTATATTCCGACCAGGGAACGTGTTCTTTTTTTTTTTTTTTTTTGAGGCACTTGATGTAGAGGTGCCCCAAAAATTAAATGGACCACGGGTTGGCGACTCTGAGGGGATTTCTCCGCCATGTTCCCAGCCAGCAACCTCTAAATAACTTTACAGGAAAGTCGTTTTGTGATAAATTCGGGCCGCACATATTCTATTTATGGTGGCTGCCGCATAAAGTGAAAATTATTTTAATTTCACAAAGCCGTGCTCCGTTTACTTTGGGGGCACCTGTATCTTTGTGGAAATTGATTGTGTAAGTCGGCTTACCTGCACGGCATCCTGGCGGTACGTCGGAGCAACTGGGACACATAAAGCTTCGATTTAAATATGAAGGTAAGTAGTTGTAAGAGCGTATGCTGAACACACCGTTATCCTGACGGCTCCCAGCATTTCTCATAGCAACAGTCACAGCAAAAGTAATGCCGTTCTAGTTCGAACCAAAAAGGAAAAGGAGAACCCGGCAGCTTCTCTATCGGCCATTGGAGGGCTTCACTGTGCCCTGAAAAAACAACTCACAAAGGGAGACCGTGACCTGCTGTAAGGCTTCGCTAGCTCCGGGCGGTGTATTTCAAAGAACCCAGACACCGTTTGGGAGTACCCCCCCCCCCCCCCTCCCTTCAATCTTTTCCTCGCAGCTTCATACAATGCGTCGAGAGAAAACACACTGGTTCATCCAAAGGCCGGATCGAGTTCGCGTCCAATGAAAAAGAAAGCTATGCTGGTAGTAACAGCTATAGTTCCCGAGGTTGGCTGCACATTTTGTGCAACCGCAAATAATTTCAGGGTAGAATTTTATTTTATAAATAAACGTTTTATACATTGAAACACAGTTTTTGGCAACTGTACTGTTTATTCGCGAAAGGAAACAGTGCGAAAGCTTCGCCAGACGACATATTAAGACGCGCCGCTATTAACTCTGACCAGTGTAGGTTTGTTGAAATATCTTTTTGAATAGCATTTAGGAATTTGAATTATATGTTTATTTTTTGAGACTGAATTTCACTTTAATACTTTGAGAACATGTCCTCGAGGGCATGAAATTTCCTATAATGCTTCTGCTATATACGCTTTATAAGATCTGTCACTTTGCATTTTCTGGTGAATTTCTGCTACTATATGTGTTTCCCAGAGCAAAATAAAAGAAATTACCCTGAACGTGGTTTTGGGTTGAGGTGATAACAAAAAAGTTTTCCGTCGCAATGTTTCACTAAGAAGTGGAAGCCGCTTTTCCAATCCCCTGCGATGGCGAACTTTGACCACTCAGTTTTAAATTTTTTAGACAAAGGTCCTCTGTGTATAGCATTTCATATCTGCGCAGGCCATATTCAAGGTATCAGTAGCAATCGTGAAAGCGATTTCTCAAATGGTCCAGCGGGCAGTCGGGTGATACGTAATTACCGCAAATAAAAAGAACTCCACATAAACCCACGAAGGCAAAAAATGGTCTCAAGAGCGGCCAATCTTCCATAATAAAGTGCGCTGCATCACTGATGTCCTGCTGAAAATGTACAATCATTTCCTTATGTTAAGTAATAATACAGAAATCGCCGGTCTACGATCATACAAGTTGCAACATTCGTTGTTCGCGGGCAGGCCAGAGCTTACAGATGTGAGCCGTCGTGCTGCCGACCATGACGTTGAATGTATCATTACTCATCCTAGCCGTTTGTATAGACCTTATTTTTTTGCTTAGCCTCCACCACAGCCAATTTTCTTACTTCTGCCCGTTGCATACACAATAAAGGAGGGACACTTTCATTTTCTAAGTTCGGACGAAACACAAATAACACGCACACTTGCGCAGGTTGCATATAGTGAGCGCGATAAACAAACAGCAATCCCAGAGACTTGATTTCGAGGCGGCCGCTTAAGACAAGGAAGTCAGGATATAGGCCAGTGGCTTGGTAGCCCCACTGTTTTAAGATGGCAGCTCTCTGCAGATACGTTCCATACGTCTTGCAAATGTCGTCACGGGCGCCCTTTTTGGCGCATTAGGCCTGGTTCAGACTGTTGCCGTACTGTCGTAATAAATTTAAAGAATGACGTCATTTCCCGCAGCCAACTGAACTGCGTGAGATCCCGTTTTTTACGTCCATAGATCACGATATGGCTTTTGCGTGGGTGGTCTCAACGTAGCATTGCTCACAGCGTCGTCATTGCTTGATATAAAAGCTCCAGGTACGTTCACAACCTTTCTTTGTGCACGCGTTGCATCATCATGGCAGCAGCAATGACGTCAGAGCAAGCTCGCAATGTGCCCAGCACGCCAAATATCCTCAGGTGCCCTAAGATATGCAGCCTTCAATTAAAACTTGACTCATTAAGTCACTCCTGCCACAGCTAGTGACACGACAAATTTGAAGCATCGGCAAATAAATAAATCACATAACATTGCAAAGTCACGACGCGGCCGCCCTTACGGGGCAGCATCATCCACGTCCATCAAATGCACTTTAAAAGTAAGGTATTGTTCGCTTTGCCCTCTCAAATTGCTGATGTTTTTTTTTCTTTTAAAGCGAAGCTTTCTATGTGTCAATGATTGCGTGTGTCGCGTCGAAAACACACTGCAGGAAAACCAACTTTCTCTCACGCTGATGATGACTGTGGGTGAAATGAAAGAAAAAAACATTCAGAGAAGCTTGCAGTCACGCGCAAGACTTGAATGGCGAAGCTGTTTTTTTTTTAAATTGCGAGAGATTGCCCACGGCATAACAATCTCTCGCAATTGTCGGGCACATATTCAAGTTTCAGTTTCATTGTTTATTTGCATAGTTGCGGTACTAGTAACCACCATCATGTGCATCGAAGAGGTCATCGCCTTCTTCGCGATGAGTGGTGCATGCAAAATCATCCTCAGTATTGTAGACTTTTACCGGCTCTTCGTCACCGACTAGAGGCAGCGGTGGCGGGATCTCCAAGTCGTCTCGAGAACGAGTGGCGCACTCGTAGCCATGTCTCCGATTATCCACGATGGCTTCTAGAAAATGTGGCGGTTGCGGTGACCTCTCCTGAGCAGGGAGTCTTTCATCTTCAGCATTAGCACTGGAGCTTTTTTTTTTTTGCTAAAGCTACTACGCGAGCCGGGGACTCGGCGGTAGCCACGAGTCACGCGCTCTTGAGTGCTCAGCATTTTCTTCGTATATTTTCCTGCAACGGCAACCTTGCTGCTAGTAACAACCGCTCCGCAGTTAACAACGCTCCCTGTGGTAAGAATCGAACCTGGGTCTCTACGTTATGAAGCCGATGCCCATCCGGTGGCGCCATTCTGGCATGGTTGAAGCAGTTTTAATTTGGACGGGGATGCATGGACGTGCAATATTAGACAGAAAAATCATGCACCCCTTCATCTAACGACGATGGTTGAACGCAAGGCTTTCTTCGTACGAAGTGAAATGGCGAAGGGCCAAAGTCAAAACCGCGGCGATCAAAAGTACAAACCGCGTGCTAGTGAAATCCCAAACCATCGGCGAGTCAAAAGCCCAAACACAGACAATTAAGGAATCCCTATCGAGAAAGCTTCGCGTTCAGCAATCTTGGTAGTTACACGCAGGGGTACATGCTCTTTCTAATTGTTTTCAATTGCATTTAATTGCAATATTTATGGTTTATTTTTGTTGAATTATTTTATTTCTCTATTTAGCTATTTTTTTACCTAAACTTCTCCGGCAGCATGTGCTCAGTTCATATTGCTGTCATGGCCTATAATATATTTAAGTTACACACTTGCCTTTTTTAAAACTAAAGGTACAGTAAAATAAACACAGATAGATGCCGCATTATGTTCTGGTAGCAGTGGTTTTACGACACTCTTTCGGTGCTAGACATGCATGTTTGAGCATAGCTATTCAGATACCTAGTCAAAGCGCAGCACACAAGCATTATTTGCGCAATGTCTTGGGTTCGTCCATATTCGCCCTATGTACGGCGTGCCGTGAGCTGGTATAGTTGGCATGGCCAGAAGATGTAGGGGAATCACCTCACAGTACAGTAGAATAAACGCTGCAACTGTCACTATGGGTCTCTGAAACACCGGTTTTCCGACAAACTGTCGTACAATCGTTTCATTGCGTGGGGCCGGAGGCACTTACTTTGTTCTTGCTGTTTATTTGTCTTCATGGGATTTTAAAACGCTCAGCTGAGCTGGGAGCAACGTATGATAAATTTGCATTGTTAGGGGGGCTACCTTTCTAAGCACAATGCAGAAATGCTTGTTGTGACATCGCCGAAATGAAACTTGGCGCTGATTTTCACTGAAATATCCGAACACCGCCGAGAAACGGAAGCACATTTTCACCATTTCAAATGGCGGGGTGGTTTGGCTGTATCATATTTGCCTGGATACCGGCACCACGAGCACACGTACACGTGCTTTGTTACAAACATTACTTTTGCACATTCGTGTTGACACCCGACTTTTGGTACGCTTCCTTTTATACACCCCAAAGCTTAGCACAGCGTGGACGGCCTCTTCGCTTCCCAACATTTTATTGGTTCTCCTAGACCCCAAGCAACTTCGTGGTAACAACAGACAGGTATCGCACGCAAGATCAGCCATTGCTGATTTTTACCTACCTGTTAAACAAACACACTTTATCATTTATGGGGTTATAACGACTTCAACGCAGGTTCTTGAAAACACAAAAGCTATAATAAACATTCTTTTTACAGTGGAATAACTGTTTCGGGGTCCTCAGTACATTTTAACCTTTATTTTTTATCACTGTGAACTGTTCCGTATGATGCTTCCCCCATCTTAATGTATTTTAACGATCGAAATCATTCAAACCACGGCTTTCCGCTTTCCCTGTCTCTAAATGTTTTCTGTAAGTCCCATTCCAAATATATGTTCAAAAACTCCTGAATAATATAGTCAATAAACAAACGCGTTGAAGTTGTTTTAAAACTCAGTTTGCCGTAACGTAATACATTTGTACGTTTACCCAGCCACACCACAGCTTTCTTGCCAGAGCGTCCCTAGCACTTGAGGTATCACCCTTCTGCAGTACGTGGCAGCGATCACACGTTGTGAGTCTCTATTTCGTCACAGGTACTTTAGTTTCCATTCCAAAGAGCACATGTGCAGTCACAACAGGAGAAAAATATAGGTAATTTAAAGAAAGGTATCTAACACACGAAGTACAGTAGCAGCGTAGGATAATCTAGTTTTCCCTTTTGTGACCCCACATCTTCCATAAAATGAGGTATCTTTCTTGGATACGGTAGGACGTTTTGTTGCGCAGGCGCTGGCACACCACACTAAAGTAGACGCCCACACAGATAAAACTGGATTTTAGCTGCAAAACAAATCCGCTGAAATAAAACTTTCTGACAATTAAAAATATTACAAAAATGAAAAAAATACTACACTAAGTCAAATACGTATGTCTTTCTCGTACAATACAAATCTATGTTCACGGAGTAAGTTTTCTTTTCCATCGAAGCCACAGCTTCTGTCTAAACCATATCTTGTTCTTATAGAACTGCCCCAGCCTGGACTATCTTGGCTGAAACCGAAGACGCTGATCTGTGCAGATACATAGTCTCTCTGGACCACCTCGCACCACTCCCTATCCTGCCTTAATGCACAAAACCATTCGACACATGATACTGCTGCGCATCCACTATGACACTGGTGTAGCCCGGTTGCTGCCTGCTTGTGGCACCCACGAATGACGTCGTAGGAGACGAGGGCGTGTCCTGCCTGTAAGCCACATGAGTCACCGGGGTACGTTCGCAAGACGGAAGCAGAAATCGCGCAGCACTGTCGTACTCCCCTGATGCAAGTCTTTGACCATATATGGCAAACACATCTACAGGTGGCTCAAGGCCTTCGTAGGCGTCGACGGATGCTTTAATGATACCACTGGGTGACGAGGATGATGAACCGTCTAAAGGTGGCCTCTGGTAACTTGTCACCGCCTGCAGGATCGCGCCAGTGGTGTGGCCGCCCGAACCGGCCTCATCGAGAGGAAGTGTCACTGGCGTAGGTGTCGCAGACTCTGACTTGTTGTTCACTGGACCAGGGGAACCGTCGGGTGCGCTCCTGCTCGAACAGGGAGATCTTCTTGTCGAAGAACAAGAATGCACCTGTGTAACCTGCGGCAGCGCTTGAAGGCCTTCCAAATCCGACTCGGACAGAGTGGAATCTGAGTGTGCGCTGTAGGGTCTGTGGTGAAACATCGAAGTATTGCCGGGGCTGGCGACCAGATCATGGGTCGAGCCACTGCTCCTAGAGCAAGACGAGGACGATGACAGAGCTGGTTCCTTGGCTGAGTAGATATCGGCGCACTGGAGTAACGAACCGAGGCGGGACGATCCGTTGACGCCTTCGTCGGCCACGTCAGGTCCCAGAGCGCTGCAGTCTCCATATCCCGAAAAGCTGTCCATGTCGGTTCTGGTCATGTAACGCTCCTCGGGCACACTGCCGTAGCTGGCAGCTGTTATCACGCCTCTTGTTTGTGGACTGCTGCATCCGGTACTGTCGACTTGAGGAAGTGCGTAGGGGCCCATCCAACGATCTTCAGCGAATGGCAACACGTACGTAGACAAGAACTCGTTCCCATAAGAGTTGGTCGTGTTCGGTTCGTAGCATGGCTGGCCAACAGCGTTGCCACCTGCGCTGCCGCCATTCGCGCACGCTTCGACTGCATCTGTGCGACAGTAGTACGGGGACCGACGACACTTGCCCTTGGTCGATTTACCCTTGCCTCCCAATGGCTTGCTTGAAGAAGACGCTGTTGACGAAGGGATGGCGTCTGTGCCAGAATAACTGCTGCTGCTACAAGGCGACGGCTTTGTTCTCGTCTGGTGTGTCTGCAACTGGATGTCCTGGGCCTGTGGCTCGCTACACGAAAGAAACAAACGAGGCATTACAATCATTGCGCTGTTTTGGTAAGGGGCTAAACAAACAAACTTTCTGCTCTGATGTCCTTCGTGCGTAAAAGGGTAATACCTCGCAACCTACAATTAATGGCCACCCAAATAATGTCAATTATGCTTATTCATGGTTTTGATATTGCGGCCGCACGTTAAGGCTATTTTTTGTTTTACGAGTTCACCTTTTGAGTTACTTTATATTTTAGTTCGTACAGTAAGATCGCCCTGTAATTGCGAAAAAGCCATCGACATGGCAAAAATGAAGTAGTAATATGTCCTTAAGCTCAGTCCGAAAACATGTTACACAGAAAAACTAGTAAAAATTATGATTTCGCGTCGCTACGTAATTTGTGTATTAACTGACCAAGAGTTTCCGCTGTGGTCAAAAAAGATGCAAAAAGTGCTACAAATAGCCTCGCCCCTTCGTTTTCAATATTACAAATTGAGAACGGGTTAATGTCTAATCGAACACCTTTTTCTTTGTACCTTTTGTCGCAATGACATCATTTTACTTGCCCGGTATTTAGTAAACAAGCTTCCCCTAACAAAGATGTGTAGGCAAGTGCATCGCCTGCCAACACAACGAAACCGATTACTTTTTCTCTGCCCCAATTTTATATCAACGTGATATCAAATGACTGTGGTTTAAGTAGAGGCTTTGCACGGCTAACGAACTCCTGCAAGTAGGATGTGAGAGCTTGGAGAGAAGCATAACCTTACCTAAGCACGTAATTCACGCTGACGATGCAATGGGGTCTGGAAGAGCGGCTGTTGTGCACGATGGTTGCGTAGCTCTGCATCCACACCCAGCCGCCTTCTTTGGAGAGAAAGCGGTAATACTTGGTCGTCACCTGGCCCTTGAGCAGCACTGCGTAAACGTGTTGCACAGACGTTTCGGTACCATTGGCACTACCGAGCTTGTGCACTGCCCCTGGTTTGACTCGAACTACACAAGACAGCAAAGTTTCGCAAGCCCCAGGTTACTGAGCGTAATTGCTATCACTTCGCATATTGTGCGGGGCTTGCCGAATGGTTTTTCTATTGACATGACAACCGTACGTGCTGGAGTCAATTAGTCGAGCTCCACGACGGTCATGTCTCATCCACGCCGTACTCGCTCCAAACCATGTCGCCATAAAGACGTCAATTTAAACACTCTTTCCATCTGGTTTCCCGTGGTTTAACATTACCGATCACCGAAACAATGATTTATGAAACTTGAATGAAACCAGGCGCAAACGTAACAGGACGCAGAAAGGAGTACACAGGACCAGCGCTTGTCCTGTGTACTCCTTTCTGCGTCCTGTTACATTTGCGCCTGGTTTCATTCAAGATGCATTTCCAACTCGCCCAGCTTGCAACTCTTCTGCGATTTATGAAAATCACGCAAACTACTCACCCCCCCCCCCCTCAGGGATGAAAACACAGTTCTCAAATTTTGGCTCGAATATATAATTTTCAACTAATATATACTACAAAGAAATATGTCACTCCAATCACGTGCCACCGGGAAAACCGCAATAATAGCTAACAATATTTCGCTCATGCTCGGCCGAGCTTGAAGATAGTAGAGTAGAATAATTTATTAAATGAGATGGCACCAGGCCTAGTTGGAAAGGGAAGGCCGGGAGCGGTGAAGTGTGGGTCACAATGGAAGCCTCCCAGCCGAAACTAAGTATTGATATAAGTGTCTCTATATCGTCTGTTCGTAGTCGTATCTAGTGTTAGTAGGACACTACTGACACGCGCCGATGATTGGAGAGGACCGACTTACGACACGTGTTTTCTGCTTTGTGACAAAAATTAAATGAAGGATCAGCACATTTTTTTCTCTTCGCATTTCATGAATCTCCTCGATATTCCTGACGGAGAGGACTTTAATTGGCTCTACATTTATATTTATAAAACCAATTTTAGCGGTTCCTAACAAATATATTCCGGTTTTTAACTACACGTAACTTCTGAGCTTGTTCGCAATTCATGCCCACAGAAAATGGAGCGCCTTTCAGCGGGAATCGACGCCACGCTCGTTGGAGCGCGGTTCACAAAGAAACTATACACAAAATTTCTTTCTGGTATGTGTTCGCAGGCTGCGCTGCACAATGACGTCACCGATACGTAAATGTAACATTGCTATTGTGGCCATACATCCACCCCAGCCTCTTTTCTGACTATTCGTGATGTTAGGGGCCACTTATGTATTACTGTTAGTGATTTGTTTCTCTTCGTACATTAGAAATCACATCCCTAATTACGCAGACCGAACACCGCGGAGTCTCATTCGCCGACTGTTAGCTGTGCACGTCAATTTGTTGGTTGCATCTTTACAGACTGCTGTGTTGCCACTTTAATTTGGAGCGCAAATTCAACATGTGAGAGTATTGAACGTCTGTGTCAATTTCAGAACAAAATAAATTAAAATATCAACGAGTATTGAGGAATATGGCACATACCTAGATCACCTGCGCTGATTTTCGGGTAAAATTGTTTAGACAGCAATAAAAGTTGCGATTTCACATTGTAGTCGAGAGTAAAAGGGCCTAAAATAAGCTGAACATGGCTTTTCTAGGTGTTGTAGGAATGAAACACGGCAAAACCCTACGCAATAACCACTATAGTTCGAGCGAGAAACGTCGTCGAATGCAAGACCACAGAATTTTCTACTATTTCTAATCCTTCCTTCAAGCTCTTGGATGACTTATTGGAGGACTCATATTTATTAGTTTCTGTCCCTCAAACGTTTTTTCTGCCATTCTAGTATGTCTTTAACTCACAAATGAAAAAGACACCTTTCGGGCTTCTGTCTTCTGGTTTTTTGCATTAAAATTTGCCCTTTATAAATTGCCACGTTGCTTGCGCATTAGTGAGAAAACACGAGCATGAATGTTTGCAGCTTAAATGCTCTTGTCACTGGCGGTTCTTTAGACTTGAAGGGGATGCTGTGGAACAGGTGCAAAACAAATGAAGTTCTTACATGTGTGATGAGAGTAGCGCATGTGCAAACAGTCGTAGCCATGGATGTAGTGGTACAGGGTCTTCTCGATTAGGTCCTGTGGCTCGTAACCCGTCAGGGGCGCCACCCTGCACGCGGACACAGTTGGGCACATGCGCGATAATTTGATCGCTACAGCAATTCCAAAAAACAAAATAAAGATGTCTTCAATCGGGTTGCGCGCGATGTTCAAAAGCATTATGCTGGTTTTGCCCCGTGTTCAAAAACCGAGAACCTAACGGCTCACGCCGTTAGGTTTTCGGTATTAGGTAAACTTTATTCATTTCCCAGCTCTATGGACCAATGAATATAACACATTTCCAGTTATTAAAATTGTCGAAATTGGTTCAGCGTAGAGTTGTACACAATTAAAATTGATTGATTGTGGGGTTTAACGCGCCGACGCAACGCAGGCGATGAGGCGCGCCGTAGTGGAGGGCTCCGGATTAATTTTGACCACCTGGGGATCTTTATCGTGCGCCGAAATCTCGTACACAGGGGCGTTTTTGCTTTTCGCCTCCATCAGAAAAGCGGCCGCCGCGGCCGGGAATCGAACCCGCGACCTCGTGCTCAGCACAATTAGAAATTCCCGCGTTCAGTGAATACATCGGTTCCTACACAAGGCGTGTGGTTATAGACAACGGCCGGAAGTGATGTTTTATTAGAACTGTCTCGAAACATTGTACGACGATGACGTGCTTAAACCCCTGCATACCCGTGGGAAGTTTTATCTCACAAGCCGCTGTGGATAAATATCAGTAACAAGCTTTGAAACAAATAGCATGGAAACCTATGGGAGGCGTGGGGTTACAGAAAACGTCGCGTGCTGTACCAACATGTGGCGCGCGAGCTATTCGATGGAGGGAAAATAGAATTGAATAGAAGAAAGATCTTCGGCAATAATCATGTCAGTTGCCAGAGCCGAGGGGAAAAGCTTGAGGGGTGAGAGGGGGACGAAAGATAATTTGTTGAATATGACGAATAATGGGCTCCAACTGGAGGCGTGTGGTTACAGAAAACGCCGCGTGCTGTCTCAACCGATTGGATTGAAGAACCCTTGAAGAGCCCTTTTTCCAGCTGGTCTGCAAACATGGAGTATATAGCACGTGCGCACGTGCCATCATCGCTATAGTATATGAGGTCGAGACACGTACCTGGCATCGAGGAAGATGAGCTTGAGGTCGAGGGAGGCGCGGAACATGAACATGTTTGCGTACATCTTGATCTCGGTGATGGCGGACGGGGGCAGCGAGTGTCCGACGGCCACCAGGCCCAGGTTCTGGTAACAGCCGTCGTAGGGTGCCGCGTCCATGGAGTAGTGGCGCACCTTGACGTAGCCGCTGCAGTGGATCACCTTGTAGCCGCCGGCCGTCAGGCCCGCGTTGCGCTTGGCCAGCACGCACTTCATGCGCACGAAGAAGGACCGGTCCACCTCCAGCTCTGCAACGCGGTGCGGATACAGTGGGATTCGAAGTTCCCGTAAGGATGTGGCAGTTGCCTTGCTTCATTCAAGGACACTCTCAAAAATTAAACACATACCACGTTGAATTCGGCGCAGAATGTTACTCATAAACATTGATGGCACCTGAGGAGTAGCCACCGAAATGGCTACCCGCTTCGTGTGGCATTCAATCTTTTGTATATGTAGCACAGGTGATTAAGTTCACAATCACGTACGTACTCAACTGGCTGCCGAGCTACAAGGCAGCATAGCAACTGTTTTTTTTTTCTCTTTTTATGGCTCTTTTGCAGAACACTTCGATCTTTATATGTAAAGATATATATTGATGTATGAGTAAATAGATTTATTAAACCAAACTGCCCGCAGGACTTATTCATGGCGTCGCAAAACGAGGAGGGCGTACGTGGAGAGAGAAGATTGGCTACGGGAGAGACTTTTTTTTTATTTTCCCGCCATGGTGCGGTGACACTTATTCGCCTTCTGATATATATTAGTCCTAACAAACCATGTTTATACACATTGCCAGTCCTTGCTTTCTTTGTGAAAGCCACGATAGCTGTCCCAAGGCGCGTCTAAAGGTTTAGACCAGCCACATAGCCAGCAAACACTTGTTTCGCAGTTATTGCTTTCTTCCTGGTATCACGGAACTTCAGAAATAGTCTTATTAGTTCTATAAGTAGGCGTTCAAACAGCAAGTCTTTGAACGGTTCATATACCACGTCCGCAAAAAAAAAAGCAAGCAATCAGGCGTGTCAACGTGAAAGACAGAATTAAATTCAAAGCGCAATCAATTAAAACAGAAGAATTTAAGAAAATTTAGATCTCATAAAAATAACTGAATGAAGAATAGATTTCGGGAAATGTTTCTCGTCCACAAACAAGGTTTAATAAGCGTTGCTAGGGGTAGCAGTGTCCCTGGCGTTGCATTTTCAAGATGCACGGCAAGTTAACCTGTGCTGTTAAAGATTCCTGGAGCAATCCCTCCGATCCATATACTTCGCCAGCTTTTCAAAAACTGTAACTTGGCCCAAGATAGTCGCTAACCACCGTATACCACCTGAAGCGCCATCTAGTGGGCATTTGCAGTGCACCTTTTGTTCTGATGACTCTGTTTTTAGCGTATACTTCACATCTGTTGGTGGTGCGTTGACGTTACTTTTTACCCCCCTATTCCCACTATCTGCGCATGAAGGCACATAAAGAAAAGTACAGTAATCCCTCGTTATAATGAAATCGCTTTACCCGAAATATCGCTTTATTCGAAATTTATTCTGGTCCCAACCCAAACGCATGCATTTTAGGCCGCATTACTCAAAGTTCACGAAGAGCTTGACCCGCTTAGAGCGAAGTGTCGAGCGGAGGCGTCGCCGAGCGGCGGCTACCCAGCGGCGACTCAGGCTGCCAACATGGCGAGTCATCAGAAACTGATCTTTCCTCGACGATTTTCTTGTTTCGGTCATGCTCGATTCGCGCCATCCGTCTTTAGACAAACGGTCCGAATGTATGGTAGGGTCGTTGAATTTTGTTTCTAGGCATTGGTCAATACCGTGGACGCGACGGTACGCGAACACTGACACTCGAAGCGTAGAATAAGCAGTGTCGTCGACAGCGCAGCTCCGAAAGACTCTTGTTTTGCAAACTGCGCGGCTGCATCCTTCGCGAAAGAAATTGCCCAGTGATCATGCAAAACCCTAGTGCAAAACCGGTCAGTTTTCATGATTGCGCTGTGTGCCCACAACGAGCAATTAATCATTGTTTTTGAGCTCAACCAAAACAGCCTCGGACTCGAGCCGCGGAATGTGCGACGCTTTCCAGCGCGAAATTCTCGTAGCATTCAGGTACACCCGTACCAACCCCCCCCCCCCCCCTCCGCCCCCCTTCTATAAAAGTGGCCACTGCCTTCTCCTCCTCATTCGCTCTGCCGTCTGAGAGGCGTTAGGACGCCAGTAACAGTTTGGTCAAAATGAAGAAGGCGTTGCTCGCGCCCTGCAAGAACATTAACGAACCAAAGCTCACCGCCTTTTTTGTGCCTGAATAAAGTTCTTCTCCACTGAATACATTGTGCTTTGATTCCTCGTAGTTGTGGCGCAAATAAAGTTTAACTACATCAGACTCTCTCGAATTGTCGCTTATATCGAAATACCGCTTATAACAATTTTTTTGCCATCCCGCTGACTTCGTTATAACGAGGGATTTTTGTATACGTAATCGATAGCAACTGAAACAGACCAAGTGGGGCAACGGGGAACGCACCCTGCGCGCTGTGTGGGTGCGGCAGGGCGCTCTGCATGGTGAGCACGGCCGTCATCTCGTCGTGGTCGGCCGGGTGGATGTACTCGTAGATGCTGTTGCCTGTCAGCTCCACCTGAACACGGTGCACATCGTAACAGGGTAGTGAAGAAAAATATATAATTGCCACCAACGGTTTAACGTATACGTTATAAACGACGGATAAGGCTTAGCGATTTATTCTTGCAAGCTGAGGAAGCGGAAGTTCGGACTGTAAGCGCTGGAATAAACATGAAAATTCGGTGACTTTTCCCGTAAAAATTGCAATTTCACGCAGGTATCGTCAATTTATTTCTTCTGTGACCTCCCTTTTGTTGCCGTGGTTCATCACTGTCGTGGTCTTCGTTTTTCCTCTTCTAGCTGTCGATGGTTCGCGTTGTCGACCATCATGGCGGCAGGACATTTGTGATATAACCGTCACGGCGTTTCATGTACAGTAGATAATATATTAGCTTTTTATCAAAACACAAATATTCGTCTTTGACGGGTTTAGTGGGGTAGAAGGGGAATTCCGCAGACTATGAGAGGATCATCAACCATTGTCTGCGGAACGAGCCAATGTATTATGGCGACAGCCTGCACATCTCCTGGCGTGTAACTCCGCCGTACAGCGCGAGAGAGCACTCACAAAGGCTCACCTGTTGTATTCGCGGTGCTTTATTATAGCATACAAGTTTCGCTCAAACTGGTCCATTGGGAGTCATTTCAATGCAGCAACAGCTATTTCATTCGGTTGGTGACCAGTGGCCATGCGGTTAAGGCGGCATACGGGACCTCTTGTGGATAGAACCATTTCCTTAGGCACGGGCCATTTCAATGACAGCTCCGAATATAAGTTTATTATCAAAAGTGAAATTTCAGTAATCTTCTCGATTTTTAAAACAAAAGGGAATTATTTCGCTGGGACTAAATCTGTCAATTTTTCCGAAGAAAGAATAATTTCACCCCCAATACTCGATTACAACATATATGCCTCTAGATTTATATGTGCTACTAAACCGAACACGCATCACGCTTTCAGAATGTAGCAAGGTACAGATGGCGCTGTTTGGTAAATAACTAAGGGCTTGTGCTGCTGAGCACGAGGACGCGGGTTCAATTTGCGGCCACGGCGGCCGCTTTTCTGATGGAGGCGAAAAGCAAATACGCCCGTGTGTACGGCATTTCGGTGCACGATAAAGATCCCCAGGTGATCCACATTAATCCGGAGACCTCCACTGCGGCGCGCCTCATCGCATGCGTTGCATCGGTGCGTTAAACCCTACAATCAGATTCAGACTAACGGCTTCCCACTTTACAACCATCCGAACTGGCTACAACAGCCAAATACCGCCCTATATGTAACGATGCGCCGTGCCCTGAACATGGCACGTAAAATCTGTCCCTGAGACACCTTTTGTGCCTTAGAGGGTTTCGGTATACGCACGCCTACATTTTACGTGCTCAAACAACTGCTTTGCGATGAGGTTATTCCCTGGCACGACCCGCCGCGGTGCATTAATGGCTATGGCGTAGTGCTGCTAAGTCCAAGGACGCGGGCTCGATCCCAGCCGCGAAGGCTGCCTTTATGATGGAGGCGAAAAGCGAAAACGCCTGTGTTTCGAGATTTCAGCGCAGGTTAAACATCCCTCGGAGCCCTGCAGTACGGCGCGCCTCATAGCTCCGGTGTGGTTTCGGCACACTAAACCACACAACCAATCAAATCCCTGACGTGGCAATACAAAGGAAAGAAAGATCCCAGCAACATCATCACAAACAAACAAAAGGAACAATGGCGCCATCGAAGGTTCGATGCGGAAATTACTTTTTAATTGTAGTTCATGACAGCTTGTGCAGTTTCGCGGGCTCAAGTAAATGTAATCTTTTCGGGGGAAAAATAAAAAAAATAACTGTGCCTAAATCCACGCGACAGGCCGAAATGGGTACAGACATCCCGACCGATTCTCATTCTCATCATGAGCATATTTTGCCGATCATTATTATTACGGTGATGATGTGTCGTAATGAACTCACGAGAGAACGAATGGATATTTTTTCTCGTAAGAAGGCATAAACTGTAGGCTTTGATCAATCTATGTGCTACGTAAGCTCCCAAGACGACGGCTAAAAATCTGTTGCAAGCCCACGTCGTCACAATGAAGCTCACCTGAGAGAGTCCCAGATGAACGGATGCCGTCTCGGAGATGTACATGATCTTCCCGTCGGGTGCCACCACGAACACGAAGCCGTCCAGCGTCTGCTGCGACACCGCAACCAGCCAGGAATATAAAAGCTGGCACAGCCGAAGTCAACGCAGCCCGTATACTCGCATGTTCACTCTGCTTCATCACACGCGTTTACACGTTTCAGTTTTCAGCGGCCGTGGCCTAGGTCTTTACGTCAACTGATGAAACGTCATCTTAAAAAGACAAACACCTCTTCATATATCTGCATTTTCAAAGGTTGGTGTCTTATTTGAGGTTGCCTTGCGGGAGCTGTGTATACGTTAGATTTAGCAGGCTAACGCTGCTCAAGGCATTACAGACCTGAAGAAGGTGAGATCCCAGCTCCTTGATCGCTCCGTCCCGGCTCGTAATGACAGGTGGACAAGACCCCCAGCTGTCACCAAGGCCTGCGTGCAGTTTGAAAAGACGCTGCATTGTTGACCTTCACGTATGTGTCAGCCTGTTGACTCCGGGTCTTAGACACACTTCGGGTATATCCTTGTGCTGGCGAGAACAGAGACGTTAGCTGTGAACAGTAGCTATGAGAACTGCTTTTGGTTGACAGGAGAAAACCATTTGGAATATGTTTTTGCATTAACCTGCGGGAATTGTTAAAATTCACTTCGTTCCTCTGAGGCATCATATGTGCTGGATGGTAATTATACTTTGAACTGCAGTGCACATCTCCTCACTAACATCATTAATGCTACAAACATACTCCACGACATTTTAAACTCATAAACTTGCCTTGAAATCTTCGCAAAATTATTCTCGACGATGTGCAGCAACACGCTCTTTTTATTATGTATAAAGTTTGCAAAGCAATCCATTGCAGCTTTAAAATTGATCACCTCGTCCCCTAGACCCTTGCAAAAGCCACCTCCCTTTGCGACATAATTGAAGCGCTAACCAATGGACGGACACAAGAAAGACGACAGGGCAGGCGCTAGCAACTGGCTTTATTCCCATGACGTGCAACAAAATATATAGGAAAAGAAAGAAGAAAGATGCACATATCTGTATGCAGAACTTCACGGGACCACTTATGGGGCTACGGGCGGGCGGCGTCAAACCATCTCATTTTACAGTCTCAGAGAGATCACCTCCTCTTTTTATTATGTGATAAGCCTCCAAAAGTTCACGGTATGTTTCGTCCCGGCTTCCAAGAAGAATCCTAGAAGGGAGGATATGAAAGTGCACATCAAAGCAAGCCGAAGTGGTACCGTATGTAGAAATCTTCACGTATCCTAAAAAATTTGACAATCGGCGTGGTAAGTAAGTGAAGGATGCAACTCGCCAGGTGATGTGCTGTCCCGTGCTCAGGTGTAATGATCAGTAGTAAAAAAACCGTCAACCCTAAGAGGCGACCTAACATCCACATACTATAATTTTCCTATATATTTAAAATGGTAATAAACGGAAACCACCACGTGAGCAGCCGCTGGTTACCCGGCTTTGAAAAGCAAATGGCTTATAATATCGACATGGCTAACCAATCCTGCGTTATAGTGCTAGCTACCCTTCATGCTATGGATTCTAGATATCACTTCCTTGCAGTTATAGGTGCTTGTGCTTGTGTATCCAAACATTGTTCTTCATCCGTGTTGACGGCCCCTTACGTATCTTCCGAATTTTTCAGCCTTCTCACTTTCTACATGTTTTTGTAGCCCACAACTACTGCACGCTCATACCCCATTGCTGTAGGTCCGTCCATCAAATCAAAGCCCAATTTTAATCAGAAGTAAGTACAACTCTCGGATTGCATTCAATTCAACAACACTTAACGGAGCACACGATGGAGCGGTACAGTAGTTTAAGCTCCACGAGTATTTTATAAAAAAAAAAACTCTCAGCGTAGAGAAAAACCTCTTGTTCGAGACCGATGTTTGGTTTAAATCTATCCCATGCCAACCCTCCCTGTTTGATAAACGCCCGTCATTTATAATCATACTTTACGCGCACCCGATGAAACCGAGTGGGTCCCGTCCGAACACAAACTCTCAAACGGTGCACGAGAACTAGGAAAGGAGGCGCAGGATGAAACCGGAGAAGGGGATCGCGATTCGCGCCGAGACGAGGAACGTGCTCTCGCATGTAATGTGTCCTCCACAAGCTGAGTATCTCGCAACCGGCAAAGCTGATAAGAAAAAAAATGGAATCAAGGAACACGGGCAGTGTAAACGGCTTCCCTCGCTTTCACCATTGTGCTCCGAATGTCAGCTGAACGCCACCTAGATCAGAACGACTGAAAACTTGTACACCCGAGCAGCTCTCTACTAGCGAACCAATTTACCAAGCATGAAGTATCGAACCAAAGTCTCGAATCCATATGCGCGAATTTGCGGGATGGGTTCCGGTGAGGGTGCGCCGCTTCGTAATTAAATCCCCAGGTCTTAACGTTAGCGCGGAGGCGGCGCTAAAGCTCCGGTTATTCGCCCCCAGGCCCACGAAGACAATCTGCTCTGGGATTAGGTAAATGACCCATTAGCGATGCCGTCGCATTACTTTAAGCAGTCTGCTGGCTGGGGTGTTGGATAAGAGGCTAGGTAGGACTGGACTACCTAGTTTAGCGGAAGGTGATCGTCGAGAAGCATTGATCGCGATCATAATCCTTCCTCGGGAAAAGCAGGAGGGCATCCGCCGTGAACCAGAGCGGCTGCCTCCTTCTTGCGAGCGAACAAATAATCCCCTGGCGTTTTAACAAGTGGTTCAGGATTAACACCGCCCAAATGCACTAAGTGCGCTAGGAGGGACGTGACGAAACAGCAGTTATGAAAGGGCAAAGGTCGATGTTTCTTGTTGAATGAAAGCGGAAACAAAATGTAAATACTGCAGCACGGAATAACGCAAGCTTCATACGTGGGATGCCGTACCATTTTTCCCCGTTGTTCTTAGAAAAGGGGCTCTCTATTCGCTCCTAGTTTGGCGGGATAGCATGCGAAATGAATTAAAAGATGCTTAGGTGAATATCACCTCATGAAGGTGTGAATATGGCTCACAATGTTTTCCTAGCACGATGATACGTGCAGCCAGGTTTAAGAGCTGAATGCGTCCACAGGATGGGAGCGCACTGATGTGGTCGAACAGCATTTTCGGTCGGGCAGTATGTTCTGCGATGTATATAGTTTTTTGCGGCTCTGTGCTGCTACTTTCTCGGTGTTCCAATGGCTATTCCGTCCGTGTCTCAAACGTGAATACCTGGACAGGTACAAACGAAGGAAAAAAAACGGCTACAGAAATACGTTTTTCATGCGGTAATGGTAAATCCAGGGCAGTATAATATATATAATTCCGGAGGTATTCCACTCTAAAATCTCCTGCATAATGGATTTCTTTGCTGGCTAGTCACAACAGTGTTGAGAGTGTTATTTAAGCGAGCCTTTTAAGTCTGAATACGTTTAGGGGCATGCGCGTAAGGAGTATTGAATTTTAATGATTTTGAAGTAGAGCTTAGCACTCCCGGTATTTCTTAATTCCTTTTTGCTGCCTTCCTTTGCTCCCTTACTTGAGCAGCAGTATACTCACGTGAACGGCCACGTAGCGCTACTCTGAGGTTGCGGTTGTCGACGATGTTGATGGTTTAGACTCCAGAATGGTTCGGTACGTACAGCGTACTGACGGGCAGAGCTGCCTGGCTCAGTGGGGGCTGTTTCCTATAACGTAATTCGATGCACGTACTATGGAACGTGTGGCCTTCCCAGCCGTTGGATAGCAGCACGCGATTATTTGTCCTGCAACGCCTAAGCACTCCTCAAAAGTTGTGGACTTAACTAATGCCTTTAGTTGGTTCGTCGGATTAACGTGAGGTCGGAGGGTGCGGGGGGGACGCATTCCGGACGCCGTGGGCTCAACTCCCATTCAGTCCGTAATTCTCCTAATGTTTTTTTTTTCGACTTATTCATTTTCTTTTACTCTCTTTACCACATCGGTCATTTTAGGTGTGTTCCTCTGCTGCAGACGCCCTAGCGGGACGGAGTCTTTTCTGTATTCAATACGCCGTTTAATGATTTCGCATTAAAACAGCGAGCCCCACGTGTCTCCACAGCGCGCCAGAGGAAGACGTCAGTCGGCCTTGTTTTTACAAGAGCTCTCGAAGTGTATTTTGGCGTATTGTGTCATCGAAGAAGCTAAACTTCGGGTGTAGCACCACTGGCTGCGTGTGCTAAGCGTGGATTATCTGGCAAGTAGGCCAACAAGACCTTAGCTCAGGAGGCGAACAATGGAGCGAGGAGACCAAAAAACCATGAAATCCGTGTTTCTCCAGGGGTGTCTTTGTCTCTCGATTCACACACACACAAACCAGATGTAGCAGTGTCTTAATACATTAAAAGTATTGAATGAAGCCAAAATGCTTTCGCATTCAATCCCCCTAGCCATCCCCGCAGAATTTTCTCTGCTATGGGATGTCCCACGTGGAACGCTCGCCCTCCTTTCGGTGGAAGACAGAGCATTTCCTTTTCAATGCATCCTCCGAAATTGTCTCATTTTACATCACAGCATACCCAGTGAAGGAATAATCACTAAATCCAAATAATTACCAATTGCACTTGGCAAAAGTCAAGTACTGCAGTTCTTGCACTTTTTACTTTGGTGTAGAGGTTTTTAATGAGACCAATAATGAAACATATTTGGTGATGACACTGGCATGCTGATACTATTGCAGGGACTACTGAGGAAAGGGGTACCGCCCTTTTCATACCAAATTTTTTTTTATGGGTGACGCTGAGATTGCACAAAATGAGCGGAATTTATCGAACATCTCTTCAGCAGTTTTCTATTAAAGGGGTCCTGAAATACCTTCCGGCGATGCATGGATGTACATGTAACTAAATAAAGCAATGTATTAGCAATCTCCTCCCGCAAGAATTTTGTTAAAGCGATGAGTATTAGCTGAGAAATCGTAAATCAAAAACCGCGCATTATCGTCGCGCCGCATTTCCTCCTCCTTTCAACTTTTTCTTCGCTGTTGGCGGCGCGCCAGCCTTCTTTCCCATAAAGCTGCGCTCCTCAGCGGTGACGTACTTCCGCTATCCGTCTGCTACGGGGAGCTCTTTTGTCTTTTTCATCTTTGTTGACACCATGGATCCCGCACTCCGCTCAAGGCTGTAAAAGCGAACGAAAGACCTGGCCACGTGTGTGCGGCCTGGCCTTGCCCTTTCGCGGTGTATGTTGCTGCGGTTGCTATCGGCGGCACGTGACTATTTATCGGCGGCGAACTCGCAGCCGCACAGGGAGGATCGTGCGCTCATTGCCTTTGATGCACCGCGCACTGTTTATCCAAAACGCGTCGTCTTAGATGTGGCCCCGATGGTGCCGGGTCTTATTTTGCGGCGGTGGTAATTCCTACCGGTGGCATGTGAAAAAGACATTTCAAACCGATACAGAACCCGTGCACAAAACGCGCCGGTTAGGATCGCTATATCAGTGGCGATGAACGGGAAGGCGCAGAGCAAACCAGCGCCGAACTCGAGCAGCGTGCAACCGTGTTCTGACAAGCTGCACCCTTATCTTGTGAACGGTAGTAGTAGAGAGTTTTATAATAACGTAACCAGCCGTACGTAAACAGTTAGCGAGCGCTTTTTTTGTCGCACTGCGCATGCGCCGTTCGTTCAGGCGCTTCTGCGTTTAGCAGACCGAAGAATAGCGGAGGCTATTTCAGCAAAATAGCGTGCGTACGTGAGGCCGCTTGCGTTTCCAACATGGCAGCAAGTAGCGCGACAACCATTCACGGTTGCGCTCTTCTGTGGACAGTAATTTGCTTCCGATGAACCAAGTTCTTTGCCCCTGTGTTCTTAAATACGCCGAGTGGTTAGCACGTCGGCCTCACGCATATCTGTATCGTCGTAACATCGCTGAATGTCCGAACGAAGCGTACAGCTAAGCCAAGCCAGCGACCGAAGCTGTGTGTGTGAGTGTTCGTGTCAATGCCAAACGCATCAGCGCCAACCGGTCAACCAAGCACTCTTCTTCTACTCTGGCCACTCTCCTCCAATCGGTAGCCTTCCCAGCGCTTCAATCATGTGACCAGTTCAGCTTGGGGCGACGCGTGGTGGAGAGCGGCAACGTTGGCAAAACATCATGCAAAACATGCTCCGCCGCGGCTCTGAGCTTTCTAGCGCTGGCGCAAGCGCCATTTATTTGACAATCTCAAACATTGTTTGCCTTGGCAACAAGGCGCAAACCGCCCTCGAAGTCAGTTACGGTTGCGTGATCCCGGTTCAGCTCGGGGCCCCACCTCGCGACATGTGGGCACTGCAGGCGTACCACTCACTTCCATTTGGAAGTGCGCGATGCGTTTGGCATTGTAAAAATACAGGACGCGATGGTGTGTGTGTTGTGGACGCGTTTGTTTCGCGATGAAATGCGGCGTCTGCGGGTGGATAGTGGTTCCCATGGTCTGTATTATCTTTCTCGGGCGGCGTACGACTCCACCTTGCATGGGGTATGTTCAGTGTGCGTGGTTAAAAGCCTTCTCGGCTTGCGCGCCAGTGTGACTTGCTGTTCGTCCCCGCAAACCGCGCGCGAGGCGAGTGCCGAATTTGCGACGCGCAGGAGGAGGCTACAGGTCGTCTGTCAATCGCAGTTCAGACTTGCAACGCATGTTGTGACGTTGTGTTCGTTCGAAACGCATCTCTGGATTGTTTTGAAGTTCAATAAGATGTATGCGCCAAACCCGGGCATTCGGCTCAGGGCGTTCTCTGCGATTGCACGAAATAAGTGCCACGGGGCTTCAACGCTTTCTTCATGGAACGTACTCAGTTAAGAGAATATCCATGTCGTGTTATGGCCGTGTTGCATTCAATACAAACGGTTAATCGCTTGTTTACACTTGTTTGGATAGTAGTAAAATGTCCAAGCACTCCGGCACTCCGGTGGCAGATAAGCCGGCGAGCCGACGCTGAGCAGACGACACATCTCTTTGCCGGAAGTGCGTGAAAAATCCGCCCGATAGCAGGATGTCTAGCTCATGACGAACATCTGGGAATCGATGATGTAGACATGTGAAGATGGCGGCGTCCAAAAACACGCAGGGAAGGGTGAGAAAAGGGTGACAAACTTTGCAACAAAAGTGTGAGCTTTCCGCTGCGCGTAAAAGAGTAATACTTGGCACAGATGACGTTGACGACCCAATCTGACGATTGCGCTAAAGCATTTAGTCTGCTCAAAACGCCTTTCAGGGCCCCTTTAATCGTTAGCTGCAGCGACATATCTTCTAAACACCTCCGCCAGGCTGTTTTTCTTTCTGCATACCAGTGCAAAATTCCGCTAGCGCCAAATACTGCGTGAGACGGAACTGTTAAATTGGTGTATTGCAATGAACATTCAGTCTTCCTGAATAACCAAGTGAAGAGGGAAGGAAAGATCTGGTAACATATCCTCCGTGTGAAAAAGATCGAACACGGTTGTGTAATACCTACAAGTTAATTGGGTGAGCATGGTATGACCCATCGATCCTTTAAACCATACCCATCCAACTAGCTCAGCTTTCCGTTCTACTGAATGGTAATACCACTGGAATAAATAAATTCTATGATTTTTAATGCACAGCTTTGTAGCGCTACCAGCCAATGGTTCTTTCGTGGCGTGCGGGACAACAAACTCCCAAGGCGGCGGCGGAAGGGGGGAGGGCGGAAGATTACACTCACGGAGCACGCTGTAGATGGCGCTGTGAACGACGAAGCTGCTCACCTCGGCATTCGCGTCGCTGGACCATTCAGTCGGCTTCGTCGCCTGCTTTAGCGACGGTTGTTTTGCGTATGTTTTGGGGGCAGCTTCGCGTCCATTGCGCGGTTCCTTCGCATGGCTTGATTACCTTGTACGACAGCACCTCCTGGGTAGCCCGGACCCGAGGAAATTACATGGTCGTACGGCAAACATACGTTAACGATTGGTTTCCAGGACGGGAAAACAAAATATAGAGACCACATAAAGACATCTGGCCGCTGGAGAAACGCTAGAGAAACGCACTGCTTCCCACGAATGGGACTCCGTATTCGGTGAATACCAATTCGGTTGTGTTTTAACAGGTATTACAAAATGCGAAAGAAGAAACTGTTTCTGATAAATAGCGATTATACAAGTTCCCTCAGCTTTCTCGCAATTCTCAAACTCACTAAACTAACTAGTGTAAATCAGTATAACTTGGAATCACTAAGTTCACAAGCCGAATTGTTTCGGTGTCCGCGCTTGTGTCGCGCGGTGATGTAGCCCCCAGCTAGCACATCGGGATGGCCAGGTTCCGCTGTCTGATCCTTCGAATGACGCTCCTCGCCGTTTTCTTTATGCCGACGCACGTCCGTGCTACAGCGGCGGCGTCCGCCGCTCTAATTCGGCCATTGCCGACGCTTCGGCATTCGGGACGCCGCCCCTGCGAATTACAGGTAACGGCAGGCAGAATCTCTGGTTTTACTTTTTGTAGAGCCACGTGTGTGAATTCAAGTGATGTCGCATGGGCAATTGTTGTGGGTGTCGTTTAAAGCTTTGCTTTCGAACCACCTTCACAGAGTAAATAGGAGCCAATTTTTTTTTCTGCCTTATCAATACACATCTGTTCTTAATACATTTGCTTGCAGTATTCAGTCGTGTGGCTTCAGCGCAATGTGTGTGGAACGTACTCGTTTTCGCAGCAGAACGTGCCTTTTCGCAGCTTAAACGAGTTTTGATTTCCAGTTATAATCGAGGAAGCTAACAACATTGTGTATGGCGCGGTTATGGTGGTCGCTCCACCGGCCAACAGGCATATATGCAGGCGATATTATGACCCTAACCGCATTCGCATACTGAGAAAAATTTAACCTGCCTGACTTGCAGTGGCGGCCTCTTGGAGACGCAGTAACACTAATAGTTAAGCATATTTTTAGAGGTTCGCACTCAGTAATGATAGCAAACAGCCAACGAAATTTTGCATTCAAAGCGATAACGTTGGAATCAATTCAAAGCGCCATTTCACAGCTGGCCTTGGAATATAAAATGTCGCTCGCTCGAATGAGATACCACCCGACTGCTCGAAAGCCATAGGCCTGAATCCCAAAAGCTTATTCCACTAGCGGAAATCGTCCACGTGTCACTATATTTCCATCCTCGTCATTTGCGCCCCTTGTTTTTGTGGTTGTTGTTCTGTTTCTTTTTGCATTTTCGCTGCCAACTGGGTACCATTTTGGTCCGGCATTACCGGTTTCAAGCCCTTTTGCTTTCATGCTCGCAACTAAACCTGCAGGGTTCTAACGATCAACCGGACGGGCCAGTTATTTATCGGCACCTCTTTAGCTTCCGAATGGCGAGCCGTATTCATAATAGCTTTTTCCCCCTGGCTCAAATGTAAACAGGGTAACGAGCATAGGGACCGAGCGAACCAGCTTCCTAAGCCCTGCTGTAATGGATTCCTCTCAACACATCGAGCCGAAATTACTGTATTCAGACCCCACCGCCACCGGCCATGACGGTGATGATCGCCGGACAGTCCGAGCCTTGCAAAACAGGCAGCGCATCGACTGAATGTTTTAAGAAGGGAGCAAAGCAGGCATATATAAAGGCGTGATCAAATATGTTATGTCCGCAGTGCTTTATGTTTGACTTTCTTTTATGGCGGCGGCAGCGAGGGGAAGCCGATCGCTGCCGGCGCGCTGGGGCGATGACGCGAAGTCTGAAATATCCTCTGTTTGTTCACGGAGGGGGAAACCAGGACTGGCGATGATCTAGGCACACTAAGTGAACTTCACTTAAAACGGCCGCTTCTGGCGTTCACTTAAAACGGCCGAACGGCCGCTTCTGTCGTTCGCCATGGGCTTTCTGTGGATTCCATGTCTGGCTGCGGGGAGGGAACGTTTGCAATGGATGTCATATTGACGTGCAGCTTCTTCGCACTATTCTCCTAGGAGTCAAGACGCATGTAGCGCAATCGCAATCTTGGAATGCGCTCGAAATATGCAGTCTACCTTCCAGAAATCCCGTAGTTGCGAAATTTACAATTTAATGTGTACAATTTACATTGTTAATGTGTGTGCAGAACTTACCGTTGGCCATTTCAGCACCGATAACGAGCAAAGATGAGTGAATCACTGCCGCCGAGTTTTTCGCAAGGGATTCGCTAATTTATGAAAGCCTTTCGGAGCTCCTACACATCCCTAACTCAAAATTCCTGCCTCATACACCTACTGAACGTGCTTAACAAAGTATTGGAGTGAGGCTAAGTGTCACGCACGGCGTATAGCCTGTCACCGGAGGCAGAAACCAACATCAGCTCCGCGCGCCCAGACGCGCTATAGGCCGTGTGTGCCTAAACGTCGATAAGTTGGTTCTGTGCATGGACCAAATTATTGCGGAGGCAGACGGGGATATATGAGGGAGGTGGTGAGGAAGAGGTTTGGATATGAGAGCAGGAACCGCGTAGGAATGAGGGGAAGATACGAACGATATAAGCAGGGGAAAGGTGGGAGGAGGGTGGGGGGGGGGGGGGGCGAGACCAGATCGCCGCCGAACGCGCTCTTTCGCGAGGGCCCCCTCTGTTTGCCGTGCGTATTTGATGGTCTCGGGATGCAAATGAACCGCGCCTGCTCTCTCCCATCTGGGCGGCGTGCAGCAACGATGCATTTGGCTCGCCCAGAATGCCTGCGTGAACGCGGTGGCGGAAAAGACCTTCAGTGCTGCCAGGCATGGGTGGGTATCCAATCGCCGCGCACTTTGCAAGCTGCGAGTTAGCGAGGCTTGTTTGTTTATTCATATTGAAAACATATAATATCGCCAGCCTAATTGTAATATAAATTTAGCACACCCGTACGTGCTTATTCTCCGGAATGTTAACAGAGACATGCGCACACGTAATCATTGCTAAGCCCCGCTAGAGTACCAAAATTCGGCAGAGACACCCATGACTGCTTGGTGTGGGAATGCGAAAGCCGAGACACGGCGCCAGAGCTCCACCGCGCTTGTGCACTTCAAAGTTCCCGCCTGTGAGTTCATGTGACTTTTGGTGCCATTCGTGTTCACGCCGCCGCCGACGATGACGGGCACTTTTCGCATTTGATGAAATGTATAAGGAGAGAGCCTTAAAAACAATCCTTCATTGTGGGCCCTCATTTTCCGATGTCGAGAGCGACAGCTGGAAACATCTCTCTTAGTTGTGCGCACATGAGATAGGAAAGGGGGATACTGAATTCCCGCATTTGACCGCAATATTATGTTTCCAGCAGTTAAAAAAAAAGTTTCAAACTACACCATCCGTGTGACAGCCGTGTTCAATATAATTAAGCCACCGGATACGGCTTTTACGATGTGCGAAGATAGCTTCAAGGCAAGGGGACCCGGCATTAAATGTAAGCTGTATACAAGCTTTCCCCACAAAAAAAAAAAAAAACTAAATGTTCAGAACGAATCTTCCTTGTCACGAGTACAGTAGTAGTAGTAGTAGTAACTTTATTTGAGCTCGAGGCGTTTTCAGTACAGATTTCCTAAACGCAGAACAAGAAGCAGTACAGCAAAGGTAAAGAACTCTGAAAGGAAGTTCGTAACGCCCTAACATTTCAGCATAACAGTAAAGGGGACCGATGCATTGGCGACAGTTCACGAGATCTGAAGAAATACTAATGTAGCCGTAGTGCCTTGGAAAACAAAAGCTGTCCACCTCAGGAGATGGTTCAGGCTCCCTATGTGATAACAAGTCTGTGCCCAACGCGGCCGATAAAGAAAGTGGCCCATGAGATCCTCAGCTTTTGTGTCGCTATCGTAGCCTTGCGATATGGGCTTCTATAGGGGCTTGTGACAGTTGCACGACACGAAGAGGCTGTGTCAAAGCAACGCATTCGCTCGGCATGAGCACCATATTTTCATGTCAAAGATTCAAATATTCTATTAACACGAAAGTGTTTTATTCCGCGATTCACAAAGATTTCGCTTACGTCCCGTCCGTCACAGAAGTGACGCCAGTACAACGAAGCAAGCGCCCTGTAAAGGGTGTACCCCTCACACAGGGTCTTCCTGCGGGGAAGCAACCTTTAGACCTGAAGAGTACGTTATATTTAGGGTTGTTTGTTTTCGAGTTCTATATTTTAACACGAAAGTGTTTTATGCCGGGATACACCAAGATTTCACTAATGTCATATGCGTCACGGAAATGACGCCAGTACACGTCTGCTGGAGCAACCCGCGAGCACGACGTCGCTCGCCAAGCACACCCACAAGACAGCCGCCGACCCGCAAATCATGCTCAGATGCAAATTTCGCTGCATATTTCACTTTCGTATTTTACCGATTCCTATGACAGAGGAATCAACCAGTCTTTTTTCTAAGAAGTATGAGGAGCCAGGCTTGGACTAAAGGCCTGACAGAGGCCCCACGCCCCTTTGGTGCAGTACAATGAATAAGCGAAATTGACAAGCTGGAAAATCTGATATTTGAGTAACAAAAAATACAAGTGATGACAAAAACCAGAAACAGCTTCGGTTTAGAATCTGTACTGAGACCCTAACCCGAAGCTGTTTAAGTTTTTTGTCGTCACTTACTGGCTCCTCTAGCTAACAGCACCAACTCGGAGTTCCAGAGAGTGAAGTTTTGCGAGGAAAAAATGCCCGCGCACACTTCTTTTGTTTTTTCAAAGGGACAGCGCTTTTAATTTCTGGTTTCTCTGAGCACGAGGTCGCGGGTTCGATTCCCGGCCGCGGCGGCCGGTTTTCTGATGGAGGCGAAAAGCAAAAACGCCCGTGTGTACGAGATTTCGGCGCACGTTAAAGATCCCCAGGTGGTCAAAATTAATCCGGAGCCCTCCACTACGGCGCGCCTCGTCGCCTGCGTTGCGTCGGCGCGTTGAACCCTACAATCAATCAATCAACTTTCTGGTTTCTTCTGCTCGTCAATTCCCACCCCTCGTTTAGCCCCTCTTGCTTCCCATCGCTTCCCCTTGTACCCTCTCCTATCCTTCCCCTCCCCCTTGTACTATTCCCTCTCTCCCACTCACTCTCTTCTCAATTTTCGGCCCCCTTCCCCGGCTCACCGAATGACTACTGAGCAAACACCTTTCAGGGGTGTCTGGTTCACAAAGCTTTCCTATGCTGGTAGTCTTTACGTAATGCCTACATACATGCGGCCGAGTGTGCATTCTGCGCAGTTACCGTGCAGCTCTCCAGGTGTAGGCGGTGAATGCTCTAACACTGCTTCGTGTTCATATGCGGGCGAAGTTTGGCACCCCTCCGATGCCACTTTGTGCTTTTTTCTGAAAACGCATGTGTGCGTACCTAAACACACAATCGGCGGACACACACAAGTCGCAAGCCGACGACGGGACGTGATCGCGCATAGTGCGCAGGCGTTGCGTCACGAACAGACACCCGCAACCACCAAAGAACGGCGCCCCAGCGGAACGAAACTCCGCCATGCGTCGGAAACCACGAACAGAAAGGTGTCGCCACGGCAGAGGTTTCCAATGTATACCCGGCCGGGCAGAACCTGGATGAAGATTTTAGGCATGCTTTGTAAATCAACTTAAAAGTTACAAAGTAAAAAAGTTAAGATACACACCAATAATATGAAGCTGTAAGTATATTTTATTTCACACATCTATGTCTATTTTAAACCGGAAACTTTCCTAGTGGGACCGAGGTTGTCCTGTTAAAAAAAGCTAATGCATTTCCCCATAGACTGGTTGGTCGACCGAGAAGCTCGGATAGGACCTGTGGACGCACTGCGCGTGCGTGAAACTGGATTTCCTTTGTGTCAAAATGGTCACTTGCAAATCGCAAAAAAGGAACGGTTCTATAGATAAGACAATCCGCGCATCGATCACGTAGAAAGAGTACAATGGAATAGCGGTATCAATGGTATACAATGGTATGCCGGTAGTACAATAGAATACCGGTATACAATGGTATACCGGTATCACATAAAGTACGTATCGGTATAAATTTAGATCTTCCGTAGATTCGTTTACTAAGTGCGCGAAAAATCGTCGAACGAGTTCTTCGTTTGCGATTTCGGTCTTTGAAGGTTTGACGATCGATTGGCCGCACTTTCAGTGAAGGCTGCACGCACGTTTGACGCAGTTTTGAAGTGCGAAAGGTTTCGCGCTTCCCTTAATTTTTATTATGAAGGGATGGTAAAGTTCTTGCAGATATAAATGTGCATATTCTTTTATTTGCTCCCAGTCGCAGCTATGACTTGTCCAGTGGCTGTCAGAGAGAAAGGGAGCTGGTGTAGCAGAAGGCGTGTGCCCCTCATTTCCCAACCGCCCTCGCAAGGGAACTCCTCACACAAGCTGTACTAGACCGTTTAAAAATTAAAAGCGCTCTTAAGCCTACGCAATAACAGAATTAAGTTGATTCGGAACCCGCCGCGGTGGCTCAATGGCTAAGGCGTTGCGCTGCTGAGCACAGGGTCGCGGGTTCGATTCCCGGCCGCGGCGGCCGCTTTTCTGATGGAGGCGAAAAGCCAAAACGCCCGTGTGTAAGAGATTTCGGTGCACGTTATTAAAGATCCCCAGGTGGTCAAAATTGATCCGGAGCCCTCCACTACGGCATGCCTCATCGCCTGCGTTGCGTCGGCGCGTTAAACCCTACAATCAATCGATCAAGCTGATTCAGAAAGACGGCTGCAGAGGACTGAGAAACTAGAGTGATAAAAACTTCGATAATTCAAAGACGCATACGAAATGATTAAAGCCGTACCAGGCGTGATTTAAAGTTCTTTATTAAGATTACTACATTCGCCAAGAGGGAATTGTTGTGGGAGATACATAAGACGTGTTCAGTCCAGAAACGGAATCATGTATCTCGTACTAAACAAAAATATCCTAAAATAAAAATTACCAGAAGCATTATTTTAAAGCAAGCTTGCCGCCAAGAGAATTGTACAGGAACAAACGGCAACGGAGCCGAAAGCAAAAAAATAACAAAAAAGTAAAACAAGACGAAAGGCGAATTAAAAAAAATGGACATCTTATAAAATGAGTCACAGCGGTGATCAAACATAGCATGAGCAGCAATACGCAGCAGAAAGAATGAATAAAAACCCACAAAAAACAAATAATGGGCAAGAACAAGATCACGGCAATTCAAGGAACACCGTTTTCAATGTCGCCACGCACATAACGCTTCAGAGCGGTGTCAAAACTAATTTTTGCGAAAAAAAAATTCTGCTTTTTAGTAAGATGCAAGTTCCCAGAATTCCGTTCCAAATTGCCTCGGTTATTACACTGGAAGGTCCTTTGAATTCGAGTTCATGAATACTTGCAGAACTCGGTTGAATGGGACGGAGCATCGATTGTAGTACTGGTAATTTCGATGACTGCTTCACTCAAAACGTTCGCAAAGCCAATTTGTCGCATACTGTGAAACGCTCTCAGAAAGCGCGGGAATTACGGTCTTAAATTTATTTATTTGATAACAACCACGTTGCCTCATCGCCGCTGAGTGAACGCCTCGTCGCACCAAATTTTTGTGACATTGCAGAAATGCCTTCTTCGGGGTGGACCAACCATTACTGACGAGGCATCCGCAAAGTAAGCTATCATAATGTTTAAGCGCTGTTTAAGCGCTTAAGCGCTTAACGTTTAAGCGCTGAAGACAGGCGCAGAATAACGGGACGAACGGAACAGTTGATGCGCGAACCGTACCGTTCGTCTGCGCATCAACCGTCCCGTTTGTTCCTTCATTCTGCGTCTGTCTCGTAAACTTGAGTGCTCTACGTTTGCAGCGACACCAGCTAGCCCAACACCAATCTTTGCTGAAGTGAGCTGTTCCTCGGTGCTGAATATAGCCGGGCCCGTAAGATACTCCAAGGCTACCATGCCCCGACCCCCGGGGGCGTGTTTCCAAACGCTTCGCTGCACAGAACACCCACGTAACATGTGTGATGTCACTGCGCGCTCTATTCTTTTGAGCGCATGCTAAAAAGAGCCCGCCATTCGGGCTCTGTGGCCTCGATGTGGAGTACCGAGTACTGGCTCTTACGGATTGGGTTCATTGCTGAACTTTTTCTTCTCATTTTTTTTCTAAGCTCAAATCAACGTGCTGTTTTTGTTAATAATAGTGATGTAGTATGTTTTAGGTCGCTTTAGGTTTGGGGCGCAGCCAATGACGACGTTTAATTACCGTTCTGTATAGCGCGAACAGACATGTCACGTGGGTGCTCTGTACAGCGAAGCGTTTGGAAATATGCGACCCGGGGGCCCTGGCAGCAGTTCCCGCACGCTATAACAACAGCGTACCCATGCGAAGGCACTGGCTGATTTAATTTGAAGATTACAGATCTTTATTGGGTAAAAAATACTCAGCCGTCCAGTATTCTGAAAAAAAAAAAAGTGCTTTTGGCAATTGAAGTCTTTAAGAAACCGCCGTGAGGATAGTCGCGGTATGCGTCCTACTTTGCCTAACCCACGACTTGGTAACACGGGAAAACATTCCTGGTAGCAGTATACGCATGGCTGCAGAAACGGATGCCGTGCGGGGAATGTGAGAGCCTCCTTCCAGGCGTTGCTCGGCGAGCTTTTGTGTTCGCGTTCTGTGTGGGCGGGGTTCTCCCAACTGGATCGATCGGCTTTTGGCACCGCCCTTGCGTTCTTCGGCCCAGCCCTTCCGCTCGCCCGGGTGCGGTGAAGTTGAAGGAGATAGGCCAGGTGGGAAAGGGGAACATTCGCACTGTGAAGCCGACCAGATATAGTTTACACTAGCCTTCTTGTTCGAATAAATGCAGCCAACCTGAACAGTATTTTTTTAGGATTCTTATTTGCACGAGCAGTTCAGACCGTGATGATGTTGAACCAGTATGGCAACGATTAAAGGCCCGAAAAACAGGTCCTCCGGTCTCCACTGATTTTTTTTTTTTTTTTTTTGCCTTTGGCCTCAGACTTTCAAACCTTCAGCTATTTATTGTACCGAACCATTGACTCCTTCCACTCTTTAACAATCGCATATGTGTTCTCGAGTGGTAAATTGGGCATGGTAATAAGGAGCAGTGTACAAAGAAAAAAAGCCGTTCGTTCCCGGTGGTTACGGGACCTGCTATAGATCCTGCAAACGAATGCTATAGTTTTTCAGTCGTTGTAGGAATCCCACAGCTCCTCTTCTAAGTCAATTGCTGCAGTTTCTTCCCACAAACTTTGTTTTTCGTGTACGTACCCTCAAAGTGTCCTTGGAAAATCATTATTTGAAATCTGTGTCTCCACAGCAGTCCCCAAAGTCGTAGCAGCATGGTTGATCGTGTGGGAGTTTCGATCTTAGTTCTTTGCGACTTTTATTTTGAATTAATTTTTTACTGTAATATAAGTTCGCGTTGCCTTGTTCTTAACAAACTACCCACCTCTGGAAGCTGAAACAGGTCTTTTTTCTTCAGCACTTGATAATCGCACAATAACCACAGAAATTGGCGATAATATTAGATGAATGTGCACCAGACAGAATTAAGAAAATCGCAAGAAGACGGACACAATCCAGACACAGACAGTGGCTCCATGTCTCAAGCGACTCAACGATTTTTTTTAGAACCTATTGTTGTTGTCAGTCAGGCCTTTATTTTAACTGAGCGCCCAAGGCCACATAACAGACGGCTCGCCCCGCGAGCGTCCAGATGTCCGTGGTTGGCGCAGGGCCCGCGCATGTTGGCAGGCCACAACCTGGGGTCGACTGCGAGCAAATCTGGCCCCTCACGCAACCGGACACCGACGGCCCATCGCTGCAGAATCACCAATCTTGCTCTGCCCGGAACCCAGCCTCCGGGAGCAACCCTACGGGACTCTCCAGTCGACACCCAGCAGTAAAGGCCGCAGTATCATAATTTATTTAGCGGGCGTTTTCAGATCCCCGTAATTAGCTTGTCGATTACAAATCCGGACGCATCATATTTTCGTTCGGAAGTATTCGAAATGTCTGGTCCAGTGGCGGGCGCGACATAGCGTGCTCATGGCGTTTTGAAGACTGGAAGGTGAGGGCTGAAACAGACTACGGTAAAAGAGCACAGACGGGGGTGGAGGAGGTGGAAGTAGTAGGTGAAATATGCAGGCGGCGCTTGTGTTATTTTGCCCTGTTCGCTCGTCAGCCCCGTGGTGGTGCGGCCGCGATGCCGTCGATCATTGACGCCCCTGCCGGCCGACTTCCTGAATGCTCCCTCTTCGCTCGCCTGCTCTGTGCCATCCTGCCCTCTGCAAAGCAGGGGGCCTGGCTGTGCCTGCCTTCACGGCAAATTTGGCGCCTCTCCGTTGACGTACGACGCAGAAGGTGGCAGGGCCCTGGTACTGGTACAACGCAGAGAAGACACCCTCTAGGCCTCTCTCCCGCGCAACTCCGCACGTCGCGTATGGTTGCACGTTTATATAGTCGCAATGCCATCTGCGCCATTCCGACTAACAGTGGGTTCAACCACTGGCAGGAAAATTTAAAAGGTATGAAAGTACCGCGCCTGAGTTTCCCACGCCCATCATGTGTTTCTGCTATTTTATTTATGGAGTGCGCGTGGGTTCAGTGGTCAGAAATGTTCATGTATATTCGCAATGACGAGGTGAGAAATGTTGGTCAGAAAATGTTGGTCAGAACCGATGTCATGAATGTTTGCAGTGATAAAGCTATGCTTCACACACGGATAATGAACACGATATAGTGTAAGGGTAACCGTGATAGCATGCGACTATCTAGTGCGGCTGTAGCCACTGCAGCATAGAGGCAGGACCAGACATCTCACTCCAGTAGCACCAAAAATATCACTGCGCAGGTCATTTCAGTGGGGACCATCACGGATTATACACTGGCAACAAATATACTGAAAGCTGCAATGTTTTTACAGTTGCATCGATGGGATAGGAAACAGCAAAAAGAACGAGGTTTTGTTGAGTCGTCTCGCCTGTTTCACAGTGCAGTCATTTTAAGTTATACATCCTTAAACATACTCTACAACATCACGCTTACGAGTACGCAGTCATACCACGTTAATCTTAAACGCTTGCAGTGGGTTTTCCGCTTTATAAGACAAAATTCAGCTGGTCTGCCTTCAAAATTGAGGTGAAGTCGGCGCAATAAGTGATTTCTCCCTAACCCAATTGACCAAAGCAGTAATAAAGTTTAGTTAAAGCTGCTCCCCGTGGTGAACTACATGACGATGAAGTGACGTGCTTCTAACGCAGTTTATTCATTAGTTAAATATAAAAGGCAATTTTTGGGCGCGATTATCGCAACATATATACGGAGCAGCAAGAGATATCGTTAGATTGAAACGTTGCAAGACCGAGCTGGTAAAAGGCTGCCTATTTATTTACTCATTTGTTGCACTTTTCCTTTCAGCAGCGAAGAATGTCCAATATATCCACGCATCAGCCCCATTTGTTCTATAAGGGTAGCAGCATCGGTAAAATGCCATAGTATGCATATCCCTTTTGACTTCTTTCTCGCTTTCTTCATTTTGGTATCGGGCAGCTTCCACCGTAAATTGTATAAACGCGCGGCCTTTGCGAAAATTTCAAAGTTCTGCATGTTTGGTTTCAGTCAATGCGCCTGTGACCGTTTGTAAATGGTTCCCTGGCTTTATCACAATTTCTATGGACGTACAATATGGGGAAATGTATGTTGTTTAATATATCTCGGGTAGTTCGTATTGGTATTGGGCAGTTTTCAACAAATATTCTATAAAAATTGTGCGCTTATGATAAATAAAAAAAATTTGCATGTTTAGTTTCAGTCTTGGCACCTCTAACAGTTCATAAATAATTCGCTGATGTTGTCACAACTTCTACGTGCACACAGTAGGGCGAATTAATGGTGTTTAAGATCCTTCGCTTTATGCGCAACACTTCAAAATGATCTTATTAAACAGAGGAACCCAGCAATGAGAAGAGAGCGAAATCAGCTGACATAGTTTTCTGCAACAGTTTTAATGGGTAAAGTTACTTAGACTACTTCCCTTCGAAATCTGCCCGTCTGAAGCCTGTAACCCGTCACATAGAGCACTCCATAGGCCCATATGACATAGCTCATAGGGGTGTTTACGAAAATTCTTGGGGCCTCTATATTTTCACGCAAGCTTACATGCTTACATTGCCGCTGGAATGCCTTTACAGCAATGACAGTGCATGGAACTCCCGCCAACTGTGAAATGACTTTGTCTTCGTAACGTTGGCTCTTCCACATTCATTTTCCGTACAGCAGCATTGCCTCAAGCTAGTAAATAAACCTTGTATAAAAGCAAAGGAGCACTCTGCGTCAGTGGAATTTTTGTGTAGTCAGAATTCCTTCCAGCCACCAATCCAACAGAATTAGGAAAAAACAGACACTTTGGGTGCATCGGGCGCATGGGCGGAGATGAGCGACTGGAGAGAATGTTTACGCACTATTCCAAAATTCCCACTTGGTAGACGATGCAACTTGCGCAAGTCAATGCAGGCCTCTGCACAGCTGTCGTAGTCTCTTGAACTTTTTAAAGACCATAGTCTCTTTGGCTACTTCGACGCGGAAATTTTGGTTTGTCTCTCTTTCCCTCGATAAAGACGCCCTGCCAAAGTTAACGCAGATGTTGAACGAGACGTTTGTATAGGCTAACCCATCTCTAAATATCTAATTCTGGCGACAATTTTCTTACTCGCCAACACTGCTGGACAAGAACAAAAGATTACGCATATTTGAGGCAAAACATCAATACGTAAGCAATATTTCCAGTGTTTCTTTGTTTAATAATACATTCATGGTTGTTTTTGCGACAGAAAACGAAATACTGCAGCCACTGTAGAATAAAATACGTCGACGCCCGTGGTCACCCGCGACACACGAGCTCCTGGCGGAATTCCAAAAGATTCCATTAGATGGCTCGAGGAGCGCGCGGGTAGCAGGGCCGTAGATTGTGGAGAAGTGATATGCGGTAAACTCGAATTGATTTACTTGACAGGGGTGCCAGACGACTACCGCCTTTAGACGACATTTGCACCTAAGTGAGCAGATACGCGCCATTTTTTTTTCGGTATGCTCTTGTACATAGAATGAGTTCGTAGGGATTATTATCATTAGCGTTCAGCAAGAGCTTTGGTTTTTAATGTCTCATAGAACAACGAAGAGAACTGATCTGTATAGGTATTGCGTATTTTGAATGATGCAATAAGGTCCAAACTCTGGTATCTGAAGTGCCGTCGAGGTGTTCGATAATACCCAACAAAACAACAGTGCAGCCAGTGAAGGAAAAATCTATCGATACATTCCACTTTAGGCAAATTTACGCGCATGATGACATCATCCGCCCTTCATTTGGGACGTGCAATGCGAACTTGCGGCAACGAGTGGTAGTTTATTGCTCTTAAATAACCGTTCGCGACCATCCAAGTTCGTGAAATCCCGTCGGCGTCCCGGTCCCACGGTACCCTTGCATTTACAAAACACACGTGGCCTCACGCCAGGAAGAAGTCAATGGGACGTACCCCCCATTGCAAATCACACGAATACGCCACCCAATCCCGTTCCAATTAGCCTGTGTATGTATGTGCAAATATACTACCGGCATAAGTTCTAAACTTTATCTGTGAATAACGTTCCAATTTTATTGTCATCACCACTTAAGTTCTTTCATGTGGCCTGTAGGGCTGCACCCTGCACTTTTCGCAAGTTATGTGCAGCACACGGAGAAATGTCGGGCTTTTGCTCAATGGCACGCACTTGTGAGCTGAGTTAAGTGGTCGAGTTTTTTTTAGTAGAACCGATACAGCGACTTTAAAAATGGGTGTATGCTGTAAAAAGTTAGTGGGTTGAAAATAATTGCGACGTTTTAGCAAAATGAGATAGACGTGCATCTTTTGAAACCCGTATACAATCGTTGCTATCGAAGTGCCTCCGCCTAATTAAAACACTTTCAATTAAAAATGCAAGCGTATATATGCAGCTTGTTCCCACTGTTAGTAGTGCTATCCTAAGACAAATATCTACCAGCTTTCTAGAAAATGTTCTTGAGTTCTGCCAGTGCACTACAGAGGAATGAACGCTCAACATCATTCACCGTTCCCTGTCGCATAGCTGTCGTGGCACTGCACGCAACTTCGCCGGGGCAGCCCTCCGCCCCGCCGCAGGGAACCTCGCAGGGAACAGGCATAGCCAGACACGCGTCTCCCCCCGCCGTGAAGGCAACGCGTCGTACGTGCCGGCGGGGAGCGTTGCGCACACGTGCCGTGTTCCGTTCCCACGTGGCTTCCTGGGGACCGGGCTCCCTTGTCGTCATCGATGTCGTCCGCCGCGCGAACAACGCACGCACGCGCGTACAAGTGGCGGTGCGTGCCGCGCCCTGTCGCTCTGCTCCCCGAAGACGTCGCTTATGAATTGAATGGGCCTCATTGAAAGCACCACCCGCTGAGGCCCTGCGGCCGGCTCTGTACTCGGCCGCTATTGAGCTGCCCCGATGCACTGGATGGCTTCCCTGGGCTTGTTCACCTTCCTGCACCTTGCGTCGCTTTCTGCGCCACCCGCCCCAACCGCGGTGCTTCTCCTGCGCAAACTTCCGCTACCTTATCCCCTGGCGGTGAGGTCAGAGTACTTTATGCACCGCTTTTAGGGACAGATACAGGACTGAGTAAAGGTAGATGGGAGGGTTGGCGTCTTTCCGGAATCCGCGTTTCTCGGGGATTCACAGGGGCTTCAATTCTCTCGGTGATAATTTTTTTTTTGTCTTTATTATTCAGGGGAAGGGGAGGTGGGTAGGAGCGTCCATAGACAACGTAGCGGAACCCAAGATATTTTTTTATGAAGACTCTGCCGACTGCCACATCTACGTTCCTGTGAAAGTTTTGGAAGACAAGCGCACACTTCACTTAATTTGGGGAAGAAAGAGAAAACATAGATACAGAAAAATGAAAAAGTAGCCCCAACCCGTGCGTACTACTGTAGTGGCAAATGTTGCAGAGCCGTTGCTCAGAGATTGAAATAAATTATGTGTAAAAACGGCATGTGGAATGAACCGGGAAAATTGAGCACAGTTGTACTTCCTGTCTTGTTACTTGAATGATCATTTCTTTTCTCAGTTTTTTTATTTGGTGATTCTTGTTGTTGTTGTAACTTGGATAGTGCCAATGGACTAATTTAAAGTCTGCTTTATCGAACTATTGACCGCGTTTTTGCTCAGGGCCTGTTTAGAGTTCGTGCTATTTTTATTTGGTTATTTCATTTTTGTCCGACAAGCGAACACTGTACACATCCTCTCTGCGTTAATAAATACATCGTACCGAGGATTATTCCAGGTCGTACCTGGGGGCCATTGTAAATGAAAAAAAGATGCGTTCATTTTTATCGTGTCTCAAGTGAAGTTGAAAGGATAGGTCTCAGCAGCGCGGAAGCGCAAGTGAGGCGACCAACTTGGCTTGTTAGCAGGGCAGCCCAGCTACCGCACCTGAACACCTTGGTTACGTGTGCCGGAGCGCCGTTTGCATATGAATGCATTTTACAAAACATTGTGCGTGCTACAGCGCAAAAAAGTCCCTCACGAGAATGTCCCCATGCATTTCCATCGTCCCCAACATGACCCATCTGAGAGCCAACCCAACCAGGAGGAGTGGCCTCACGAGGGCATCGCTACCCTTTCTGCTTTTGGGAGAGAGTGGAAGGCATCACGCGTGAGTACTTCCGTGTTTTTGATTAACAGCGAAGCTCTTTAGCAAATCGTTATTTTAATTCCCGCAGTTAACAATACCAAGAAGATGTCGAGCGCACGGAAGTTAAAACAAAACAAAGAAAATGCCGAGTGATCCTGTCTGCGTGCCTCGTGGTGACCGCCCAGTGGCAACACCGCACGTTTGTCAAGCCAAGCCAAGCATACCCACTGATGGAGATTGGCCAAGATTGCGGCGACAGCCCGGCAGTTAAAAAACCAAGAAAATGTCGAGCGTCCGTATGTGCGTGCCTCGCGGCGACTGCCCAGCGTCCCCGGCGGACGTTTGTTAAGCCAAGCATGCCCACTTAGGGAGATAGGCCGAGATTTGCAAAAAAAACAAAGAACTCCAGCGTTCGCCGTAATCGTGGCAACACTTGCGCAGAACGAAAAAGACGGGTCATAGCTTACGCCCCTCCAAGTTGATGTCCAATAATGACTGCTTCCAGAAAAATCGATGAAGCTCACACTTATAGCAACAATGATGGAGTAAAGGTCGTTGCGTCAGCGAAGAAGAAGCAAATCGGCTGCAATCGTGGACTTACGTTGTCGGGATGGTCGTGAAGGTGGCGCCCAGCTTCGCTACCTTCAAGTCTTACGCGTTAGTCTCAGCTTACTTTGATAAATATTTTTGCTAAAGAGGAAGACATAGTCGGGCGCTATCACCTTCCTTATGAGAGATTGAGGCGGAAAAGGGAGACAGCGAGGTCTTATTATCTTGTTCCTCCCTTCCCGAAGGCGCTATTAAGGAGTATTGTGTACGTTTTTGTGCGTACCAAGTACCCGTGCAAGTACGCTACGTCCTTACAAATTTCCTTGTAACAGCAATGAACTCCCCAAATTTTGCTTTGTGACGATGTCACTTGAACAAAAGCCTGCCACGTGCAATTTTTTTCTCTGCAGTAAAGAACACATCTTTTTCTGTTCTGATGCAACAAATGCAGAGATGAACCAGCATTCTTCTGTGCTGCCGCCGATTTGTGAGCAATAAACGGACCGAAAAACGTTGTACCCTGGACATCCAGATCCTCTTTCTACCTTTCCCACGTGTACTTTCACTCTAACGTTTTTTCGCGTATAATTACCGAGTAAACATGCATAGGCACCTGTCGGTACGACCTTAGTACAATGGTAATATGCCATCTTACTAATTCTCTGCATGCTTTCTAACACCTTATTACGTCTCGAGACGTGGACGCTGGCTCTGGCTCACTGCGCCACGATCTATTGCTTCCGAAGAAGCAGAGGGTCACAGGGCCGCATAGCGCGGGGCTCGGTCTGACATGACCGACCACTAAATATTCACCTGATTTATCATGATTTCTCTGATTTGTCCTGCTGTCACGTAACCTTCGTTAAACATTTTGATTTTTGTAAACCAGAGATTTAAGGTCTCTGCTACACGTTTGATGTGATCAGTTCCAAACACGAAACAATGCACGGGCTATCCTTGCTACTCAAGTGGTGGGGTTGCTAAGCATATTGATGTTATCCGACTCAATTCAATTTACTTGCCGTGTCGTCCCCCATCTCCCACGTCCTCTTCCCCTTCATTAACTCCCTAAGAATGCTCCAGGCAGCCCTCAAGTCATCCTTCATGCAAACAGGAAGGGCATGGTTGTTCTGCTTACACATGCTTTAAGCATAAAAATATGACGGCAGAATCCTCTTTCTTTGGCTCTTTTTGTGTCGTTTTTTTTTCTTTCGAAGGGGTGTGGTGGGGCGGTAAACTGTTTACACCGCCGTAATTGAGTTTCGAGGAGTTTCCAACTTTCGTTCGCTTTCATTACGCTGGCCACTCCCACGCATCGTGTTTGCGCTTCTGCTCCTTCATCTTTCATTGCCGGTCGAGCGTTAAAGCAGAATCACCCCGCTGAGCGCGTAACACAGCTTCCGGTCTTTCACACAGCTCAGGAAGGCCTGGAGCGCGTGTGACGAACACGCTTCAACCCTGCTCGAAGATTATGAAACAGCGTGGGATTTCACGCCGCCTGCAGCGCGTGCCACAGGAGGAATCAGCAAAAAATAAGGCAACCCAAGACAAAATGCCCAAAATCGACTCACGCAGTAGGAGGAGAACGGCCGCTGTGCGGACGGTGCAGAAGTTAGATGGCGTGGAACCGTGGTTCCGGCTCGCAGTCTTAGCGGACCGACGGAAGGGCGGACTTGTCCTCGACAAGACAGATCCGCCAGTCTCGCGACGGACAGAGCTGTGCTTTACCCAACCGCGCAAAAAGCTGGGGCCTGAGTTACGGGGGGTTCGAGAGCGATCCCGGTGCATCGCGGACCACCCGCGTAGTGCTAACACGAAAGAACACGAGTTCGGGGGGAACCATCTCAAAAGACGACACCGGCCTTGACAGCGAGCCACGCGCGGCTTTGAGCCTTCCGCTGTGCCGTGTTTACGCTCGGTGTTCTAGCTCACAGCAGCCGTGCACCGAACCACCGCTGTTTAGGCGACAAGGCTTCACAGCTGTCTCTTCATTCTGGTCCTGTATACCTTCGCCATTGCCTGCCTCGGAATCGTAGTAGTGACGCTTTAAACTCCGGCCAGCAGGTAAGGGTTGCATGTGGCCGATCAGCCTTTTGAAGCTGCAGGAGCACACGCCCTGTCTATCACGATTGACCGCATGGCGCGTTCGGCTCTACCCGGTGCCGTTGTCGTCTCGATTAGTAACGCAACTCGTCTCGTGTCGTCGCTAAGCCAGTAAAGAACGGCGCGACCACCACCGCCGCAAGTCCTGGGGAACATTTAGCCCCGCGGTGAGCCGGCTGTGCCGCGTGTGCCGGACTCGAGCCTAATCCACAATGTGGAGGCGACCGATCCCTCCTGTTGACTCGGCGGCGTACCAGCGGGTCTGATGGCCGGCTATCTCGCGTTGGCATGCGCGGCATTTTGCGTCCCCCTGCCGACACCCCTTCGTTCTCCTGCTGCCGGACCGTATGCATTGTGGGCCGGAAGCGCGGGAGGTGGCGGCAAAAGCGATCGAGTTACCCCACTCCCTTGTCCCGTGTGTGTTGGGTCAGTGCGGGAACTGTAGCGCACATGATTAGTGGAAGGTGTGTGTGCGTGTGCTTATGCTCGCGCGAGGGGGCGCGCGCGGTTGGAGGCGACTGCACGCCGGGGCGACGTGATTGATTGCCACGGCGGGTGTCCCGGCAAACGCCGGATGTGCCGAGCGGAGGCTGAGGTTTCGGTTGTGGTCTGTGGCAACTGCCTGCTGTGTGCGGTTGCACTTCTGTGCGGTCGCCTTTAAGTGGCCAAGTAGGTTGGCCCTTCTCTTTGCTGCGAAGTGAAATGGTAGAGAATGTGCATGCGCTGGTGTTAAGAAATCAAACTCAGAGTGCTTGAATGCCGGTGTGATGCGGGTTGTTGTGTGGATGAGGAGGTAAAGTTTCACTGGCGAAGAAGAAGCGAGGCACGTGACGTCAGACAAGGACAACGTATATTAACGGGACAGAATTAAAAAAAATACACAATTAACTATGACCTAATCTAATCAAAGGACTAGATGTCCGACAAGACACTGTTAACTCAATAGAGTTCCCGCTCACGTCTCGCAGTCTTGCAGTACTCGGCGGTAGGAAGCTGTGGCGGCACACTTGATCGGTGTGGTGTGATGGCTGCAGGCGCTGTCTCCTTGACGCTGGCGCTGGCAGCCGCAAAGTCGGGTCCCGTGCGCTAGGCTCGGGGCGCTGCCGCGGTGGCCTTGTCGATACCGGTGCTGCGACGGTTGAGTGCTTCGGCCCGGGTGTTCCGTGGCCAGTCTCGGCTGAGCTGCCTTGATGTCCGCGGGGAAGATGCGGCTCGCAACGGAGGTTCCCCGAACGTTCTCGTCCGGCAGGTCGCTCCTCGAACCTCGTTCTTTCCGCTCTCGTTCCACGATCCTCCGGCTTCTTTTTCCTCTTTCTCTCTCGCGCCCTTCTTCGGCCTCCGCACACACCTCGTCTTCCTCGAAGCTGAAAACAGCTTCGACCTACCGACCCCTGTCCGGTGAGAGCTTCGTTGTCTTCACTTCTCACTCCGGCTCCTGGCTCTTAAACGCGCCTCCTCACAATTGCCCCCATCAGAAGAAGTGTTTTCGGGGAAAATCACTTCCAGTGAGAAGGTTTCCGGCAGTCACACTAAAGTGTCCAGTCATTGCACACGCACTGCACCACCTATCGCTAAGATCACCAACACAGGTTCAATTAACGAGCACATACCAGCAGTCTATAAAATGATCAACCTAACAAGCACACAACCACGAACTAAAAATACAGCAGCTTAAGAATGCAAAAACCTGCTGACACTTTAAACCGCGCCTTCCACAAAAGTATCACCTAAGAATTAACAGAACCAAGATTGTGCTAAGCAAACCAACTAACATACTTTTTAACTATATCACACAACAAAGTTACCACTGTGCGAAAATATTCCACACTCCAGACGATTGGCGTTGGTTCAAGTGGGGTCAAGTAGCCCGCACCCATTTGACAGAGTACAACCATTGAACATATTACACAACAATCTCCCACTTTTCTTTCCTAAAATAAATTAATTTGAGATCTGTCCTTTTCCCTTACGCATACGATTTCTAGACAAGTTGATGCCGTGAGTTCATACCGGTTCGTTGATCGTCGGCTTCATTTTCACCTTTTTGCGGCGCTTCCATTCAGCCTCTTTCCCTGCGTTGTCCGCTTGGCTCTGAACAACAGAGGTGTTCACAGCGCTCATGCGCCTGATGCACGAAACTGGGTCAATTTGTTTCACTCGAAACCAATGCTTCCCGATTTTGCAGGTTACCTTGCCCTTGCGAGCGATTCTTCGGGCCCATTTGTGAGCTTGCAAGCGGCGGGACACATCAGGTAGTTCTCCAGCCTGCGCTTTTTGCGGCGGATAAGTATTGGTTCTATCCATCGTGAACCGTCTTCTGCACGTCTGTTTTTTTCGGTGCATTACTTCCTCGAGTTGCTCATTTGGCCTGTATCCACCTTCAGGTTGACTCTCACATCTGTCAACAACACTAGGCTTTGACCGTTTGGCCGGCCCCTTATTCGCTGGTTGTTTTCTAGGGGTTGCTTGCTTTCGCTCAAAATCGCCAGTTAAAGATTGGCCTCCCTGGTCAGGCAAAAGATTTTTGCCCGGGAACATGAACTCCTGCAGGCCATCACTACCCGATTCTATTACTCGCTCTTCGTGGTCGACATTGAATTGCTCCGTCTGAGAGCGCGTTCTAAACAGCTCAGACAGCTCGGCACATGGCTGCACAGCGCTGACCTCACTCGGTCCATTCGCACTAGGCGTGCCAGAACGCGGCTCGTCTGCCTGTGTGCTAAACTCAGCGCGTGAATCTCTTCGTGTCTCGAGCACGCTTTTCACCTGCGCGGCTTGCCGCTCTAAATCCTTCTCTTTATCTTCTTTGCGCGTGGCCTCGTAGCAGGCTGCGACCCACGTGACTTCTCTTTCATCACGTGCTTGGAGTTCGATGCCTTCTTTTCTACATTCTTTCTCCTCAAGGTGACTGTCTATATCTACTATTTTACGGTCTATCTCCGCAATCGAAAGCTGATCTGAATTCTTCACGAGCTCTATCTTGCGGTCTAGTGCGGCCAGTTCGAGTTGGAGTCTTCGCACTTTTGCGTCTCTCGCGCGTGCCCTTCTTTCGCGAGCAGCGTCTGCCTCTCTCTCCAACCATTCCCTGAGCTCAGCACCCGCCAGTCCTAGCCCTTTTCCGATCTTCAGCAAATATTCTAATTCCATGTCGACGGCCAAACGCTCGCCTCTCCGACACACCTTCCTCCTCAACTCTCTGGTAATTTCTCAGAGAGTCCTGCCGTGGACGCCATTTTTGTGATGCGGGTTGTTGTGTGGATGAGGAGGTAAAGTTTCACTGGCGAAGAAGAAGCGAGGCACGTGACGTCAGACAAGGACAACGTATATTAACGGGACAGAATTAAAAAAAATACACAATTAACTATGACCTAATCTAATCAAAGGACTAGATGTCCGACAAGACACTGTTAACTCAATAGAGTTCCCGCTCACGTCTCGCAGTCTTGCAGTACTCGGCGGTAGGAAGCTGTGGCGGCACACTTGATCGGTGTGGTGTGATGGCTGCAGGCGCTGTCTCCTTGACGCTGGCGCTGGCAGCCGCAAAGTCGGGTCCCGTGCGCTAGGCTCGGGGCGCTGCCGCGGTGGCCTTGTCGATACCGGTGCTGCGACGGTTGAGTGCTTCGGCCCGGGTGTTCCGTGGCCAGTCTCGCCTGAGCTGCCTTGATGTCCGCGGGGAAGATGCGGCTCGCAACGGAGGTTCCCCGAACGTTCTCGTCCGGCAGGTCGCTCCTCGAACCTCGTTCTTTCCGCTCTCGTTCCACGATCCTCCGGCTTCTTTTTCCTCTTTCTCTCTCGCGCCCTTCTTCGGCCTCCGCACACACCTCGTCTTCCTCGAAGCTGAAAACAGCTTCGACCTACCGACCCCTGTCCGGTGAGAGCTTCGTTGTCTTCACTTCTCACTCCGGCTCCTGGCTCTTAAACGCGCCTCCTCACAGCCGGTTAACCTAAATGATACAACTTTCCGTTTTAAAAGAATTAATGGCGTGTGAGTTCCTTTTTGTTACCATTAAAAACAAAATTAACCATTGGTATAATACTTTCTTGAAGTTTGCCTGCGTGATGTCTTTTGGCGCTTCGCAAGCGTTCCCCTCTACACGATGAACTCTGCATCGCGAAAACTGTTTACAAATACAGACAAGGATTTAGAAAGCTCTTACTGTGTTGAAGAACTGTGTTGTTGAAGAACCTGTGTAAGCGTTCGGCAGTAGTCATGTTAGTAGGACTAGATGAAATCCGCTTCCATTTTGACACGTACTAATTGACACGTACTAATTTTTACACGTGCTATAGGTACTAACTTAACTAACACATGCCCACGCTGCATACTTTTCAGTACGAAGACCACACCGTCCTGATTTCTAGTCATAATAATATTAAACATAAAACGGCACCAGACATCGCTGCCATTAGTAGAAAAAAAAAAGGTGCGCTCCCACTAAGTTCCCTAACGTTCATTTGTTATGTACGGACTGTTAAGTGATAGACGTCTTCTTGTCTTTCACCTGCGTGTACAGCTGCATCACGTGCAAACTTACAGGTGGTTCCAAATTCAACCTTGGTTTTGCCCCGCTCTTGTTGGAAGGCCAGGTAATGGCTGCAAATCCCTTTTTTATGAAGTTTTTCTTTCGAAAGCACTCCAAAACGAGCATTTATTAAATAATAGCGGTTTGGAAACTCTGAACCAGAATTATCTACCAGTTGTCTCAATGCGCGTCCAAATTAAGAATCTAGGTTTTTAACCATATAAGTTTCTACGCTGGTCAATGTTGAAGGAATATTGTTGAAGGAGTTGAAGGAGTATGTAGTGAAGGAGTATGCAGTGGAATAACAGGTATCCGAGAGCTTCGCTGAAGTTTTTCGCGTAGTTTTTAATCAAAGCTGCGTAATAGAGGATCAAACTTTATAGCGAGAGCCTGAGCGCAGCGCCTTAAATGGCCGATGATGCAAGCGATAGTGTTACTTCCCCTTTCTTCTCAGTGTTTACGTGAAGAACAAGGCCCTGTTCGTCATATGATCCCCTGACGAAGCGAAAATGAAGATAGCAAGGTTACATGAGAATGCTTAAAGCTCACCACGACAAAAAGTGTCCGCTGTGGTCGCGGGGGCTGGAGAAAACGTGCAGAGCCAGAAGCGCATGCGACAAAGCCTGATTTTATGCCGAAAGTTAATCTTGAACGGTACCGTGACCAAAAGTGACGTTTCTTGCAGGTTGACGTGATATACAATTCTTGTGAAGTTACCACTTACGGCATGTTCCAGGCAGTGGACTTGTACAGCTAATGCATTCTGCGGTAAAGAAGAAACTCCAGCGATTGAAAATGTTTCCCTTGATATCGTTATCGTAAGCTTGGCCATCCACTATTACCTAATGTGCCAGTTTGAAGCGCTCAGTTTGTTTTGAAATAATGGAGTATACTACAGGCTGACAATAGGTGCTCAACCCTCACCATGTAAAGACCCAGTTTCTACTTACGAATTCTACAGTGCGATTAATTATATTACTTTGGTTTGGTTTGATAACTTTTGCGCCTTTCTATTTCTACTTTTGCATAACAACGTCTCCTAAGGGGGACTTAGCTGTTTGCACAACTCTCACCAGCCCAATTTTCGCAGTGGCGTTTGTGTGCCCAAAGGCTACCAAGTTTAAATGCCAAGGTGCTAGCAGTATATATACAAAAAATAAACTATACATCGCCGAAAACGTAGAAGACGCGCAAAGAAAAGGAGGCTCAGCTGGCGCTGATGTGAGAACACTCTTTGCATTTTAAGATAAGAAGTGTCATGCTCAAGCGTATAACTATTGTGTTCTGAGCAAAGCTTTCTTTTTTCTTAAGCAGTGCCGTACCCGAAGAAGGCGAAGGGCGGAAGAGTGAGCACCTAAGGACGTTCTTCCAACAAACACGTTGCTGCCGTTCTTACAAATCCTGCCTTCCTTAGAAATCTCTAATTGAGTTTCTTTACACCATTTTCCCGCAGAGAAGATACTTAAGATCTCCCATCAGTACTGAGAACAGAGAATGGGAAGGGGGGGGGGGGGTGCAGCAGCCAACCGCGCTGCGAAGTGTTCAGCTCTACACGGGCTCAAATACAACAAAGCGTTTACCTCTCCAACGTCTGTGCTTGTCAAAATCAGGTTTCCACCACAAAGCATAGTTGCCACAAAAACACACAAAGACTACAGATCGAAACCAGAAGTGCGAAACACTAGCAACGTTTAAACTGCTGTAATTTAATTCTATAAAACAAAACTCAACCAGCCCAGCGACCGTCGCGCACTTTGATCAATATTCACGAAGCATCCACCTACGTGTTCGGCTTCACTACACGTCAACAATTCACTGCTGGGGTGGTCGATGCGGAGCAAAGCATTATCTACTAGAGTGTGAAGACGGGCTAGTTGGTTCATACTAATGGCAAAAAACTTTGTGCTTTTTTTTTTTTTTTTTCATCAGCATCATCTACGCAGCATCAATGGCCCAGTTCTTCGAAAGGAGAGGAACAAAGACCGCATTATCTGTTCCAAAGATCTCCGGCTACCAATAAACGATACAGAACATTGCCTAAAGGCGATAACAAAACCTACGCTGGGCGTTGCGAAACATCGGCAGGCGAAACAAAGCAAGCGTCTCTCGAGTCTTCACAAAGCGCCCGCCCGCATGGGAAGTTATCCGCGCTTTCAGTTACAGCGCGGAGCCCCGCGCTCACTCAGAGAGTATAGCGGGCGCAGGCCTGGAGGCCCGAGTCTGCGCACAGGTCCCCAATTAGAGACACCATCACGGGGGAATCGTAGCACTCATCGTCCTCATGACTCGTCAAGCCCCGCACACCGCAGCCGCAGGGCATTCGAGTTCAGTGAAAAGAAAAGGCGGACACGGGGGTTACAACAATACACACGTCAACGGTCGCAACTGACTGCAACGGGGGAGACAGAGAGGGAGCCGTATCTCTAGCCCGCACAAGTGTGCGAACCGAACACAACACTACGCACCTCACCCGCATCAACTTCAACGCACTCCCTCTGCAGTGTGCAAGAAATGGAAAGGGTGACGAGGGGACCGGAGTGACGTTCTCCCCGCGTGCGGTGGGAGTGAGCCGCGTCGCAGGGCGCCGCTAACGATGCCTGGATGGGCCCCGCACGCAATGGCGTAGCTGGGGCCCAGCGGCGAAGGCCAGGTCGTCGGCGCTTTGTCGCGACAAGTGGCCTCCCGGGGTTCGAGGCACGCGCCGCCATCGATTGCCCCATGGCGGAACTCTCGTCCGCCGCTGCCTCTGCAAAGCCGGCAGCGGCACGCGACCCAGCGCTCGTCCGCGTTGTTTATTTTTTTATCGCAACCTTTGTGCGGCTTCCGGAACGTACGGGAGAATACAAAGCGTCCTGGACTACGCGCGAGTATTTCGTAGTTATCTTTTTTCTTTGAAGAATCTCGTTCTCCGTTTAGGCGGAAAGGCCTCAAATTTCTTCCTCTTCTTGACTTTCCCATGAAGTCAATGCCTAACTATTCTATTACTGTAAGGGCTAACGTTTATTCTTTCTGTGTGTCAGTGACAGTGAATAAAGGAGTTCTCGATGGTGGTTCGTCCACGAGGCCTAACGTCGTGTACCTCCCGTTCTCGTTATTCTACCCGCGGCACGTGCCCTCATGAGGTTGATTCAGGATCGCGTGGCTTAGACAAACGTTGGACCGTAGCGATTGGAATGGAACCGTGTTGTTTGTCAATTTGCCTACGGGGTCGCTCCTACCCTGATCACGTGTATAATGGAAGCGACTTTGGGCGTCTCTAACCGACTTTTTGTTAAACGCAGACACAAATTTTTATGAGTACGTATTATAGACAAACTCCGCCAAAATGACAACGACTGTTACAGTAAAGATAACCGCCAATGTTGTGACCGTACGCAAGTACTGAAAACAAGCCTGATTGCGTCTGAATGAGGAATAAAGTTTACTTTCATGGATCCTGCCGCGGTTACGTACCATGCTAATCAAGGAGATAAAAGCAGTATGTTGTAAAACGTGATCCGCAGTATCGTTTGCACTGGTGTATGTGGAGCGAAGTAAGGATAATTTGAACCAAATATGGAATGAACAGGGCAGTGAAACCGCAGCTTATCTATGGCTAAAAAACGTAAACAATTACACGACTAAATTTCCCTTCCAATTACCGCACTTCACAAGCGATATCAGGCCATGGTAGTTTTCCATTTTGTTTAAAAAAAATCAAGATTAGAGATGAATAACCTGCAGATGTGAACTACCAGCAGAAAACTTCTACCCTTATTTCACAACGTGCACATGTAATTACGAAGAAAGAACGCGATGAACTAAGTAAACTATTCAAAACAAGCTTACCTGAATCCAAACAAGAAATTATCAAAAGCAAGCCATCTAATTACGTAATAGAAAAGCTGGCAGGGGCTATTAACGATAACACTGTCTAACAATGAAATCACCAAACAAAAATGACATTTAATCTGAGCAGCTAGGTTATCAGCATAAACAGTAAACAGGTCCATAATACGGACTTTAAACTAGCCCATTGCTATTATCCAGGTTACAACAAAAAAATACAAAAAAATTCAGAAATACCAAATAAAAATTATCATTCAAGGCACACCAAAGAAATTAACACTATACTCAAATTTCATGTTTTATGCACGCGTACCTTCTGTACACATTTTATATCATTTATGTACAGTGACTGTGTCCCTTTTATCTGTTATACACTAGTACGCACGGGTCGGGGCTTTTTTTATTTCCCTGTATGCATATTTTGGCTCCCTAACAAATGAAGGGAATTTTTGAAATGAAAAAGTGCATTAGGGACATTCATCGCCGAAAACAGAGGAAGATAACAGAAAAGAAGGCGGTACAAAATACTGCTGCTTCCAGATGTAATCAAAGTGGTCCAGTAAAGGAAAGCCTGCCTCATGAGAAACTGTGAAACCATGCAGAGTTTTAAAAGCACAGGCTGTGTTAAGACGCTTAGCTAACCCAAGCCGTTGTTGAGGGAAAAGTTCCCCAAATAAAAACCTTTATAAATGAAACCAGAATACAGGAGAACTATTTTTGTTACCCAGCTATAGGCGTGGGGCGCTGGAATGCGAAAGCCAACTGTACCAATCGGATACCCCATGCCCGTTGCGTTCATCGATATAAGTGACTTCGTTGCCTTGTTTACGAAAGCGGTATTCGCGTCAGGTAAGAAGTCGCGCAATTCTAAGTGCGTTCATCGTATTTTTTACGCTGATATGAGAGAGAGAACTAACCACACGTGGTACCTTCGATAAAAGCACGGTAACAATAAGTTATATCGCGGCATTATATGCAATTCCCGCGCGGAAGCTCCTCAGATGTTCCGAAATCGGTCAAGCTCCCGACCCACAGCGTCTAGTTTGAAGCACCCTGATTACGGCCCTGGTATTGGCAAGAAGGCTACGATTGGGGGGATTTTCTTGTACACACAGTTTTCAAGCAACATGATGCCTATATCATCATAAGCCTATCTACGCCCACAGCAGGGCAAAGGCCTCTCCAAAAGATCTCCAATTATCCTGATCCTATGCTAACTGCAACCAATTTATCCCCGCAAACTTCTTGATCTCATCTGCCAATCTAACTTTCTGCCGCCCCCTGGCACGCTTGCCTTCTCTAGGGATCCACTCTGTAACCCTTAATGATCAACGGTTATCTTGTATTCGCCTTACATGCCCTGCCCACACCCATTTATTTTTAATTTCTACTAATAAGTTCTTAACACGCGTTTGTTCCCGGATCCACTCCGCTCTCTTCTTGTCCCTTAAGGTTACATCTTCATCAATCATCAATCATCTTCCGTTCTGATACCTATGTAGACGTCAGCTAAGAAGTTTGTCTCATATTCGTGACGTAGGCGGTTTCAGAGACCTCAGCGGCATTTTCCCACCGTTTTTCCCTTCACCATATATATACATATATATATAGCCCCGCTGCTGGGAACGATTGATCATATATTAAAACACCGCGAAGGACGAAAACGCTGCAGAGGGCACGGGAACATGTATCATTTGTGTTTTGATTTCTCTCTTCTGGCTTACTAGGGGAAAAGTGTAAGCGGTGTGCTTAAAGCTTACTTCGTGACGATAATAAGCGGAACTTTCAGCGTAACCTTTCTCTTTTCTTTCCCAAACGAAAAACACCAACGAATTCATGCTGGGCTAGTGCGTCACAGGGCCTCACCGTCCGGGAAGAGCGCCCTCATCTTGAGGTAGGACGTGGTGAGCCGTATGATCGAGGCCTTGTCCAGCTGGCTTGTGATGGCCGCCGGCAGGGGCAGCAGCTGCCCGAGCTCCACGAACTCGGCGTTCTCCTTTTCGCGCCGGGACCGGGCCGCGTTCTTGGACTTCTCCTTCATCCTCCTTCCTCCACTCCGACACCAGGACGCAGCGCCCGCGCCTGCGCCAAAGCACGTGTAAGCATCGGGAAGACGAGAGCCTGTTACGCTGGCGATGTTCCGTTCCAAGATAAAGAGGTACAATATCCGCACTTCTGGTGCGATACAGAACGTTAATTAGGTGTGTTGATATGCCGCGCCTCATCTCTAAAGTGAGTTAAACGATTTCAAACCACCTGTATACACAAATACAATGCCCAGAATTGAGCTTAGAGAACATTTCACAGTTAAAAGGATCACACTGGTCTGGTGCTCTAACCAAGGGCGTTCGCTCCAAAACAAACCCTTTTACCCCTAGGCTACTCAGACCAAACAGCGGAATCCTTGAGTGAAAGAATAAGTGAAAGAAAAGTTGAGTGAAAGAATAAATGGAGTAAATGTTGTTGGGCAAGTTGGCACTCAGCGGTTGAACTCATTACAGCGCAAAGGCAGGCGAAGACCAACGGGGGGAGAAAGCATTTACTTCCCTAAACCTTTTGGTTTCAATGTTATCAATGTTCTCAAGTGGAGAGACATGAACGGTCCTGCAAGGGTAATTAAAGAAGTTGGTGAAGCTTGCACTAAGTTGCAGAAGACTTGAGCCATAACGAAGCTGCAGAATTTCTTTCTACCTGAGCACAGAAGGGCACATCACCCCTCAATTTTACACGTTTGAAATTGCTTGTTTACGGGTTCCGTCGTCTCTTTGCTCTGTGCTAGTAGTAGTCTACGTCATATGCATCGATATCGTCGTATTCCTCATGTTAAGCGTTACATGCGCGGTAGCGCTTGACGACAGCTGGGGCACAGCGGCGGCGCGTACGTGCGCGACGCATGCGGGGCGATCCTGGAGTCGCGTCGAGGTTCCGTAGAGCAGTTGATGCGCCAGCTGTGGCTTTGTTGGTTGCTAGACAACGTGAGGCGCTCCTCAAAGTTTTCACCGGTCTTTTCTTTTCTTTTCTTTATTTGTTTTGCTTAACTCACTGCGCGATCTGGGGACGTTACGCATTACGTGTTACGCGTCACACATTAGAGCCAGCTACAAGAGGTCCGCTGTTAAGAACAGAAATGCGATAAAGGTCAATACACGGAATGTAAGCCAGATTTCGTTAGCACAAGATTAATAGATTATTGAGGAACGTTGTTTAGATGGTGGTTGCAGACAATGATAATTAAACAGGTGAATCAATTTTGCTAGAACGCACTAATACACTGTGAGCGTCTGAGTCCCGCCGCCGCCAGCATTATCGTCATCATCGTCGCTACATTCACACACCTCATTTCGCGGACATCTTTGTGCTACAGCAGCTCAACTTGGGTGGCGGATAACGTTAAAGGGCTTTTTAACCTTTCCAGCCCTTCTGTGCTTATGTCAGCTGTTTTTGTCGACATCGGGCCAGGATAAAGTGAAACATTTGATCAGCCCAATCCTTTTGGAAAGGACACAATAGAGCATTTGTGCTAACTTTTGCTGCAGCCATTTTCACAGGAAATTAAATCAAATAATCTTGCCTTACTGTTCTTTGCCTTCAACAGTGCTAACCGTTATCTCCGGCTAATTTATTTCCCGGACGCATAATTTATGAGCCGGAGCTGGCAAAATGTTTCATTGTTAAATTCAGGGGAATTTAGGAATTTCACGCTTCAAGAGCTTCTTCGTTCTCCAAATCAGCATTAGTGCACATATATATTAAAATTTTCCATTACGCACTAACATTTGCGCGCGCAGAGTATTTGTGTTGTAGATCAAAAATTTTATTGTTCAATATGCGGGCGGTTAGCAAATTCGCACTTCACGCGCTTTTAAAGACGGTATTCTTTCTTGGGCTACTCAAGCCCAGGAATTTCGGTCTATTTGTGTGTATGTCTGTCCCACGATTTATCCAGCCGGCGAAAGTTAAAGAACTTCTGGAACGAGATGCTAATATCGGCAAAACATTTTCAATATACTAAATCTAGAAACATTTTCTATATGTGTAAACATTGTTAAGCTGTTAAGCACAATAAAGAAAACCATATTCGCATGTGAGGAAAGACATGAAAACGTAACCGATACTTGCAGAGTTCTTTTTCATAAAAATAGATGTGTGCTCAATTTTTACGATTTCCAGTTTTAGCCACACACTACAAGGTCAACTATCCCTCTGTCGAAATGGCAATCATGGAGGAACTCGAAGCTTTCCAAAATCAAGTCCAATATTAAACAAACCAACCCAGAATGGAGCGGACCCTATTTATTTATGATGGTTATAATGATGTTAACGGTATTCTTAACTGTTTCTTATCGGGACGGTTTACTGCATTGCGATTGTGTTCTCTAGTTGTTTACTTTCACGGGCATTCCATGGCTCCCTCTAGCGTTGAACCGTCGTCGTCGTTAGACGGAAGGGTGCATTTTCTGTCTAATTTTGCATGTCCATGCACCCCTCTCCAAATCCAGACTTCTTCAACCGTGCGCGAATGGCCCAAACGAATAGGTTGTCAGCTTCGTGGGGTGAAGGACCCGGGTTCGATCCCCACCACGGGAAGCTTTTTATTTTTTTCTTCACTTCACCCACGATCGTCATCGTCAGAGAAAGTTGGCTTTCCCGCGCGGTTTTGGGTGGGGTACAGTCTACAGATGACATCAGCGAGAGGCTGAAAGCTTCGCTTTAAATGGCTCGCGCACCAGCCTCGTGCTTTTGGCTGGAACAGCAAATCCCAGCAGACGGCGCGTAACAGTGCGAATGCGGCAGAATTGAACAAAAGACCCCAAAAGGACAGGAGAGGCAGAAACTTGGCAGAGGCGGTAGATGACTATAGTCTTTCGACGGCATTTGCGGCGACACCAGCACATATATAAGCGGCCAATCTTTTTTTTTTTATTCTCAGAATCAGCCAAAAATGAAGTTTTTGCTATCTTCCACAAAATACCTAAGGCGGAACAAACATGTGTCCAAGCCTAAACTTCCGAACTTCCCGTACATTTGAGCATGAAGCTCTTTCTTATGTCCTGCTCAAATATATCTATACGCACGCGAATGTAAGCCACTGGGGAAATGTATGAGAGCATATTCCTGGGAAGCTGATTTTCCCTATATACAGAGCGTCAATTCCCCGCGTTTGTCAGCAAATGCGAATCTACTCAATAAATCTGGAGAATATGATTAAGGGTAGTTATTTTTTCAGCCAAAGGCTTTTCAACTCGTCAAACGCAAATGGGGGCCACTTCCGGGTGTCAGATACGGTCCTTTCCTACTTTGCAAATTCCCTAATATTTGGTATAACTTTAGGTCTTTGCAAAAATGCCGCGGAACGTTGATTGTATTTTTATTTCCGCAGTATTGTGTTACTGTCTGCATATCAAAGTATCTCTAACCTTTTGACATGGTTTTCTTGTTGTTCTGGTTTTTTTTTTTTTGAGTTACGGTTATTCGATCCAATAATCTTCCAAATCTTCTGCTTGGCTGTTGATTGGGCGATTGAATCGATATTACCTGCTTGGTTGTTCCCCGGAAACCCAGGAACACTTTGATTTATTGTAAACACACTAAAACAAAACAAAATATGGGTTCTCAAGTTACTGTTCGTGCTTCACACCGACATTCTGTGTGCAGCGCCTTGAGTAATACAATAGACCAGGAAGCGGGAGAATAATAGTTCGCTATAACAACATACGTTACAGCTGAAGATAGTCTAACATTCCTCGAATCACCCGTCGATGCAGCAATTCCACCCAGTGCAAATATGTTTTCCTTGAACTAGCTTCTCTTTCAAAAAAAACTTCATGTGAAGGAGATTGTCTTTATACATGTCCCTCGAATTACGATGTCACTTCACGCACTCTCTGCATGCATTTCCTCCCAAGTTATGCTTGATTCGTTGCCCGTTTGCGGCATTCTTCCCTCTTTTTAGCCAAGGTGGCAGTCATTCCTATGGCTGAATGCTGTATTATTCTAAATTAAGTGTGTCGCCTTTCCTTCGGTTAGAGAAAATGACTTATCTCTCCTTTTTCAACGACAAACAAGAAATTTCGTAATAGGCGGAATTGAAGCAACGCTCAGTTGAAATAAGCGGTCAGTATCCTCCAAGCGGCCACACAAAACGTGCCACATTGCGGATAATTTATGCAGCCTGACAACCGAATAAAAGAAATTGGCATGAAACGGAAACAATGTAATTTGTTTTGTAAGAGATTTTAAGCGTACTCTTGCGATTTTATATGGGTTGGTCCTTTCGAGTTTGCTTCTACACCAGGCTGTTGCGCACTGGCTTCGAATTTTTGTTTTGCTCAACCGAATACTCCCTGTGGTCACGTCAAGTGCATTCAATTACAGATACAGAGCAGTTGAAATTACTGTGGGGAGCTGCCTTCGAGAGCACAAAGCTTCTGAGGATATAAGTACATATATTAGCATTTGTCAGCCTGATACAGTGTATCGTGAAAGATTACTTTTTGTACACCTTTCTCCAGGCTACCTGATTGCGTCCCGTGGACGGGAATTATTCCCGGAAACATTTTTTATATTTTATATTCTAACCGCGCTGCGGCAACCCCAGCCGTCGATCCAACGTGGTGGTGGGAGACCAAAGACAACGTGAACACATACAACGAGATAACGGAGTGGTACAGACACGAGAGGAGAACGATGCCACCGCCCCACCCGGCCCGACCAGGGAGGAAGCGGTGCTGTATCGGCAACTGCAGACGAGCACGCTACCCACCCCAGCCCTAATAAAGCACGTGTGCCCAGACCAGACGTGTACACGAGTCACCTATGCCGCACATGCCAGAAGGAGAGGGCCACAACGGCTCACATCCTATGGGACTGCAGCACAAATCCACACGAAGCGGCAACGAGGAAGACGATCCCGCCACTGCTAGAAGCAGCGACTAGGAGCTACGACAGAGAGACCCAGACCCAGGCCGTCCAGCAGGTCTCGGCCGCACTCGAAAGGCAGCGACCCAGCGAAACCGAGGGAAGAGTGCCAGCCCAAACCAGGGGCAGGCGTGGTCGACCCGAGGAAGTATCGGGGCCGCGGACGAAGTAGAGGCGACACCAACTCAGACGACGTCAAGGCCGCGTCGCGGCGAAGTACCCTAACAAGAAAAGGGCGACGAACCGTCTGCAGGCCCTATCAATAAAGTTGTGGTACCGTACCGTATATTTTTAATGATAACCTTCCGATTGCGGATAGCAACATGCCAGCAGACCTAACAATTTTGGAGAGTAAACTTGGATACAAAACGTTTTGGGGCTATAGCGACCATGTTCCCCCCATCTGGAAAAAGTCCACACGGGAAAATGTTGTGAGTACTCCCTGCATGATAATTTTTTTCAGAAGCTGTTTCGGCATGCCAGAAATATAGTGGTCGACTAATTTTTCGGTTAAGACGACGAATTCAAACACGTCCACAAAGTAAGGGTGATAAAAATATTGAGCCTGAAAACACGGTGCTCTGAACGTGCGTAGTTTTTGAAAGATTACACAAATTTTCCGGCAGTCCTAAATATTGGAGTCCACAAAAATATTTGTCAGTTACATCTGCACGATAGCCAGGGTAGTACGTTCATTGAAAACTTTTTTGGTCGACTAATGTTCACGTGTATATTATGATCACTCCGGGCCCCGCCCATAATAACAGTTTGGAACGCTGTTGTGAGCAACATTCCTGCTCAACTACACGTAAAGCAAACACATCAATATGCTGTCCTTGTTTGGACGCATGTCCAAGCACGTTTGTTTTACAAACGATAAAGGCGAAATCAAATCTGATCACCCCTTCAAACAAATCACGAAACTGCGTTCCGTGTCGAGTGGCATTTTCTCTGAACTGCAAAGCTTTTACAGGGTCAGTTTCACCTTAGTTGCAGGGCGTTCACTTGCTTACTCTATGGGAAAGCTCATAATGCACTTTTTTCAGAACTTACTGCTCTTGCGAGGTTTGATATACCCATATGCGATTTATGAGATTAAGGTGTACTATTGTACTGCTTATTCATGATCGATGGGTCTATTTTCTTATCTAGAACGGTCCCTTTTTCGCGATTTTCAAGTAGCCGTTCTGACACAATGGCAGGCCAGTTTCATGCACGCCCCGTGTGTCCAGAAATCTTCTCAGAGCTTTTCGGTCGGCCACCAGTCTATGGGGAAATGCATTAGTATTCTGACACCACGCCATCAGTCCCACTAAAAAAAGCTTCGGCTTTAATAAACCAGGGTTATCGGAGTCAGATCCTGCGTACTCCGACTTTGCCTTTTGTTTCATGGTCGACGCCATTCGCGAAAATCACCTCGTGGTGTCTCCCTGAGCCACCGATAACTTGGTAAAGAGGAAACTGCAAGCAGCGGAACATCGGGAAAAATTCCCTGTGTAGGCAGTAACTGCTGCAGGGAAACTTCTTGAAAACATCTCCCGAACCCATCGGGTGAAATTACGCTGGCAAGAGCAAACTGGCTCGTGATAATAAATGGCTATTAGCAGCTGACACGGAACGAATTGCTCCTTAGCATACCCACACCCTGTTCACACTCGCCCGACCAGCTCGGCTCCGCAGGCGATGAATCTTCCGCTTCAGGCGGCCCCGTTTCCTCGAAACGGGAAATGCAGTTCCGGCCGAGCTGCGTGCAACAGCGGGGGCACAGATCTGTGCAACCAACTCGACCGTTTCCCACGCGCAATCTTCGTAGTGTGCCTTAAGTTTTGAAGAGAACGAGAGTAAGAGTTAGAAAGACAATTAAGGTTTTGTTTTGATCAGGATTCGTGCAGCTGCGTCATATGCCGCATGAACGACCTCGGGCGGCCGCCGCGATTTACGGGACACTTGTGGATTCAAGGCGCCTTCGCCCCTCCGCACACGGCGCCCTCCCCAGGACGAAGTGCCGGAGTCTGGCAAATGGCGGAATACTGGAAACGGCCCCATCCTGTCCGCTGGTTCATTATTCTTCCTGCCACTAAACTGCACACGAGAGTACGCGTAAAGACGCCCTTCATTTTGTGGAAGATACACCTAATAGACTCCCTCCCGCAGGATGTTTCTTCATATTTTCTTACGAGAGTTGATTTAAAAGCCATGGGGCTCAGCCGCTTGTGGTGATTCACCGCCGTACAAAGAAACACTTCACTCATTTCTGCATGGTTTCTTCGAGGAAGTCGTTTTTTTTTACGTCGTATGTACGCGTACGAGCATGCATGCACTTCCCAGCCGTGGGTATAAACGTAAACGTTTTGCTGTCTGTGCGCAGCTCGCACATTTGAGACATCTATAAAGTTGCGAACGCTTGGTCACGTCCACGCTTGTGAGCGGGCCCTCGTCAGCTCGTACCGCGCCAGTCACGCGAGCTATCACAGCCGAGGGGTCACGTGCAATGCTGTGAGAAGCATACCGTTGGTTCCGACCCGACGATACATTCCTTTACCATGGACTGCGGCTGCTGTTACTTTGAGAAGCACAAAGCCGGGAAACAGGATACCGCCCTTCACACGCGAAGCTCGGGTACGAGGAACTCCACGACTCCAGCGGAAATGGGCCTTGACCTGTAACGTGACCTATATACATCGACAGTGCCCTACGAAGAGCTTTCGTTGCAAACTTTTAATGCGGGTTGAACGAGACGCTCTGGAGATGGCAACGGGGGTGTGCTGCCATGGTGAAAGCAAGCTGGGGTTAATCATCGATGATCTTGTTTGTCGACCACGCAATTTTAATCTGTACGAAACCGAAAACGTCGTCTGTATTTGCCCGATATCACTCGATGAGGTGTAAAAGGCACAAAGTTTTCGCTGTGATCTTTATTTCCCACTTAAACACACGCGGGAAAAATACTGACTGGTAGCAAGACACAACTGGTTCAGTGCGGTGAATTTTAGTTGTCCTCTTTCCGGCCTCATCAGCTCAGCAGTAACGTCCACGTAGAGCACGTAATGTTGGCCTGATACTCAGCTATTTATGACTGCGCAGCCTTCAGCTACCACCATGAGTAATTAAGAGAAAAGCGTGATTGTGTTGTCCAGCAAAAATCGGGAACAATGGACAGATAATACCGACCGAACTTGTGCTGATATGCACACAAAACTCGGGTACATAGCGTGACATATGCAGCAAAACCAAGCTCTAAACTCGCGAGTCGAGTAGCAGTGTAATTCGCTGGGAAATGTTCCAAGAAACAGGCCACTGCCTTGTAATAAAAGGGTTGAGCCAGTTAGCCACTCTCACAGAAGGCTACCAAACTCTTCTTGGCTTCCTCAAAGGTGTTTACGCAAATGGCCCGAAATTCGCATGCGTTTCTGTTTTTCCTCTCCCATTTTTCGGTTCCCCTCTCTGTTATTCCATCACTACCAATCCCTCAAGTTTCGATAACAAACCTGGCTGTACTTCTTGTGAACCTGTTGTCCTTTCCGTTAGCTTTTCTCTCCGTTCCCCTTCCTATGTTTGTGTCGATATTAAATACACACAATGTTTTGTAATTATGATTACCGATTAAAACGTTTTCAGCTACGGCATGACAAAATAGGCGTAAGAAAAGCCGAGATTGTGAGAGTTTTACAAATTCCTTTTTACGCAGTGTCCATTTATTTGATGTACTCACGTGTGTCAACTACTTGCATATAAATATTTAACCATGATGCTGATTACTGCCCTCTTGTTTATAAATAAACGTCCCAGAACAAAACAATAATGAATCCCACTTTTCTCGGGATAATAACAAAATACTCTATTTCTACACAATTCGCAACTTTGGAAATAGACATCTAATGTACATGTATATGCTCAGAGGCCCAGATGGTTCCGGCGGACTTCGTGTAATGACGAGCCCTCGGTAAATTTTGCCGAGAGAATTAAAAACGTGCGGCCGAAGTCTCCGCAATCTCTTCACACATGGAGCGCAATGTTTTGCACATGGTAGTTTTCCTTGTGTGGATAACAGCGGCCCGCAATTATGCGCTACAAACGACATGCTATTTCTTCTCATATCCTCAATATTAAAATGTCTTACTGTGACGTTCAGCTGAATTGAGCTGTTGGATCATGCCTACGTTGTGTCGTAGATATCTGGGCATGGAAGTGCGTAAAATCAATCCTAGCTTGCAAGGCATGCACATTATCCATCTGGATTCGAAAGACAGGACAGACGACGCTCACAATCACCTTTGTGTCCGAAAACATGCAACTTCGTCAATCTCCCTCTATATGTGATTAGGATGACTGAACAAAACGACAGTGTTTTTGTGGTTCCGTATGGTAATAAATGGCCACCATAACAATATAAAACAAAGTAACAGAAAAGAGTGGAGCAAGAGTGTTCTCTCATCGATAAAAATACGACGAGCTTGTTTTACGACCAGCAAAATTGAAATGCAAGAAAGATGTGCGGATGAACTGTACAGTACGAGCCACAGAACATCGCTTTGTTTTGTGCAAAAAAGTATGTACATGGGTCCCAGGACATAAGGGCGCATGTTTGTAAGATAGAAGGGCAAATGCGGCAATATGTTTTAAAAAAATGTTGTGTACAAAAAGACGACCCTGCGCAAATTACGACATTCCCTCTCACTCGTGCAAGGGTTCCCTTGCTTCGATAATACTGTTGTTTTGTGCAGCCTATTTGATCCAGCATCGGTGAAGCTTACCGGAGTATGACAATTCTACGGCCAAATATACCGATTCCGTCATGCACCTCCAGCCATTTTAAATAAGGATGTCGCCTAACAGCGGCCACAAAATTGAATTCCAGTGAAGCTGTCGATTGTATAAAAACACGGTTTTCACAAGAAGCTAATACTTGGTTTGGTTTGTCTGATCATTCTGTAATTTATATATCGCCTTCATGGGTGCCACACAGAACGTCCTTCATACATTTCCTGTTTCTCCATGCCGAAAGCTTGTAAACATCAGAAGCCCGTCCGCACCGATATCTGGTAATCTTGGCACACCACTTTCAGCCCTTTTATGGATGTTTACCATGCCTGTTATTTTCTAAATAAGATACAACGCATCAACTACTGGCCATCGCATGCTAGCCTACATATATATGCGCTCTTCCCACTTTGTGCCACCTTGTATATAATTACAACAAACCACTCAACTTAAGTTTCTCGCTGTTTATAGCCAGATACTTAAGTTGAGTGGTATTTGTTTTATCGTCGTACGGTATGCTCCGGTGAACATGGGTACCAAAAACCTTCTGTTTCTGTTTTTTGCGCTCATATATCTATATATATATATATATATATATATATATATATATATATATATATATATATATATATAGACAGAATAAGGTTTGGCAGTCAAGAAAACCTCGAAAAGCAAAGGGCATTTTTTCACCAATTTCTTTCTGACTCATAAAATTCTTCATCTGTTTCTATGACCTAACGCATTCCCCCCTTTGCTTTCGGAGGTTTTCTTGACTGCCAAACCTCATTCTGTCTTATTTCACAGAGCCCCTCATTTCCCATTTCTGATTCCCTATATATATATATATATATATATATATATATATATATATATATATATATATATATATATATATATATATATATATATATATATATATATATATATATATATATATATATATATATATATATATATATATATATATATATATATATATATATATATATATATATATATATATATATAAATCTGTATATATTTGGTGAAATAAAATAAGTCAGCGCTTGTCCTGTGTCTTCTGTATGTGTCACCATGTTATGAGCTGCGCAATCATGTCGGTAATAAATCAACAGCTCGACCACCACTTCACTCTGTTGGATGAACGGTTGGTAAACAACCAGCAGCTGCCAAAATTCTCTGGATGGCTGACTGCCATACGAGTTCAAGTTTGTAGAAAGCTACCTCCAAAACACGAAGCTCGAGACTATTTCACTGACACGGTGAAGTATATAGAAAGACATCTTTGTAAAATAGCTTGTACCAGTATTATTTAAGAAAACAGCAACATTGAACTCCTCCGTTGATTAGGCAAAGTCCATAAGGCAAAGCTCTGTAATGAGCCTGCTGCCAGACCAGATGGCGTTTTCTCATTGCAACTCCTGGTTTCTAACTTTGTACTGTGGACAGCCGTTTATTCTGTCAGCTGCAGGTGACAATTATCTTCGGAGGTCACTGGCCCCCACGTATTGTGAATGTCCTTTGCAGCCGCACCAAGCATCCACAAAAATGCCTTTTTATTGAAAATTACAAAAGCGCATAAGGCAGCCACACCAGGCTTTGGCGATTCTTTGCGGGCTATGGTTGCTTTACAGGGCCTGGGGTCGGAATTGTGGTGCGTATTCAGAGAGCAGCCGATGTTTATATAACCATCGCGCACTCTAAGGGGACCGACTGTTCTGCTTTTCTCAGAAATAACGACGCCGGGCCGACGATTCACAAACACGCACATGGCAAAGAATGGTGTCGGGTCACAAAATCGGGAACCATATCATGACGCATCGCTGTACACCAGCGCCGCACCGCCGGCGTACATGTATACATAACTAAAACCTGAGGCTAAAGGTGGGATGGCCCAGATCATACATGGCCTCGTTCGCACCCTCTTGGCACTTCTTCAGGAGCCGCATTCTACCTAGGCCGCTAGTGGTGACGTTTGTATGGCCATCTGCTTCCTCAGAACGACCGCTTTTGGTGTCAATGTGTGTCGCAGTGACGTAGTTCGCTAGGCCTAGTTAAGTATAGGTGGTAGTGTCAAAGCGGCTAGTTTGGACGAAGCACACGTGGGGATCCGGTCTGCGAGACTGCAACGAGGACCCCGCCACAGTTGCCTGCAGACCGGGTCGGGTATACCGTGTCTGCTTTCGTTTTTTTTTTTTTCTTTTTCTGCCGCCAGCGGCTTCACTAAGACAGGGCGCAAATATTTGCGGCCTTTGATGCCGCGCGGACCGACCACCTCGTCTGCGGCGGTCACCGCCGCCGCAGCTATCACCGGGGAGACCGGGGGCACCGGCGCGTCGCGAAGCGGGCATTATTGTGAGCTGCGATCGGTCCCCGTGGGCCAAAATCCCATCACGCGCACCTGCCGAGACCGACTGACCGCCGGGAACACGTGTGCGCTTGGGAAGCCAACGCCACCTGGACGACAAGGCCGCGTATGTGACGCTTCTTGCGAAACTTATTGAACAGTTGGGGGACGTGACAACTTTTTGCAACCTTGTGTCGCCTGATGACGTTTTTGACCACTAGCCAATCCAATAAGTAGAGCGACCACGAAACAATGACTTTTGGTGCGAAAGTACAGTAGAGGAGTGCAGTGACCTGACTGCCATGGAATTCCAGCTGTAGGACTTTAAACGCGACTCATGAGCCATAGTAGGACTTGTGAGCATGATGGTCTGGTGTATGCAAAATCATGAAATTCGGCAACTGAGGTATGGGCTAGACGCGCGGTGATATCACAAGCTTGAGTAAGTGTGAGATGTACAAATTAATCTCTGCAGCTCGGAAGCTTTTAGCTGATACTTCACGTAGGAATGTCCGCAAACAACACCCCCCCCCCAAAAAAAAAAAAAAAAAAAAATCGAACGAACAAATGTTGACACTATTACCCTTTCACTGACCAGACACTGGTAATAACAAGTTTGTGTTTGCAGGCTTTGTCTGAAAAAAAAAAAACAACAATGCTACGACTACTGACCCTGTGAATAATTGCAACGCTACATTTCTCTGAGTTACGTTACGCTACACTACTTCAAAAATATTAGCAGCAAAGCACGAATGTAATGAGGTACCTGAGGCACAGGCCGTTTTTCACCAGTTTTGGCGATGTAAATAACTCCGTGGGTGCTAACTGCTTGTCTAGACGTTCACTGCAGGGGACAATATCTCTAGCTGAGACTGTCCTCAAAGTGTTAGCCTTTTCGGACTGCTTGACTGCATTCTTGTGGAAAAGCTGACTTGCCGCTTTTTCTCTGTTTTTGTGAAAGCAGTTCGCAGCGCCTCAAAAGCGCTGTGAACTGATTTCGCCGGCGTTAAATAGTGTCCTCGCATCAACGGATGCATATTTAATATCTCTTTCACTTCTATTCCGCTCCTCTTGAAGGCTACTATAGAATGAGTTTTAACGGCAACTAAATGTAATCAGGCCCGTTGCCCATTAAAGAAAGCCCGGACTTAAAGAAAGAAAGAGCACTGGAAGAGAGAAAAATGTTTTAACCGTGTTAGTGAGCTATCTTATGTGCATCAGTCATACTTGGCTTAAATTTTTCAGAGCAGGGTTATATGCAAGGAAGCGGGCCACCAGGCTCCCAAGCCCGATTTTCTTGCACCGCGTCCTACAGCCTTTATCAATTCTCTTATTTATCAATGCCTTTATTCATCTGAACAAGAAAAGATTATAATCTTTTCTGGCGCCCGAAAACATATATGTTTTCGGGCGCCAGATGTAGTTCGTTCACTTACGCCCCTACACCCTTTCCCAATCCAGCTCAACACCGGGCAGGTGACCGAATAGAGTTACCACCAGAAGTATATTGACTATATACGCTGTTTACATCCAAGCTTTGAAAATTAATGTCTACCTCAAAGCGATGCCTGTTGATCCAGTATTTTTACCAACTCTTCTACAGAATTCGCCGAATTCTTCCCTCGCATGTTAGTCACGTTCTACGGATTCGGACCAGCTAGGCAACAGCCCAGGCAGCGCTTCAGTCGGTTCTATGATTGGTTTCTTGCTGTATACACTTACACGCACCGGGTTCTTGGAAAGCATTTTTTTTCCTCTGAAACAAAGGGTTGCGCGGAGGAATGCTGTAATTTAATATCTAGTGTTCAGCGTTGGTGTTTTCCGTCCCGCTGGATTTTCGTCTTGAGGTCTGTGCGCGTTGTTTCAATAAAGACATGAGAAGGGGCGGCGGGTAATGGAGAAGAAAACAGGCAGTGTTGGGTTTGCTGTAAGACAGCGAGAGAGGTGGAGAACATTCGTGAAACGATATATGAGCTTCCGACGTGCTCGAAAAACACACAACAATAAGAGAAACAAATACTCTTAAACAGACCGAGAAAGACAGAAAAGTAGAGAAGGGTAGAGAGAGAGAGAGAGAGAGAGAGAGAGAGAGAGAGAGAGAGAGAGAGAGAGAGAGAGAGAGAGAGAGAGAGAGAGAGAGAGAGAGAGAGATGGATAGTTGATGCCGGCTGCAAAAGAGAAATGCATTCCTCTCCGTTGTTCTTAGGCCAGCAGGAGTGGGTTGCCTTATGTTTTGTTAAGGACATAGGGAGCGCGGGGTTGGGAGGGGGTGGCTGCAAGACGATGAACACGCGGGCTTGCACAGGCAAGCAACAGACGACTAAAGGGGCAGTAGTGATAAAGAGAGGTCCAGAAGCGCGAAGCCACCTTTTGTTTGAATATGCTATAGACGTATAGTGCGCTGTATACGGTGGCTGTGTCTCGGGACGAGCGACCTGGCTCGGCAGTGGGGGGTTACGAAACGGCCCTGCTGCAATAAATCAGTCACCCGATCTGTCTGCCTCGAAGCTCATTTTCAGATGGTGCCGGCGGAACCGCCGAGAGAGGGCTAGATGAACGGCCAGAGCAGCCCTTTTGGCGGATCGCACGTTTATGCTGTTGGGTAGATGCAGAGAGCTGAACCGTGCGAAGGATGCTGGGTCCGATCCCTTCTAAAAGTGCGCGCATTTTTCGCTTACAAAAAAGACCCTCTCAAGCAAAACATGAAGATATCTCCGAGAGCTATATAAACAAAGATAGCTGAAAGTACGAACGCACTGAGGGTGAGCTGTAAGAAAAACTCGGTGCTTAAAGAAATCACTCCGTAATAATATATTGATGAATGCATTTATTCTTGCTGTAGGATCTCTGAGCCTAATGATTTGAAATTAAGCTTTCTCCTTGTGCCTTTCTACTGCCCTTGTTGGGTATACGCAAAGCGGAATGATCTATAGCAAAGTGTCGTTATTTCATACCAATCGTAACGGAGCAAAGTTTCGGAAGACTTGTAAAATGGGTCACTCAAAGCATTTATTATTCTGCCTCATACCTGATGGAAAGCACTTACACTTTTAATATTGTGCCAATATGAGAAACTAAAATGCATCGATTATGTGGCGGTAAGTAGGGTATACAGATTCACAACCCCTAAAGATCGGTAAGCAAAAATATCGGCACAGTACAGAGGCAGGGGTAGTGTGTACTTACGTTTCCTTACTTAGCATCAGCTATCCGTGCTTTTATAGCCAGAAAAAGAAACCATTTTCCATAGACGGTAGGTTCGTTGAGCTAGCAATGATTTTAGCTGTTCTTTTGACAGGATACTATTATACGAAAAGTAGTTTATATGATTCAGTATGCAGCCTGACAGACGCTTTTAAGCAGTAATGGGTAACCATATTATTGCTCTAATTTTCATGTTTAATCAATATATGCATTACCTTAATAAAGTACTCAAGCCCTATGCAACACCCCTCAAACCACACACAAAAAACCGAAGGTTTCCTGACCTTTCTCACTCTTTGCGCTACCAAAAATGGCTGTGAAACTGCCAGTAAGGGGTTGATACTTCCAAATAATAGGTTTAATCAACTTGCTCCACCTTTAACTCACCATTCTCGAACCTTTTTCAAAAGATTAATGCGTTAAAAAGTTTTTTTTTTTTTTGTGATTTCTGCCTCTCGAAACAGTGCCACCCGGGAAATCATAAAAGTGGCGGAAATGCACAGATTAGGAGACCAGTGTATCAGCGTTCAATCTTTCTACCTCTCAACAAAACAACTGGGCTATGTCGACTCGTCAGTCGTGGCTAATAGGAGAGAATCGCTTAGTGTTCCAAATGAGAATATATTTTAAGGCTATCTTTTAAAGCCTCCGATATCTTTTTTTTTTGTTGTCGTTTTTCAGTGGCCAATGCCAGTGTATATGACTGGTGTTGCTTGGAAATAAAAATCCAGTTGGCAGTGTCGCTTCGTGTCGTATTCGTGTTTCTTTTCTGGTCCCCGTAGTTTGTTCGAGCTTTCCACCACCATGGTATATTACCAACTCGCCCAAGCTTCCGTTCTTGCTATTGTCGCGAAGCCCCCCGTCCCGTTTGCTTTTTATATTGTTTAGCATCCCTCTTCGGCCACCGAGGCCCAGCTTTTCTAAGAAACGCAGGCGGAGTGTGTGGCCGACTCGGGAGACGCGGCTCTCGAAGGGGACCATCGGCGAATCTTGTGTTACACGTGCGCACTGGCGTCTCCGACCCCCCGTTGCGCGCCTACGCGGGCCGCTATGTTCTCCGACCCTCGGTCTCGTTCAAACGGCCGCCTGTCTTTTCTCCTTTTCGAGTTTGTATACCTTTACTTTATTCTCCCCAGTAATTCTTTTGCCAGAAAAGGGCGCCTTCGAGTTTGAACTTGTGTCTTCTGTGTGTGATGTGGTCCTTTTCACTTTGGCGGGGACATGTCTGATTGGAGCTAAGAAGCGTCTTCCTGATTGGCTGCGGGTGTGCCTTAGCCTTTTTCCACCCGGTCCGCACACGCTAGGATGCGCTTTTTCCACCAAGGCGTCCCCCCAAAGCAAATATAACGCGGCCCCTCTGGCGAGAGGGCGAGCAACACCAGGAGAGCCGCTTGCTGCCGATCGTCGGGGCCAGACGCCGGGAGCCCTTCGCCCGCCAGCTATGTCCCGCTAAGTGCTCTCAATCTTTTGACTGTCTTTTTCATCTATGTAAAAAGTGTAATTGTGTCAAGTTTGTATGTGCTAAATGTCACCAATGTCATCAGTAAAGTAACCAAGTTAACTTTAAAACTTCTTCGACGTCTCGACTTCTTCCTGCAATCTTCATGCTACAGTAGCGGCACTATGTAACCAAAAAACTCCGTTACACTATTATGGAGCTCACATCTTGAGTTGGAAACTCTGCACCGAGGTTAATATGCACAAAATGTTAAAAACTCTCAGAAAAGCTGGCCGACTTCTGCCAGGGTTTTTATCTGCTGTACACGATCTGCTCACTGGAGTTCGAGTGCTTTCAGAGTGCGGGTCCACTGCGAGTGTTTACCCCTCAAAAAAAAAAAAAAAAAAGCTCCCTTGGATAGGAGCAGTCCAACCGTTCATGTTACTTGCTGGTCTCGAAGCTCCCTTGCAACCAATCCAGTTTCCTTTGCCTGGTGAATTTCCTCACTGCGATATGTTGCCTCGTGTGGAGCTCCCTGAACATTTTTTTTCCCCTAGCGTAGTCGGAATGGGTGAAATTGCGCTCGCTCTTGGCCAAAACTGATAGCATGCCTAAGCTTCGTTGCAAAATGCTGTCCCCCCCCCCCCCTCCCCTCAGACCCGCTGTCACGTTGGGCAAGGAAGCAGGAACGGCACATGGGAATCCCGAATTTCCCAATTATTACGTCTCACTGAGCGATGTGTAGTTGGTTGTTCCCATATTGAACTCCCCACTTTGCCTGCGATGCAAATCGCCAGCCCGGCTACGGCCGTCGCTGATAATTTGCACATAGGGCTAACCAGTGCGTTGAGTGGGCCGCTCGCTGATGTTTCCGCCGTGAAAATATAAACGGTGGGCAGAACGCAGAGAACCAGTGCACCCTTTACAAGGTTTGCGCAGTGAAGAAAACGGAAGGCGAGTTATAGAAACATGCTCTGTGGGGCAAAGCCTTAGAAGGAAACTGAAGGGGAAAATTTATAAAAGTAGTTCGACTGGCGCTAAACCTTACACCGGTAGTGATTTTCTTCTCATGGCCTATTTTACCCATACAGTTGTGAAAGTCGATGATTATAGCGTCCTCTTCTCCGGCCTATACCATTTAGCGTTTCTCCCTGCCTTTCCAATAGTTACAAGCCCACTTTCTCTGTAAACCTCCTGCGCAGAGTATTCTGTAAATAGATGTGAATACCCAGGTATTTAAATAAAATGGATGAATCAATAAAATTACCTATGCTTCCAGATATAAAATAAAAAAATGGTATTGTAAGGCAATAAACACAGAGCATATATGTTGATTGGAGCTGCAACTTCAGTGCAATCACAGTGGTGTGCTCTTGTCGCCTACAAAAAATCTCAGCGCGAGAAACTCTTTTCGATAAGTAGAGCTAACGTTGGGAACCACATATATCGAGCGCAAGGACTACAATTCGTCGTGGAAATCAACCAACCACACTGTCCCGCGTGATGCTCCCGAAGCGTTGGCCAAAAAAGTGCAAGCCAACCATCCGACCTTCTGTGTCAGGAAGGTGAGTATGTAACGCGCATATGTGATGAAGGCCGTTGAAGCCCGCCTGGCGAAAATCTTGAATAATCGCTCACCATTTGGCCGTCCTATATTTTACACCTCCATGACGGAGGGAGCCATACAAGACTGCGCCCGTTAAGCTTCTCTTTGCATGCGCCGCATCAAACGACGCACCGCTGTGTTTTAAGCCCAATCTATGCGGCACAAAGCCCGAGGACGCGGTCCTGACTCTTCGCTGTTTACTCTCTCCCACTGCTCTCTCTTCAGTCACATTCAGCCGCGGCTAGCGGGTGCGGGAGGACAGATCTAAGCTAACACCGTTTCGACAAGAAGGCCCGGGAACTGTGGCAACGCGCCGCTGAATCTCTTTCCTCTACGCTTGCCCCTCTGATTGGAGAATATGATCAGACGTCCCGGATATAAGCACGAAACGCACAGTTGAACACTCACCGAGCCAAATAGGGACAACGAGTGTTGCTGTATATCCGTGCCTTGTAACGTAGCAGTGGTCTGCCAGACAGCTCTGGTTTTAAAGTTGAGAGTGAAAAGAACGAGAAGGGAAGAGCGGGCATGAGGGGGAGAGACAAAGGGAAGGAGGTCTAGGTATTTGTTTACACAGACGAACCCCAACGCCCATGAGGGGAACGAGGACGTCGTTGCAGCGCGCCGCGCACACACTCGAACGGGCTTACGGCCTCATGGACGAGTGTCGTTTAGGGAGGATCCCGTTTCTGGGCCATCCACTTTCGCAAAGCAGATGAGTAAAACAAACTAATAACGAGAGAGAGAAAGGAAGAGAGAGAAGGGTAATGTAGTAAGTGGAGAGCAAACAGGGCAGGGGTCTGCTAAATAGACACTACGGGGACAGAATGTCCCTGCTGTTAAAACAAGTGCACACCGCTGTCAGCTTCGCCTCGATGCAAAACTTCCAAGGGCCGCTTACTCGGCCACTCCATTTTGCTAAACGAAGACGAGTGCCGCGGATTTGAAGTTTTGGAGGGCCGTAGGAGGGCGGTTCTTTGTATACGGCAAACTCTCTGGGAAGGAACTGGGTGTGCCTCGGAGAAGTGCTGTTGTCGGTATATATGCGAATGAGGGTTGTCTTCCGTCGAAAAACATGGAGACCGGATGTTCTCGTTCGTAGTTAGAATCTGTATCTTTATATTTTTCCCGCGTTTTAGGTGTGTATGACGTGTTGAAAACGTTTATAGTGTGCGGACGTCGACACAACGAAAAAATGTGATATTGAACCGCTATTTGTCTGCACAAGCCAGGGCTGTTAAATAATTACGACAAATGTCTCAGGCTTCCTTAAATCAAGGTGGCACCTTCAAGCTGATACATTCTCCATCTGCCTGATGAGATATTAGTCCAACTGATTTACCCGTATTTCTCTACTTTAACCAGAGGGCAAGGCAACTTGGCACGGACACCGAGCAGCGAAATCTACGAGCAACAAAATGAAAAAGAACAGAGTGTCGTTCTTTATTTAGCCCCTTGTCGGTGGGGCAGTTATAAGTTTTCAGCTATGTGTTAAGCTTGACAGCAGATGCTAAATGTACATTTTGCGCACGTTTGTCTCAGAGTCAAAGAAAATTTGTACGAGCGCTGAGCGTTTGCTTTGTCGTGTTGGTGGCTTCATAACTACATTTTTTAGAGTCTGTGTTTGCAATCTGTTTGTAGAAATTATGTTGTTCGGAAAAACGAACCCCGAACCCGTACCCTTCATCTTCTGAATCTGTGATCATACGAAGGCCCCGCAACATTTACTGCGCACCTTGTCACAACATTTTTTAATAAATGTTTAATAAAAAGTGTGGGAAATAATTTCTGATGTGACTAGTTTAGGTAGGCGAGAATACTCCATAAGCAAAGAAATTGTGACGTGATATTTGTATCTATAGTATTTACCAAGCTGTACCATGCAATTGCAGGCTTTCATGAGTATCCGCAATATAACTATCCGCAACAAGCTTTACCGCGCCAGCTGAGCCTCTACAACTCGTGATTGATGTCGCCTTCTTCGTCGACGACGGAGGTTGTATTCAAGCTCCACGCAAATAATCACGAGGACCGCTAAAAATTCAAGTTTTCAAATTCAAGAACGGCTAAAAATTAAAGTTTTGCAGAAAACTTCAAACATACTTGAACGCGCGTTCAATGCGCGTGAAACCAAAGTGAAATTTGATGTCCAGAACGCTATCTTAAATGAAACAGCAGCTAGAATTCTCAATCAATACCTCACTTGTACGTCGATCACACACACGGCCGAAATAAGCAAGCCGGCTATAAAAATACTGGAGTGGTTTGAAGAGCAAACGTCAAAATTATGTGCCTGAAGCCGAACATCAGGCATAGGGTGACAACTTGCATTTTTATGAAAGAGGACAAAAACTGGGACTGCTTCCGAATCAGAAAGTAAGGTGGTGGGAATGTCGACAAAAAAGCTTAAACTAAAGTAATCAAAAGAACAGGTGCCACAAGCGCGCAATCGGTTGTTATGTTGCAGAAAATCAGCACCCTGTCACGTTTAAACTTCAGCACAACAGAAGCACCCTTTCAAAACGAGAGAAAAAGAACTGAACAACGATATTACTGCCGTCACTGAAAGCTATCGCCGGGCAGCAAAGGTTGACGGGTGAAAATTAGTGCTTGGGTATGCGTATTCCCAAAACTTGCAGATTAGAGTGCCTCAAAAGAGGTTAGTTTTCAATGACAGATGGTATACGCATTCAGTAGAGCTGATAATGTTGTTTCGAAAATTAGCCCATTACCCTAAAGAAATGCAGTAGCCTTCCCGGAACCATTGCTGCGGTCGCTTTCGAGATATAGAAAGACAATAGGGAAACGTGACCGCTACATGGTTGCTGTATCCTAGCACAAAAATTATTTTATTTACGAATATTCGTTCTCCTGCAGAAAAGAATGCCACATGCGGATTCTTCAATTAATTTACAGCGCTGAGGCCCAGTTTGAACAAGAATAAAAAAACTGTAAGCTGTTTTATTCAGTTATATTTGTAACGTCTTTAGACGTATAGTAGACTCGGAGCCGGTATCTTGAATGCTGTCAATAAATGTGTAGTGTCCTTGTGTTCCAAAGCTGTAAATTAAAGCTTCACCTAATAAAAAAGCTGCCGATTACGATACTCCCTAATGCGATATTTGGGCGCAGAAGCAGTGCGATGAGGCAGCACTCAGTCGCGGGTTCTCTCGACAGCAGCGATGATGAGCATCTGCATCGGCGGCGCGAAATCCGCCTCAGGAAGGGACCGCGAACTACGTCTTAAGCGAACGCACATCATAGTGACGCGCACGCCCCCCTCACGTTTTCGCCAAGCGTCGCGCTCTCGAGTGCCTCGTACGGGCACCGCATACTGCCCATTCCCCTCCCCCACCGCACACTTTCGGAGAGCGCTGGCCCGCGCCGCCACGGCGAGCCACCCTCCCCTCCAAATTTCGCGACACTCTCCTGCTTTGCTTTCTTTCATCGTTCTCTTTTTCTCTCAGTCATCGGTCTTGCCATCGTTCAGTCGGTTACGACGGTGACGCGGCTCAGCTCGGAGACGGCCGCTAAAGGGCTGCGCCTTAAAATGGATAATGGGTGTATGATAGCGTTACCCCTCAAGCGTTTCATCGTTCGGTACAAGTATGCGCGATTGACCGATATTAACTGTTAGTTTCGCCAGCGGGCACGTCTTTATTTTATAGACTTCAATTTTCGCAGAAAGTCTCCTGACACAAGCAACCATGTCACTTTTAAATCCTCTTTCTGCAAAAGCCGACAGCTTCGTCGCCCTTTGTTCAGAGATAGATTTAGCTGAACGTCTACACTTACCCCCCGCGTTCTACATGAAACACATCTCCGCTGCTTTACCTCGTCATCCTTTATTTTATAGACTTCAATTTTCACAGAAAGTCTCCTGACACAAGCAACCATGTCACTTTTAAATCCTCTTTCTGCAAAAGCCGACAGCTTCGTCGCCCTTTGTTCAGAGATAGATTTAGCTGAACGTCTACACTTACCCCCCGCGTTCTACATGAAACACATCTCCGCTGCTTTACCTCGTCATCCTTTATTTTATAGACTTCAATTTTCACAGAAAGTCTCCTGACACAAGCAACCATGTCACTTTTAAATCCTCTTTCTGCAAAAGCCGACAGCTTCGTCGCCCTTTGTTCAGAGATAGATTTAGCTGAACGTCTACACTTACCCCCCGCGTTCTACATGAAACACATCTCCGCTGCTTTACCTCGTCATCAGCTAATATCATAAGCGCTTCCTAACACTGGGCCAGTCTAAGCGAATGTGGTACCCGGCAGTTTTAAAGGGACCCTGCTACAATGTGTTTAACCTTTCCCGAAATCTCAAATTCTTCCAGTACGTATTCAAACAACACACTCTATAATTAGTATAGGGAGGCCCAAAGTAACTCTGTCACAAATTACGACTCTATGTCCACCAGGTAAATATAAATTTGCTCAGAAGATTTTTCTCTCTTTCCCGGTCATGGCGTTTTTCGACAGTGGTGTAGCGGCCATTGCCAGGCTTTTTTTCAGTTGCAGTAATGAACAAATTGGATGGCCACTTTACACAGAAAGCGACCGAAGCAAAGCAGAAAGGGAAGGCGTATCTGGTGCGACGAGCAAATCACGCATGCCGCTCCGTGCTGGCGACAACCATAGCTTCCCCAGTAGTTCCAGACGCGATGGAAAGAGTGAAAGCGTTTATCGCAAGTGTTGCAGCAGAGTCCCTTTAAGGGAAAGCCTTCAACCACATCAAAAGCGAAAAGTGACCTTATAGTAGTCGTCCCTCAAAAAGAACGGTGCCACAATGGCTGTCACTGTTAAGAGAAAGAAAAAAAAAATATTTTGATTCGTGTGGAATTTCAACCCGGTTCGTAAGAGCACGAGTCAAGTGAGTTACCCCAAAGCTAACCTGGCAACCTTCCAGGAAGGAACAAGAATTAGCCTGGTTTGTGCGGCGTGACAGGTGAATGTGACAGCCTCTGAGTGGAACATGTGCACGCGTAGAAGAGCTCTGCATGAGGGGGAGGGGGGGGGAGGGGGGGAGGAGGAGCCGTGTGAATTGCGGCCAATCCACCTAACGGGATAACTCGCGTCAAAATACGAGGAAACGAAAGCAAAAAAAAAAAAAAAAACACGACGCGAACACAATGTGCAGTAAATAATTCCTTGATTATCGCTAGCCTTTCACCTACAGGTTCCAGGTTCCAGTTTCCGAGCAATATTTCCATCACCAGGCAGTATGTCTTATTCATCGAAACAAAGCGCCTTAACATAGTACGGGAACATGAAAAAAAAAACATATTCCACTATATAGAATGTGAGGGTATCCATCCAAATCTACATGAAGGGAATATTGGGTTCAGGAAGCCCAAGGATTTAAGGGTATCAGAGAGGAAGTTAACTTCAAGGCTGTCGAGGGGACGAAAAGAAGATTAGAATGCTGGTGGACGAAAAGCAGAGAGGGGAATATTGCCTAGTACAGTTACCACCTGTAACAGGGGAACAAAAAGTATTTCGGGCGTAATAAGCTTTAGTGCCTGCCCTAAGCAGCGCTAGTATTAAACCAAGAGTGTAAAACATGGTTAAATGAGTCCTTTTTGGTAAGATGACATGTCATCACCCCGCTTCGAAGGGAAAACCAACAGCAATCATCACCATCATCATCACGATGTTCTTTGTTTAGAAATTCCTACACAAATTCAATTGAATCGGGATAAGCTAATTAGTGTTTGTATAACGATAAATCCAGCCATTTAATACAAAATACGCATCAGTGCAACTCACTATCGCCAAATAATTGTTAGAACAGCAAAAAACATCTCCATAAGAGCGGAATGCTACCAAACTGTTCACATGACCACCTACAGAACTGTTGCGCTTAACCAAGTGCATGGCTTAAAAACACGCGAAACAAACATCTTTATTAGCCTCCTTTCATTCATACTGAAACATGAACCGAAAAGGCTTCGACGATTAGCAAAAAAATAGCAGCAGCAGCAGTAAGATATCCCTGATAATACAAGCTGCCGAACAGGTATTTAGCGAGACTGGCTGCTGCATTATAAATCATATTTTTTCTTTCTCATACTTCACCCCAGCGGTTTGTCGTTAACCGTTCTACGCCACAACTAATAATTTATAACATCTATTCTTTTTTGCACTGCTTTTATAAAGGCCCTAAAATCAACCGTGGACTGGCATGAAATTATTGCCAAGTTTGTGAAACTTCAAATGAACGCTTTTCTCCTGTCTTAGACAGCAAATGTTGCACGCGAAATAAATTTTTTGGCTCATAAATCTGGAGAGGCACACAGTTCTTAAGATTGCGGCCATTATCGCTCAGACCTGTTGCGCCCAAAATAACAAAGCAAGTATCCCCCCCCCACCCCCTTTACTAACTTTATATAAACTAACTACCATATTGCTCCTCGCCAGCATTCCCTTCCGCAAACTATTTTGCCGTGAAACATAGCTCCTATTGTTTACAACAACCTGCCTCAGCATCGTTGCTATTTTTTTGACAGATACTAACGCCTTCCATTGAGTTATTCGTTAAATTAAGAACAGTCTGTTTGGCCCGTTACTACTTGACTAAACAATTTTTCTTCACGTGTTTATGCACTAGGCTTTGAGTTCAGCCTTGCCAGTTGAGTTCGGCGTTGTCCAGAAATCAATCCTGGGGCCGAAAATAAATTCCCGTCAAGGGTAAATGCCATACATTGTGAGTTATTTTAACAAGCAGGCCAGTTCATGAAAGACAGTGAAAGTGCCGGGTATGCGTACGACACCAATATTGCATCTACTTTAAACTAACTATAGCAATCGTAACAACTGCTCGCGCGCTCTAAAATGGAACTGAAAATACAAAAAAATGTAGTGAATAAAAATTTCGCGAACTAGTTTTCCGGTGCCTCCATTATATTCTTACCAATAATATTTTGGAAACATCCAGCTGGTATCCGTGCACATTGTCAATAACATTTCTTCGAATTTGCACATATGCCATGTTGCTTGCGAGGGTAATCGTAATTTAAGTAAGTGCGGAGAAATTTTTTGCTACGTGGTCTTCAAGAAAGCTATGCCCTCCGCAGCAGAGGCCCCTTCCCAACGAAATAGGAATCGTTTATGTGGGACCGCATCTTTTCCAAAGTGATCAAAATAAAGCTGACCGTGTGATTAGGTCGACTGACCATCGTACAGATTCTGTTACCAGCATAAACAGACAATTATCTCTCTCTGTTTGCTTTCTCAACAAAAATTCTTGTGCTTCTCTTGGTTCGCCAAACACACCAGCCAACGGGCTTTTGCATGCAGCATACTAACACGGCACGATACAATCCTTCCTGCCGAAAGCATCCCTACAAAGTTGTGGTTGCTTGCAGTAATGGGGTCGCATATGCAAACTTTTCTAACAAAGCAATTAATGAATCAACCAGCTTACCAAACTGCCTGACAGAGGTAGCAGATACTGCTCTTCGAAGAGATTCTTTTCATGGCACGTATAGTAAGTGCTACTTTTTTGCTATATAACCTGCCTGGTTTTGTTTGATGTCGATGTCCACATGGTCCCACCCTCAACAACGAGCTAACACTTTGAGGGTAAAATAAAAATAAATAAAGCAAACGCGCCTAGTGCGGGTTGCGGGAGGAACCCGCCACATTTAACACAATTCGTGAATAGAACCCCTTTGCCCCCCAAAATCGCGTTGCCAGCACGAGGTGACGCATTATGGGTGTGCGCCATCAAGCAAGCGGAAACACCAGAATGAGAGCTGTCCTTCCGATAACAGCTAAACAATTAGCTTTCGTGTTAAACACCAGTTTAGAGGAAATCCACAAGACGGAGTAGGTTTCGGCGAGGAAAAGTTTGACATTGACCAGAAATGCACCCGTTCAGCTGCAAAACAGAGCCATGCAGCTCTCTGGGAAACTTTGCATTGAAGAAATATTGCTCCTGGTCCAGTTGGTGCGCCGGCTGCACTATATAGGAGGTCCCGGTTTCGACTCCTGCATACTTTTCCTTCGTAAAGTGTATAACTTTCCATTGTACCCGAACGGCTGCATTGGTGGATGTCAAATTTTCCCTCACAGAAACTTCCTCCACCTTAGGGATATCCCCTAAATTGGTCGATTAATGCTTGTCCTTCTATAACAGCTAGAATTCCAGTTGGCTCAGTTGATAAAGCGATTGCTCCATGTAGGCGGTGTCCAAGGCTTGAATCCTGGACCACGACAAATTTTCCTTCAGCTTCACAGTTTTTGAGAAAGGTGTACACCACTTTTATGAAGCTGTACGGCTGCATTTAGTTCGAATGTGGGACGTTCATTTGCACTTCGCGTTCGTGTTATCGCAAGCATGCTAAGACGCAAAACTTGATCACTTTTCTTAGTCCGCATTTTTCCCACCTCCTTTTCCCTGTTTTTATTTAAAAGTCCGTGCTGCGAACAGATTGTCAATATTGTCACACAGACACCCCAACGAGATATTGCCATGCGGACACTGGAACTTGGTCGCGAGTCACAACCTTCATTTCTGTGGATAACAACCTTTGACCGAACGTGGCAATTATCATTTTCTGCCAGTTGTTGCATGAGGGAATACGCAGCGTTGTTCTGTAGGCTGAATGCATATCTCGGCACTTGAAAAGTGTGGCAATGCTATCTATTATTATTATATGTTTTCAGGGCGTCGGTTCAAGCGAAGCAGGCCGAGAAAATAGACATTAGCACTTAGTGCAGCTTATGGAGCTTCAGCTCCCTCCGACATGTTTCTTATGGCGATTGAGACCCATTAATTTGTCGGAGGTTCATAACCAAATTTTTTCATCTATGAACGAGAATTTGAAGAAGAAATTATATAGCTGTTATGCATTCACCCCTATGGGGGAAATTTAGGCAGCATACGTTTCAGTCCCCCTAGCACTGCCCCTCACATGAAAGCACATATTGCCACCACTGCCAATTCTACTTGACTTTACTTAGCCTAGCTGATGGAAGTAGATGAGGTTGACTGAGAGCGATCGGCGAACATGACGCACCCACTTAGGGGGATTGGTCAAGAAGAATTAGCTTTAGTCGTGGAGTCCAATTATATAAGACGGAAATGGAAGAGGGGCAGAAGAAACGACTTGGTATGGTATAAGCAAAACAAAAAAAGAGCAAGAGTCGAATAAATTGGATCGGAAAATGTTTCTTGGTCATAAACGTTTCCCAGTCCAATCCAATCCTTTCCACTCCTCTCTTTTTTATTCTTACCAAAATGAAAATAAAAGGTCAACCCGATCTAAATGGCTTTTTTTGTCTTCACCTCCTTCTGCACCCTATTTCCGGCTAATGTAATCAGATTCAATAAATAAAATGTCTTAGCCAACCTTCTACATGCGCCTGCCCCATCAATGCAACATCTGGTTGCACCTCAGACCTGTTAAGATCCCAGTGTTGTCCGTGACATCAGATCATTAACCCCGAGTCATGCCCAGCAGGGGACAATACAGCCATCGTAGCACTCGACCTAACTAAAGCTTTTGATCACGTCTGCCACGATCCGATCTTGAACAATCTGATAGACCTCCATGTGGGAGCGTATGTATACATACGCCACAGCGGTGGTGACAACAAACTCACCATACATACGCCACAGCGGTGGTGACAACAAACTCACCATCCCGGATGAGATACGTCGCCGGATCAGGGTAGATCTTCTACCAAAAAAACATGCACCCTGACTACAACAAGGGCAGAAGGGCGGCAAGGGCTAAAGCCCTCGTCGACTTGCACGCCCAGGATAGGCACGCTCGCTATGTAGATGCGGCGGAATATCTAAACGAAGCCTTCGCTGCCGTTGTCATAAAGGCCACCACGGGAGACACTGTGACGGCGGCAAGCGTCAAGTGCACCGATGCAGAACGCGCAGAGGAGGTGGCCATCGCCCTGGCCATTACCGACGCAGGCTGCCAGTCGGTGATCAGCGACTCACGAACTGCAGTTCGGAACTACGCCAAGGGACGCATCTGCAAAGAAGCTTTGCAGGTGCTACGCAATGCATGTCTAGAAGGCGCAAGAACTGTTCGAGTGAAGTGGATCCCGGCGCATGCGGGCAAGGACGTGTCGAGTAAGAACTCAAACCACAACGAGACGGCACACGCGGAGGCGCGAGCACTCACCAACCGCGCCCCCGCAACTGACCGTCCAACGTGGTTCGGTGCTAAGGACCGAATGACAGACTATAGCGAAATAACCAAAGCCTACCGCCTGGCTCGGAGGACCTTCCCACCTCCGGACCCGGGGTTGAGCCGGGCGGAGGCAGTGCTACTAAGACAGCTTCAAACCGGGTCCCTACCCACCCCGGCTCTGATGCACCGAATGTATCCGGAAGCATACCCTACTGCCATGTGCCAGCTCTGCTGCAGGGAGACTGCAGACCAGAAACACATCTTATAGAACTGTGTCACGAGCCCAATGGAAGCGAGGTCAAGAACCATCCCGCCACAGCTTGCAGAAGCCGCAAGGAGCTACACCTACGAAAATCAACACTGGGCCGTCCAGCAGGTCCTGCGGGCGCTCGCAAGGCATGAGACTCGCGAGTCGGCAACGGCGAGCTCACGTCTCGGATGAGTAGCCACCAGGACGACGCCGAGGCCCGCGTCGCGGCGCATAAAAACGTCGTTCTGCCGGCCTAAATAAAGTTTAATCAATCCAATCCAATCTCACGGGCCGCACGGCGACACTTGTGGTTGGGGGCCTGGAATCGGCTACCATCTCCCTGGGTAATCTGGCACCCCTCAGGGATCGGTCCTATCGGCATTTTTATTCAATGTAGCAATAATAAAACTCCCTCACCTCCTCTTTACTATCCCGCATGTGCATCACAGTTTATATGCTGATGACATCACGATATGGGCGGCTGGAGGCAGCGACGCGCATGTCGAAGACTGCCTACAACAAGCTGTCGACATAGTGGAAGCTTACGCCGGAGAACGTGGTCTGATGTGTTCTCCGCAGAAGTCCGAACTGCTTCTCTACAGTCCTCCCGACTAGCGACATCGTCAAGGTACTCCATTCAGCTCACTTTACAAGATCGCCTTATCCTCATCGTCCCGTGCATACGCGTTCTTGGACTCCGCATTCACCAAACAGGCTCCAGTACGGACACCATCAAAGCCCTCTCTGCAAGTTCACTACAAATAAGCCGTCTTATTTCACGAATTGCGCACCGCCACCATGTACTTAAGGAGCGCAAGTTAATCCGGTTAGTGGAAGCCTTTATTATAAGCCGTATCACGTATGTCACTTCATACCTCTACCTCAAAAAAGCTGAACAATGTAAAATTGACTGTGGCCATTCCCATCACGGCATCCACCTCGCGACCAAGGGCTGCAGGCCGCCATCTGAGGGGGAGGAATTCAGGAAGGCCCCCACTTCCCCTTCCTCCGTTCACCCAGTTTTGGGCAAAATAAAGTTATCATCACCATCATCACAGTATCATGCCGCATCGCCATCGCTATTTCAGCTCCCTCAGAAATAATTTCCTGGCTATCCCACTGCTTAGCACAGGCAGTTTCGACAGGGGAACAACATAGCGACTTCCGACTACTAGAAACGATCACAAAAGATGAACTCAGGGCCACGGAGTAATGAAGCTTTTATAAGGAATGCCGACTTACCTAAATTTCAGGGTAGCTGCGTAACCAAGGACGCCGAATGTCTGACCGGTGTCATAGCCGCAGTCGACCCTTTTTCACGAACACCTGCGTTCTCTCGCGGTCGACGCCATGACCAAGTTCAGCCCGGTACACCACTTGTTCGGCAAAAACGTCTTGCTCCCGGGGCGGACAGGTACAGTGTACTGCACGCAGTCGCAGCGACGAGTGACGGCTGCTCATACGATTGGCCAGGCCGATTACGAATTCACCATTCTACCCAAGATGCAGCAATACAATCCGCCGGCATTCGGTCGCACGATAGTGTTCCCCAAGTACAGAGACGCCGCACCGGGGCAGATCCGAAACTTGCACCACCCGGAGGAAGCAGCTGTAGTTTCGAGGAGGCCAGGTCCCGTCGTCGGCGTCGTCCCCCGGACCGCGCAGAGGCGATTCAGGTAGCGAACACCCAAAAATGGCGGGATAGAGAGGAGGAACGTGTCGAAAGGTGGGGGAGGGAACGCCGGTACGTTTTTCAATACCGGCGTTGCTTCATATTGCGTTTATTTTTGCGTGCTCCTTTCAGAGCCCCCCTGGGTACCTGAACCACGTTGCGCCTGCCGCGGCGTAGAGGGAGGGAGATTTGGGCTCGGGAGGCCCCGCCCGCGGCGAGCGAAACGTCGGGGCCCCGGAACGCAGCCTCGCCATTGGCCGGGCGGTGCAGGTTTGCAGAGCGAAGGCGGTGCTCCGAGCTCTTTAATCGAGAAGCCACCGCCGGTTTCTCCCGGCGTTCGGAGCCCCGCTCGATCCCGCCTCGATCTCTTTCTCTTACACCCGATCTATTGTCCCCGCTTGACTCCCGCTTTAGCTCCCCTCATAGACACCCCCTTATCGGGCCGGCACCGTGATTGTTTTTCTCGCCTCTACCCCTGCACCTACCTACATTTGCCATTGTTTCTCATCTGAAGCCTCTGCACTACAGTGTACTTGCTGTCGGACTAGGCGCGGTCCATGATGGATATTAGGAGCTGCGGCAACTCTAGGGGTTTTAACTTTAATAAAAAAATAGCTATTCCTTCTTTGAGAACGTTGAGAGTAGCGCGAAAGCTAAAAGTGCGTCCAACCATCGCTGAAAGTGCGTCCAATCGATCATCAAACCTTCAAGGACCGAAATCGCAAACAGTGCTGCTGAGCCCGAGGACGCGGGTTCGATTCCCGGCTGCGGTGGCCGCTTTTCTGATGGAGGAGAAAAGCAAAAGCGCCCGTGTGCACGACATTTCGGCGCCCGTTAAAGATCACCATGTGGTCAAAATTAATCCGGAGCCCTCCACTACGGCGCGCCTCATCGCCTGCGTTGCGTGGGCTTGTTAAACCCTACAATCAACCAATCAACCGAAATCGCAAACAAAGAGCGAACCAATGCAAGGATTTTTAGAGCAACTAGGTAATTGCATGTACAAACGATCTAAATGTATACCGATACGGGGTTTATGAGATAAGGGTGTGCTATTGGATTCCTTCTTCTATATCGAGGCGTGTATTGTGTTAGCTATAGAACCGTTCCTTTTTCGCGATTTCCAAGTAACCGTTTTGGCACAACAGACACCCAGTGTCAGGCACGCGACGTGTCTCCACAGATCTTGCCAGAGCGTTCCCGCTGAGCAACCGGTCTATGATAAAATGCATTAGTTTTTTTACGAAGCGCCATCGGTTCAACAAAGAAAGCTTTCGCTGTAAAAACATAGGCAGCAGTTGTTGGTATGCAATCCTCGCGAAAGGTGCCTGAGAGCGACCAAGCATACCAGGTTAGCTTACTCTCTACAAACACAGCGTGCGATCGGTCTGGTATTAATTCTCTCCAATCTTTCTGAATATTTATTTAGCTATCCCCAGAAACGTTGGATTCAATGCACAATTCTTCCGTTGATGTGTTGCGTGGTAGCACGTGACTCGTTCCGGTGACCTTCAAAACAAGGCGATAGACACGGACGAGGGGTGGCATTCCGGCCACGCTATATAAAAATCTCAAGAACTGACTGCACTGCTGCAACTCTTTTCTTAAAGTCCATCGCAAGTATTCAGTACGATTCCTCACTCCAGAAACTTTAGTGAAACAGGAGTAAATAGAAACAAGAACCACTGCTTTGACAATCAATCAATCAATCAATCAATCAATCAATCAATCAATCAATCAATCAATCAATCAATCAATCAATCAATCAATCTTTTCTCAACGTTCCAAGCAACAGCCTCAGGGCACCTGGGCTGCATAGAATAAACAAAGGAACCAAGAAATGCTCAATACAGCATAACCTAGACGTATCATAAAATACATCAAAGAGTAGTGTAACAATAATAAAAACAGCAGTAAGGGTAGTAATGTTGCAAATAATAATCTTAATTATCCTCATGGTCACCATTATCCTTGTCATCATCGTAGTCACCGTTCAAGGCTCACTTTGAGCGGCGCACACTCAAAATAACCGGAGGAATAGAGAAGCAAAAAATGGACAGATGCAAAAAAATACTTCATAAACAACACGTGATTCACTCCAGAACAACAGATGTACCAAACTCATCAATAAACAAAGATTACTTTTAAATTGCGGCGTCTGTGTGCACAGAAATAACATAAGGCGAAAAATTGCGCCTCTGCGGTATCAGAAGCAGCTAAATTCACTACTGCAACGCACAACACCCTCACCATCGTTCAGCTCTCCTGAATCTCCAACATAAAAAAAAAATCTGACGTTGATATGGCCAGTTTGAAAAGGCCCTTCGATTCAGGCTCGTATGAAAACAGCGCTGTGTACGGGAGGGGTAGACAGGGGTCCGGATTAGGATCACTCGAACTTCGCATGACAAGTGTTTTTGCAGTTGCGTGTCGTTGAATACAGAAGGCGCCCTTTTATGAGCAGCTGCATCTGGGGCTCCGGTTTTGCTTTGTGCGCGAAGGCGGAGCCATACCACTCTTGGGCAAGACCGTGAGGGTGGTTGCGTAAAAGGGGAGGGGGGGGGGGGGCTATTTTTGCTGAGTTGTTCTTTCTTTACTACTGGCTTGAATCGGCTGGGCATTATGTTTTCAATTCGTGAAACGATTACGCGTTCATACAAAACCACGTCCACACGTCGTGAGGGGGTGAGCGGTCGGCTTTTGTATAAACCGGGCAGAAAAAGGCTGCTCTATAGACGCACGTGCATTGAAGAGCTCGCTAAGTGTTCGTGTTCTGTGCACGGCATCATACACACACGAACGTAGAAAACCTCGTGCACTGAAGAGACTGCATTCATGTCCGCCAAATGGCCTGCAAATACGCACAGGTGGGAACGAAAAGGTGCATTACGAACACCCGTCCGTGAAACATTAGGTGGACGCTAAATGACCCTGTAAGCAGCGGTCAAAGGGTCTGAGTTACTCTGCTGGACTATGTCCTATCGCCACTGATATTTGTGTCTTTCGTATGATATGACCTCACAATTTCGTAATTGTTGAAAAATTAACCCGTAAGTAATCGAGGAGCAGCAATTGTATTTACGTTGGTAGTGCGTGATAACGCTCTTGAAAAGGGCACACGTTGGACGAAGCAATCATCACGACAAGCGAATTTGATATTGAACAGTGAGGGATTTGACGCCCGCAGACTCATAGAATGAAGTCGCCAGTCACTGTACCTGACCGAGAGTTACGCTGTATACCGGAACGCCGGAAACGCCCACAGCTGCGGAAGTTTCAATGCATGTCACAAAGAAACACACACAAAAACATGATGCAGCTTGCACTAGTGGTGCAAGGCTGGAGAATGAGTAGAGCTGGCGGCTCCTCTCCCTTCGTCGAAGACCCGGATGTTGCACCTCACAGGGATTTCAGAACTTGCCACTGAAAGTTCTCCATGGCTGGCAGGCCCGGATCGTTTCAAAACGTCCGCAGGCTTCCACATCTCTCCCAAAGTGGACCGCGTATAGCCCGCGCTAGAACCCGCAGCAACCGGCTTCGTAAACTAGGCGTCTGTAGCGCGAACTCGGCGCCTGTGCTCCCCGTGCACTGCATGCGCGAACGCACGTGAACGAGAACAGCACGCGAGAGACCACGACATGAACGCTGGGTTGAGAGTCTCCGAAGTTCGAGTTTGCCGGTGCCAGGCGTTCATCCCGAGGCGCACGCTCACGTGCGCTGGGTACCGTAATTACCCAATTCTAACGCGCCCCCGATTCTAACGCGCACCCGATTTTCCTGGAAAAAAACGAAAAAACTTGCACCTCCGATTGTAAGGTGCACGGAACTTAGTGAGCAAGAAAAACGAATGCGAGAGAAACGGGCGATTTATTTCTCGGAGCAATCTCACTCATCTCACTCCTCGTCGCTCTCCGCTGACCACAACATCTCGTCCTTGGTGCTGTCAGGCGCGTTCGCGATGCCACACTTCTGAACGAACGTTCAACCATGGTCGATGGGATCGTGGCCCACGCCTCGCACGCCCAGACCGCGAGCTCCTCCAGAGGCGCACGCTTCAGCCGACCGCTCGTTTTGAACCCGTGAGAGCCGCTGCTGCCATTGCTGTTATCAAGCGCGCAAGTGGAACGATTTGACGATTTGTGTGAACGCCGATAGAAAAGCCCAGGCGCCTGTGCTTCCTGCGTCCGAAAAATTGTTTCTAAAAGCTTTGGCGCCATCTTGAGATCGCGATGGCGATGTTTGGGACGAAATTTCAGCTGTTTCGGCAGTTTCGGTTTTCCGGAAAAAAAGTGCGCGTTAGAATCGGGTAAGTACGCTACTTTTTTATGGCATTTTTTGTGACCTCCTCACGTTGCACAAGCCCGCGCACAAGCCTAGCCCCCCCCCCGTTTCCCCATTTCTTGGACAATCCCCCACGTGGGTACGTGCCAATAGAAGAGGAACAACAACAACAACAACAACAACAACAACAAGCCTGGCCGACGCCGGGCGCTTTTCAGAAGGCGCACGCTCCCGTGCCGTCGGTTTTTCTTTTTTCTTTTCTGGTAACTCGATACGGCGCACCTAAGAGCTTAAAGGAGCCATGAAGACAGAATACAAGTTTGCGTTATTCGAAAGATTTCGCGTTTTGTAATGCCCCCAGCACTTGTACGGCAGCAGATGATGCCGTATATTCACTGAGAAATTGATCAATTTAGGTTAAAATTTTGATTCTCCCACCAATCGTGGGTTTTCATCATGTCAGCAATGACGTTAGAAGGGCGTGTATTCAAGCGAACTTCCACTGCGTCATTCGGTTTCGCGGCCTTGCTGTCCGTCAGCCCTCCCAGATGGCGCTGCTGTAGTCATCCACGAACCGTTGTCCGCTGTTGCTTTTGTCCGCTGTTGTTTTTGATCGTATTTGCACCTGGCTTGTTTTTGTTACTGTAAAAAGTGATCGTCTCGTGAAACCTAGGGTATCCTCGACAAACAGGGTCACGTAAGACACCGCCGCTTACGCCAATCGGCCAGTGTCCTGCAAAACAACTTCAATGCGGCGGAGTGATGTGCAGCTAAAACAAGCATAGTGCGTCCAGCACCAACAGCAGAGCGCATCGGTACTTCTATGCTTACGTGCGTTTTCGTAACTTTCATTGTTTACCGCGCCACTCTTACTGCTGTAAAATGAATATTTATTACACTTAAGCACAAATAGTTGGTTCGGAAAGCCTATAAGCCGAGCGTAATTTGCGTTTGCTTTTTCCGTTCTCAGCCAATCGCACAGCTGGGCTCATATGACATCATAGGTTCTGTTGCGGGAAATAAGCTAGTGTAGTAAGTCCGTTTTTTCCTAGTTATGTAGCTTATTTGAGCAAAGTGTACGTCACAGTGGTGTCAGTATGATTCTTTCGAGGCAATCTTTCGAATGAACCGAACTTGTGTTTTGTCTTCATGGCTCCTTTAAGCAGCTCTACTGTTCAAAAAATGGAAGTGGCATTTTTCTCAGTATGTTCTAGCCCCTTAAAGCCCAAATTGTTATCCAACCCCTTTTTTGTTCATTTTCCATTGGCGAGAGGAAAACAAGTGAACCCCCCAAGAAACGTGGAATTCAGAATCTTGTTGTGCGGTGTGTCAAGGTCGTTCACACGCCCAACATGCTACTTGCTGTCAACATTGCACTCCTAACCGGTGATAAATGTACACACCGCGTATGTTTACTACCAGATACCCGGGGTGCACTTTTATCGCTGGCTTTTACCAGAGCTTTTTAACGAAATAGAGTCCATCTTCTGTGGCAACTCACTCGACGTCCTGACGGAACGGATTCGTTGAAATACATACTATATGTTATAACTTGAGCAGTGTCTGGAGTGCCGTCCGACGGCAATCCAGCTTGGTGCTACATCCAAGGCTATATACTGTCCGAGGATTCTATGGGCTGCCACAGACCAGAGCGGCTGCCGTTGTAGTGTAGAGGTTCCGTCTTAGCTTCTTGGCGTATACCATGGGCGGCTGTTCGCGTCTGGCTCTTGAATCCTTTCATTTTTACACCTTTACTTTTAATTATATTTTTCATGGGTAAAGCTCCTTTCCGGAGTTTTAAATTTCTGCACGTTGCGTTAGGTTAGTTCACGTTACGTTGCGTTCACTGGCGGATCCAGACGGAGCGTCCGGATGTCCTGACCCCCCCCCCCCCCTCCCCCCGCCCTCAATTTTGCAATTCATGCCCCCAACAAGAGACCCCTAAGGTTGTAGAAAAAGTCTTGTTGATGTTTTTTTTTTCAAATGTTTTCAAAAAGGATATTTTTGTTATCAAAAAGTCCGGTGAATAAAAAAGGCTACTACCCTTCTCGTAATCATTATCACAATCATCATTATCATCACTGATAAAAGCTGACGACCCCCTCTGAAAAAAACCTGAATTCGCCCCATGGTTACGTTTATGTAGAGCGAAATACTCGGCATGTTTTCATCCCGGGTGGTATTGTCCGGATCCGTCTATAGGGGATATCCGAAAGCTCCCACTTAGCCTCCTGATATCAAGGGCGGTGGTTCGAGTCTGGCTTTTCCTTCTTTATTGTCTTTTTTAATTGTTAGTTCCATTTATAATTTCCCGGGCTTAGGTTGGGCTCTTTTTGTCTACGGAACGTTGGTACCGTCACTTTAGTGGAGTGTAATAGTGCCGTCGGACGCCACTGTAGCCACACCCATGCAAGAAATGCTAGGCTTGTATCTACATGGGACGGGAATGTCGCTCCATTCTTCCTGCGTCATGCATAATGTATAGATTAAATACGGTAATAGGCTGCGCACGGCACCTAAACCGAGGTAACAGATGCGATACCACGCCTATTTAAGAAAACAGCGCACAAAAAGGTTATCAATACAACACAATTTTTGAAATAAAAGGCAAACCACTGAGGCTTGAACCCAGGCCGTTGGCTTCACAATCCGCGATTGTACATCTCTAGGCCACGAAACCAAAGGGCGCGCTCGTTTTAGATGCACAGCTGCGCATGACATTAGCGGGAATGCTCTAGGCGAATCAGTGTACAGAAGCCCCTTGGCTACACTGCAACTGCCTGACTTCTACTCACATGGGAACCGAATCTCGCCTATCTCCCATGTATACAGCTACGGGCACACATTTCTCAAGCAGGAACCACAGCACGCACAATTATACAGTTGGGATGTACAAGCGTGGTGTCAAAATTTCTTGCCGGCCCCGAACACCCTCACTGTAACGTATTTTGGAGACGGCGAGGACGAATGTGAACAAGGGCTCTCAAGTGCGTGCATAGCGTAAGCCGAAGAAGAAGAAAGCTACCGTGCGGTTGGCAAGCTATTCTCTGCCGCTCGTGATTTCGGCCCCGCTTCTCTGGCCTTCCTCGTTCAACCGAGCCGGGCTGCTGTTTCCCGCATCCCCTCCTCCCCGGCCTGCATCTCCACGAAAAAGGTGAGCAAATTGTGCAAAGACTGGCGCCGAAGCCATGACCCCTGTGTTCTCGCGCGAAGGAGAATTTAAGCGGTAGTTGGCTATGGAATAGCGCTTGGCGAATGGGTTGCAGTAAAACCTGGATGTAACGAACCTCTATCTGACGAATTTCTGATTTTAACGACGTTTTTCAAATCCCTATTGCCAGCCCCACTGAAACCCATGTTTTTGCCACCTGGTTGTAACGAAGGTTTTGCGACGAATAAACCTTGGTGTAACGAATTCGCTTCGTTGGTGACCCATATTATTATTATTTTTTTTTTTTGCGGTAGTATCTATTATCCCGGCAACCGTAAGAATTACCGTCAGAAATATCTCACGGCAGTCGCCTCTCATTAGCTAAGCACACTACCCGGAGATTCTATGGGATAAATATTCCCTGAAAAGACGTGCAGCCCCTGTAGCGCTGTCGTGTGCGTGATGGTGGTTTGTCACTATCGCAACTTTTTCTGCGTCAAGTAGTCAATAGATTTTATTTTTGCGTGAGGTGAAGGACCCCCTACTTCGCACTGTAATGCAGGTTAGGTTAGGTAGACTTCTGCCTCAGTTTGTTATCACGTCATGTTTGTGTTATACCGGAGGAGTTCACGGATATTTAAAGGAAGTCGTACAGGCAACACAATTCGTATGTTCGTGTTTTTCCATGGAGTATTTGAGTTCAGTGTCGAAGAGGAAGCTGTACAAAGATCACGTCGAAATGTGCTTTCCTGTGCCACTATACAGATCCATGTTTTGAAGTGGCCCAGGACAAAATGTTTTGAAACGTGTAAAAGCAATGGTTGTTCCGCCGGTTGTTAAAACGTTTTTCTTTAAGCTTCATGTTGGTGTGCTTTCGGTTAAAACGTGGATGCTTGAGAAGGGTTTGTTCGTGCCCTGGGGAGCAGACTGCTGGCTATGCAAGAAGCCGGAAACTGTTGAGCATGTATTTTTGGACTGCTGGAATGCGGTGTTTCTGGGGGATGTTCTACAGAGAACTTTGAAAAAGGAACTCCCCTTGGATCCACATGGTATACGGTTTCTGGCAGTTGAGAACGATAATGGAGTGCCTTACGACCTATTGATGTTGCTGGTCCTCCACGGAATATGGAGGTCTCTATTGGCAGCTCGTTGCGCGGACGTTGATGGACGGCCCGCGAGGCAGTATTTCTGTGAAAGCGTCCATCGCATTATGTGGAAGGGTCAACCTTGTACGCCCGAGTGGCTGCAGGAAGTAGAGAAAGTGTTATCTATACCCGTTTTTAGACATAATACCCTGGCTTAGGCAAAGCTAGCTTTTTTTATCTGTAGCACGTTTTTGTGATGTCTGCAACCGGCAATAAATTATTACCCGCCGCGGTGGCTCGGTGGCAAAGGCGTTGCGCTGCTGAGCACGAGGTCGCGAGTTCGATTCCCGGCCGCGGCGGCCGCTTTTCTGATGGAGGCGAAAAGCAAAAACGCCCGTGTGTACGAGATTTCGGCGCACGTTAAAGATCCCCAGGTGGTCAAAATTAATCCGGAGCCCTCCACTACGGCGCGCCTCATCGCCGGCGTTGCGTCGGCGCGACAAACCCCACAATCAATCAATCAATCAATCAATTAAAAAAAAAGCCTCTGTAGCGCTGTGGAGACGGCTCAGGTTCGAGTACCACATTGCGATGTTTTTTTTTTAGCTTTCAGAATGTTTGTCACCATTATTTTGTTAATACTTTTTTTGACTTCGGATTTTACATCACGAGATCGACGCACAGGACTTCTAGAATGGGTTGAATTACGTTTAATGTAGGTTGTGTTATGTGTCGCAGGGCTGGGTTAGGTTAGGTTTGTTGCAGTTTTGCTTGGTTTGGGTAGGTTATGGCGCATTCGGTTAGGTTATGCTAGGTTCCGTGATGTTATGTTATGTTAGGTTACGTTGGGACTAATATTCAGCAAATTTTAGGCCACCCAGCTTTTATGGAAACTGCCGTGAGAATTTACCGGAGGTAATTCTCACGGCTGCCGTGAGATTAGGCGCAGCCTTTTTTTGCAGTTCTTCTGAACAATCGGCTGGCGAAATGCACTAGCTTAGCGAATTTCTCCCGTACCGCAAACTACCATGCATTTCCACGTGTGAGCGCGGGGTGGGTTTGATGCTAGGCTTTCCTGCCGGCGTATACATAGTTGCGCGTCTCCACTGCTTTCTGCGGTGTCAGTTCGTCAGTGATGATTTCTGCTGCCAGAAAACGAAAGTTTTGTCTTTCCTAGACAAGCTCGCAAGTTCCTTTGCTGCTCATAAATTCCGTCTCCGCCCGAGAGAAAGAATAACATCGTCGCCCGGTAAAATATCCTAGCTAGCACCCTGTCACTATATTGAGTGAGTAAAACAGCATCGAGTTCGTGCGAAGGCGTCCTTAAGTTTAGTTCTTGAGGCCTTGAGGCGTCGAAAAGTGTCAAACGTAAACGTGGTACTTAGGTTACGTTTGTAAATACGGGGGAAAGGGACCGTGCTTCTTCGGAGTGCCATGTAGTTTCCAAGCTTGTGCGTGGGAAAGCAGCACTCTGAAATCACACAGTTTTTCACTATGAAATAAATCCTTGAAGGGCGAGTTCACCGTCAACGATGTCTAGTATGTCAGTTTAGTTCGTGCTTCATTCACGAGAGCCTTAACTCGAAGTCTGCATGTAACAAAATATGGTAATTTTTGTCAACTTCAAAGTACTCCGGCGAACTTTCACTTAGGCTATGCACCAATCGTAATTTCGGCACTGCCTTTTGAAAGGGACCCTGCAACACTTTTGATAAGCGCTCGCTTTCACTCTTTCCTTCGCGTCTGGGAGCACTGCGAAAGCTACAGTTATCGCCAGCGCGGAGCGGCACTGTGCGTGTTTTTGTGGCTTTATTTTTGAAGCTGCTATCGAAAAGCGTTCATTTCTGCAACTGACGGAAAACCGGCCAACAGCCGCTACATAGCCTCAGTGACTTAATTGTGGCGGTCGAAGAACGTCAACACCTGGAATCGTTTGAGAGCGTTTCCAAGTTATCTGATGGGCACAGAGCAGTCATTTCTGGCGGAGGTACTTTGAGACTTGAGACCCCCTAGTTTAAGTACTCGGTGTGTTGGGTGACTCCATTCTGCAAGCATTTAAGATTTCACAAAAGGTTGAAGAAAGTGTTGCAGGGTCCTTTCAATATCCGTAAGGAAAACGCAGTGAGCGATGCTCCCAGTCACCGAGCCTATCTATGCCTTCTGTCACCGGTTAACGCACATGGCTGCGCGTTCGGTTATTAAAAACTGCGTTTATTTACGATGATTACAGATTACGTAGTAAAACGTTTTGTCATCTTTCGACGTGCGCCTTCCCTTCGCCCGCCTCGTCCCGCCAAGTCACGTGATCTCTCTCTTCAGCCTTTGGGGCGCCATTCTCTGGTGACGCTTACCCCACTCGCCGATAGAGGTCGCTAGTCTCTCAGCTAACCTATTTCGGGACTGATATATGCGCATGACATAGTACTACTAGCAGATAGTAAATGGCGTCACCAACAGCTCGCAGATACGTGCGGGGAAGAAGCTATTGAACTCGGGTTAGAGTTTAGCACGGCAAAGTCGGGAGTTGTCCTTTTAAATGACGACGGTCGTACCGAACCGGTATTAGGTGCGGGGTACCTGAGCACCGCACAATGGCCGTCCACGTCCGTGCGCATAGCATTTACAATCGCGAAAAATCACGCCGGCACCGGCAGGATTCGAGCCTGTGTCTGGCAGACCAGACAGTGTTGGTGTCAGTCGTCGTACCCATTGGGCTACGACCGTGAGTTAGTACCCGAGAGTCAAAGGGCTTACTGCCTCGCCTGTAACGGTGCGGAGTACCTTAGGACCTCCCAATGTTCGTCCGCGTCCATCCATGCGCACACCACCATCAAGCCAAAATCAAGCGAACTTCGATTTGATTTTAAAAGAAAGCCACAATAGCAAAGCAGAAACGGAAGGTGTATCTGCTTTGACGAGGAAATAACGCAGCGCCGCTCCGCGCTGGCGACAACTACAGATTTCGCAGAGCTTCCAGACGCGAAGGAAAGAGGGAGCGTTTGTCTGGAGTGTTGCAGAGTCCCTTTAAAGGGCAACAACCAACCAACGGTGTGTGAGGAGCCTGCGAGAAGAGCCACAGTGCGGACGTTGAAGTCGCGGGAGCAGGGCATGCACGTCAGGTAAAGCGTCTCATCCGCGACAGAGAAAGTTGCGCATTCTTAAATAGTACAGCAATAGACTTTCATTCATTTTTCCCTCAATGCAATCCCCAAATATCGAAGAGAACCATGGCTTTATATCATTTTCTTTGTTTTACTAGATATTTTGGTTTCGAGGGAAGTGACTCGACATCGTAGAGAACATTCCCGGTTTCATGCTTCGCACTTTGTAAGGCCGAGATTCGCAATTTAGCCCGAGGAATCCTTTCTACTTCCCGCTCGACACAGCGCGGGATGAATTAAAACATAGTTTTCGGTAAAAAAACAAAAAAAAACACTAGGTGCTCCCGATTTCTTAAATAATCAAAATCCGCTATGGGCTACCCTAATTTATCTCGAGCAAAAATATTGTATTCAACTTGAATTCTTGTTCGCCAGTCTGACCCCCATTCGAGGCGTCCTTACGTGACTGAGACCCGCATATTTGTTGTATTGTTAGTCTGTGGTGTTGCTCAGTGTGACGAAGTCGGCTTCCATGTCCAGGAATGCCACCCAAGGTCCCAGCGGAGACCTTCGCTCACCGCATTAAGGCCGCTTGGAGGAACCAGGGGAAACAGATTAGGAGGACCACGTGGTGCCTCCTCCACATCACCGTCATCTTGTTCACATTCACGCTGATAACTTTTAAGGTAAGTGTAACACCGCGAGAGCACTTTCAGTTGTACGTACACTTACAGTGGCATTCTTACGACAGGGTTGACACCCTCATGTTGACGTAAATTGGCGCACTGATGGGTGACTAGAGCACGAAGAACACAAAAGGGCTCTCACGGGCTTCATCTGGACCTTCATTAGGCTTGGAAACCTAAATGGAGGGGACAGGGCGTAAAGATGGAATGAAAAGGAAGGGTGAAAGGGACTTAACGTGACAGGGGAGACATGCACACATCGCGATGATTCGGTTAGTGAGGTGCACTTAAAAAAAGGAATTGCTTCATGTAGTTGCCATATGTGAGGATGGTGTAGGGGTGAGTGCATAGGTCAATGGCTGAGTGAAAAATAAAATATTGGCGCTGCTTGCACCAGTAATGCAAGGTTGGAGAAACAGCGGGGCATGGCGGCCTGTCTTCCTTGGACTTAGACCTGGCTGTTGCACACCGCATGAATATTCGAATTTACCGCTGAAAGTTCTCCTTGACAGGCAGGCACACATCGGTTCGTTTTCGGGCTTTCAGATATCCCCCCCCCCCCCTCAAAAAAAAAAAAAAAAACATTGGCCACGTATCTCCTCCTTCCGTTGCGAATTTCGCCGAAAGACGACAGTCGACTGGGGCCGCTGCCAAGTAAGGGCTTCTCTTCTCTTTCCAGCTCACCTCTCATGCTGTTCCCTTCCTGTCGCGTTCCTCCCAAGATAACGCGCTAGAGGTTTCCTCAAGTCAATTCAAATTTACCGCGCTCTACTGCTCCAAGTCGGGTGGCTAGATGCCAGCGCTGCCGTACGGCGGAGATGCGCGTGAATTGAGGCACCCTACTACAACGTTTATAGAACCACGTTGTCATACTCCACGAGCGTTCCAAGCGGAAGCGTCGATCCCACCTAGTGGAACCTTTCGTAGCAATTGCCGTGTGATTTCTTAAATGCCGCCAGGAGGAAGCGCTGGCAACAGCAGGCGACGGTTTTCTGCCGTTTATATAGTATTTTATTTGCTATCGCAAAAACAATGCATTAATGAATTTTTTAATAAAGCAACACTGCAAATATTGCTTATGTAATGATTTTCATCCTTATATTTGCGTAATATCTTGTTCTTGTTCAACAGTGTTGAAAAGTATGAACACTCACACCGGACTTAGACCTTTAGATTTGGCTGTGAGTATATAAGACCATTGCGCAGAATTTACTTCACTTTGGCCGGGTGGCTGAATCGAGTTACAGACAGACAGACAGACAGACAGACCAAAATTTCTGTTTTTGTCGCCCAAGAAAGACTATCGTCTTTAGAAACCACGTTAGCATGCTCTAGAACCAGCGGCAACCGGCTTCACGGACTAGGCGTCTGTAGCACGAGCTGTCCTGCGCTCCCCATTTGAGGCGCGGACACACGAGCGAACGAGCGAACGAATGAGCGAGCGAGCGACTGACCGAACGTACGACCGGCTGTTGAAACTCGCATTTCCATACTTGGCGCTCCAAACTTGCTGAAAGTTCGCTATCACTGCAGGCCCGGATCGTTTTTCCCACAGGCGGTCTCTTCCAAAGTGGACCGCGTTAGCACGCACTGAAGCCCGAGGCAAAGTCCGAAGCTAGCTACACTAAGAACAACCCGAAGGGAATAATGCTGTGCACCCGGAATATTGCCACCATTGCAAGGGACGCGTTTTTTGATTTCCAATAAGAGGTTTTCTCCTCGCGTTGGACAAATTACCGCCGGTTAAACAGCTCCGCTGATAAAGAGAGCAAGCATAAAGTGAGGATGGCTCTGGTCACAAACGCTCACTTTTTTTTGCGGAGATAAGCAAAAGAAGTGCTTCTGTTGCCGTCCATGAAAATGGAAAAAGGGTCAATGAGGGGTCAATGTCGTAAAACCGTAAAACATTCCGGTCGGTTAGTTGAAGTTGGTTGAGAGATGAGGGGGTTAAAAGCTAGTTAAGCTAAACAAGAAATACAGGCAACTGTAAACACCAGCTAGTTCCCGCAGGAGTCGCACCCTTGTGTACCAATAGAATACACAAAGGATGCGTGTCATGGGTTCTTGGGCTGATTAGGACCATACCTTTTTTAACCATTTCGTAAGCCCTCAGCAAGTAGTAATTACTCGCGAATTATTTCGACGCCGTCTGTGCAGCGTGAGTTCAAAGCTTTATACTAGCTCTTGATCTCTCAGGAAACAAAATAGCCGTAGTACCCCCGGCCTAACGGCTGCAGATTTTGGACTGAAGGAGTGCCGCGGTATTGTGACTTAGTTACTCCAGTGGGAATGCCTACTACCTCTTCTGAGATAGTTCTCGCTGAGGAAGCAACGATTTTATTCATTGCTTCTTGTACAGTGCGGTTCACTGCAAAAAGGAAACGGCGAACGTGTGGCCGCAGCGCTCAGCAAAGCGCCGGCGCCGAGGGGTGGCGAGAAAAGGTAGTAGAAGTAGTAGTAGAAAACTTTATTATAAAGTCAGGCTATCTAGCTCTCAGAGGGTGGTGCCCTTAGTCCAGGGCCCCATTTGCTGCTGCAATCCGTCTTGCCCGGTTGATCAGTCCGCGCTGGTCATCCCAGGCTGAGCTGCAAAGAGCGGCTGCCCATCCGGAGGGTGAGGGGCAGGGTATAGGCAATTGGGTCGGGGGTTTGGGGGGAGATAGCCGGCGCATGCGCACTGACCGCATGAGGCGCGAGAAGCCGCTTTGTCGTCTGCTACGACGCTCCGCTGTGCCTCTCAGCTTCCGATGGGTGAGGAATTTCGCAATCGAAGGAGGCTGAGCGGCACAGCTAAGCGCCGTAGCTTTTCTTTCCTCCATGGCCGTAGCAGACGATAGAGCGGCTTCTCTCGCATCGTGCGGTCAGTGCGCATGCGCCGGCTATCCGATTCTCGCCACGTTTCGGCGCCGGTGCTTCGGGAGCGCGCCCCCATGCGCTCGCCGTTTCCCTTTAAAAATGGACCGCACTGTACAGCCATTCCAAGCCACAACCTCTCCGTCTGCCTCTTGCCTTTTTCAGTAACCCATCCGAGGTTCAAGTTTCTTTCTTTAAGCTGGGTACAATGACTGTGTCCTTTACAGAACACAATATGTGCGCAATAGCTTACGAGGACTCAAGTTTGATGGTTTAGTACGATGATGTGAGCTCTTTCCTCGCTATTCGCTGCTGGGAGTCAGCTAAGATTTACTACACGACTGATGCAATTGATTCAAAGGCATCGTACAAATGGCAGTGTTATTGTGCGTCGCTGTCCAGGCCTGTAAATTTGCGTGTACCATCTGCAAGAAAGGACGCATAGGCGCTAACACAGCCTGGACGCCATGCGCAGGACGAGAAGCACTATTTCTCCATCCTGCTGGTGTCGTGCGTATGGATACTGGACACGCTGCCAGTCGCGGTGACCGCCTCACTGCCCCTTGTACTGCAGCCGCTCCTGGGAATCGCCGACTGCGAACATGTGGCCGCGTGTTTCATGAGCGTGAGTACGAAGCATCACGCGTATAAAGCAGACAGGGTGCTGACTGCTGTTTGAAGGTTTTCGAGCGAGGGCCAACTGATCTTGACCTTTACGTGCCACGATGAACAAATCTCGCTGGATTAGGGACAGGCTTGCGAAAGGTTCTCTTTGCGTGCTGTTACGTTACAAAAACATCACGTTCAGTCCGAAGGCTTGATCAGCTTGTAATACAATTAAACCAGGACATAACGAAGTTGACAAAAATTTGCTTTTTTTTTTCGTTACATGCATGTTTTCTTTGTATGCAGGTTCGAGTTATTGCTCGCGGGAATGAAGCGTTAGCGTAGACAAAGTAATAGACATCAGTGACGGTGAATTTACCCTACAAGTATTTATTTGACAGAGAAAAGCCGCGTGATTCATTTGCGCCTGCTGTTCTCTCACTCGCTTGTTCACTACACGGCACTCCAAAGAATATAGATCGGTTTACTTCGTATTCGCAAACGTAATCTGAGCATTACTTTTGCGTTTTGGCACTTTTCGATGACTTAAGGCGTTTTAAAGACCAAACTTATGCTTAAAGGGCCCCTTTTCGCGAACTAAATGATCTTTTCGGCATTAAAAATTGTTGAGAGGCTTCTAGCTGAGATGCCCTGCCGGGCGGCGACGTGCTTCTCTCTCGCAGGCGGAGACCGCATTTAAAAGTGCGAGCTTGTCTTCAAAAGACACAGCTTTTTGTTTTCGGGCAGCACAATTCATTGTCGAAGAACCGACACCACATATATCTCTAAAGACGCACAACTACATGCCCACAGGCACGCCTAGCACATAACCGACAGCGCCCTCAAACGTGGACACACGCTGTGCGGGCGAAATTCGCTAAATTAGTACATTTCTCCAGCCGGTTTTTCAGAAAAAGGAAAAAAAAGGACTCATGAGAGCTGCGAATTCGTTACATCAAGGTTAACGGCCGCAACGCCTTCGTTTCATAAAGGTCGCAAACATATGGGCATCAATGGGGGTGGCAATGGTGAATTTAAAAACTTTTTTCAAATCCGGAAATTCGTTGCATAGAGGTTTGTTACATACAGGTTTAACTGTACTCCTATTGCATCTAAAACATGACCTGGTTAAATGGGAAAAGGGAGGCAGGCGAACGGAAGACTAAGCACAAAACGAGCTTATTGAAGCACTATGGACTGTAGCAGTCTTAAGAGGTTGTGACGTGACAACGAAAATCTCACTCCACGATTTTCTTCTGGCATTACCTCCTGCAGCCATACAAATAAGCAAACGAGCAGTTGGCTGCCACGTTGCTTACATAACATCGCTTCAGTAAATAAGAACACCCGGACGTTGAAGAGCACCCAGACACGAAAACCAATATTTCGACTGATTTATCGGGGTTATTTCGCATTATATTTGACATTGTAGAGAAGTGACACTCAGGCAGGGTATTTGGCGACCGTTTATCCTCCATACTGAATGCGATTATTTACGATATTCTCAAGAAGATTATCATAAGAAAAAAAGTAAAAAAAAAAAAGAAAACAGTGTTGTAAGGACGCCTGAAAAGCGGCGTACTTCCCGGCCTTCTAGGGAATAGGTGGAAAGACGTTGGCGAAGGGAGCAAAGGTACATCTCATATTTTGGTCCCAAATGTAACGCGGCTTATCAGCAAAATGAATGAATACGTGCTTTCGCAATAAACAGAGAGCAGGCACCATCATTCATTATCCTACCAACAGCAGCACGTTTTAATGTCGAATGCTTGGCGAAGGCGGCTCCAGTGTTTTGTTAATCGCGCAATCAGGCGCTCCAACGCGACAGAGAGAAGACATGACGAGCGCTGTCAGCGTCTGCTCCACTTTCTCCCGGCGGTTCGCTGTGTTGTCCTGATGTGAATCCACACTGAATGGCCAAGCTCTTGAATGGTTTTCAGCCTCCAAAACGCTACCTGAAAAGATCCCATCCTGAGCCAACCTTAAGTATTCATTCATTCAAAGGGTGTCGTTATCTTACGTTCCCGCCGAGTTCTCTGTATGCTGCTTCTACGTGGGATCTGGTCCCTAAATAGCCGTTCAGTGGAGGGGGGTGGGGGGGGGGGGGATAAACTTGCGTTTTCTGCTCTGTATATGGGGTCCGCCTCCGACGTTTTTTTTGTAACTTACAAGATGCCTTCAAGACAAAACTGTCTTCTAATTTATGACAAAAGCGCCGATTCGTATGCTTATTATTGCAAACCTCCTTCCAAACTGTAGTGTCGCGACGGCGATAGCCCCAAAGGGATGCGGTGGAGAGACACACACATACATTAAAGGAGGAATCGAGAAAGTTTATTACAAGACAGCGTCGACCTTTTAGAGCCGATCGCTGCCACAGGTGGTATATCACCAAAAGACTGGGACTCAAAAACCCCGATATTATCCGATATTGCACAAACCGGACGCAAAACCGCTGACTACCACGTGACTAAGGTGACTGATTTCGCGTCTTTTTCCCCCTTGCCACCCAGCCCCGGTTCCTGTGGCTGGTCAGCCTGCACTTGGTGAGGAGCGTGGTGGACGTGTCGGCGCTCACCCAGGTGGCGGGGGGCCGCATCGTCGAGCTGTTCGGCAGGAGCGAGCGTCGCCTGCTCGCCGTCATCGTGCTTTTCGCCTTCGAGGTGCGAGTCAAGTTTGCTTGGACGCAGCACGTCTTTCTAAGATAGTAAAGTGATGACCATATGCAATGTTTCACGATTTATTTATTTATTGTTTATTTATTTATTTATTTATTGTTTATTTATTTATTTATTTATTTATTTATTTATTTATTTATTTATTTATTTATTTATTTATTTATTTATTTATTTATTTATTTATTTATTTATTTATTTATTTATTTATTTATTTATTTATTTATTTATTTATTTATTTATTTATTTATTTATTTATTTATTAGTTCCTCAAAGGCTCCCGGAGCGGTATTGGGCAAACACAGCAGCAGCATGGTAACAAAAAGAAAAAAAAAATGATTAATGAAGATAAGCGTATTGAATGCCACTCCTGATGTGTACGTTACTGCCAATGGTGGCAATGTAGGCCGGGGATTGTTCAATTCATGTGCAGTGAAGATAAAGAATGAAAGTTGAAACGTTGTGGTCAGGGCACGTGGGAGATACACGGCATTGTGGTGAGAAGGGCGAAAGATACGATGCTCTGCAACTATGATCTGGTTACAACGGGGGGAGAGTAAACAAATGGATGGTAAAGACAAAGACGAGATATGTAGCGACGGGATTCCAATGATGACAGGTGGAGCTGACGTTTCAACGCTGAGATGCTGGAATGTAAAGAGAGAGTATAGTGATAGAACGAAACGTGCAGCATGATTTTGTACAGATTCGATGGAATTGCGAGGTTATCTTGGGGTGGGGGGGTGGGGGACAAAGACAGCACTGACGTACTCTAATTTAGGAAAGGCAAATGTTTTGTACGCTAATAATTTAATTACATTCGGAGCGGATGACAGATTTCTGCGCAAGAAGCCGAGGTCACAGTTAGTAGAATTTGTGATGTAGTTGATGTGATTTGATTTGATTGATTTGATTGCATTGTTTAACGCGCCGATGCAACGCAGATGATGAGGCGCGCCATAGTGGAGGACTTCGGATTAATTTTGACCGCCTGGGTATCTTTAACGTGTGCCGAAATCTCGTACACACGGGTGTTTTTGCTTTTCGCCTCCATCAGAAAAGCGGCCGCCGCGGCCGGGAATAGCACCCGCGTCCTCGTGCTCAGCAGCACAACGCCTTAGGCACTCAGCCACCGCGGCGGGTTGTATTTGATGTAATGGGTCTAAGTTAGATCATCGGATATGATACCTAAAGTATTGAATAAATCAGTGGCAGCGATTGCGACGCTATTTTAGAGATGCGTGTATTTTATATTGTCACGAAGCCAAAGACGACGCAGTTGTCTCGGAAGAAAAACAAGTGTATTGAAACGAAATCGTGCTACCCTAGCAACTCAAAAAAAAAAAAAAAACACAGGCGGCGATGCAGCAGTCAACAAAGTGACGTGCGCAGGCGAGTGTCGGGAATCGAATGCCTCGGCGTCTGCTCTGCGGGCATTTATTTTTCTGCGCGGGTGTTTCTCGAACCATCGAGTTACATCTGGAGCACTGTAGATATAAGAAGACCATTCCCGGCTAGTGGCGTTAGGGTGAAATATTCTTCCTTTCAAATGAGATAATCCGCGTGGCATCAGAAAGAATAGAATATGCGCTTCACTCGGGACACAGATAACACAAAAGCAAAAGGAAAAACATAAACATATCCAATGCATGGCTCGCGGCAATGCAGTTACTACACCGGCTGAAGTAAACTAATGAAGACTTGTTAACGTTAATTTTCAGTAGCCATGTGCGGCACCATTCATGGATATTAAACAAGGCTTGCAGAAGGATACCACTATAGTGGTATCGTCACAGTATAGTACTGGACGATAAATTACGCAATTATCTGCGAAAAGACGGACGTTAGATGAGACAGTAAGCCGCAGATCATTAATGTATATTAGAACTAGTAACGGTCCGAGCACTGTTCCCTAGGGAACACGTGACATTACTGGGGATAAACAGGAAGTGTGTGAATTTACATGAACAAGCTGGTTGCGGTTGGTTAAAAAATTTTGTATCCAGCTAAGAACATCAGGATGTAGGTTTAAACTGGAAAGCTATCCAAATACGTACTTCGTGGAAAGGCTACCGAGAAATATATGCAGTCAAAATAAAACTAATGATTCACAAAGAAATATTGTAAAAATAAGGGATGAAGAAATCATTGCAACTTGCAGTGTAAACAACAAATACGAAAAAAAACGCAGCATAGCGATAAAACGACCTAATACCTTAGTTTAGAATAATCACGAATAGACTCTGAAAAAATGCCTTTGGGAATTCTGTGGCGTTATTTCGCAGCTAAAAAGAACAACAATTGGATGGCGAACAAGTATGTAGTTCATCATCTAACCTCACCACACTGTTATATTTACTTGAACTAGTACGCTCTGTTAACGCTTCTTCAAGATGAAGCAGGCTATTCAAAGCAGGACGTGATCTCGCTAGGTAATTTAGTAAACTGAACAGTAAATTTCTTAACCAAAAATAGCGTATAAAAACTAAAGCGTTTTACTCTTTGTAGACCCTGCTATAGCTCCATCGCTACCAACCACAGATGTTCTGAAGAAGACACTAAGAACTAACGAACTATTTGAACTAAGGGAGTGAGAAAGAAATAAGTTGGAGTAGGTCATCTGAATGGTGCACGGGTTTCGTGAGAATGAATCGCCAGTATTTGTTTCTGTTGGTTGGCATAATGCACGCAAGAAAGAGACGAAAAAAAAAATTGCTAAAGGCTTCATGCGTCGCACAGGCTCAGAGCGGCTCTTTTTTAGACCGTTGTTTTCACACCAAGGGTGCTTTTAAATGAATATATAGAATATATATCGCAACATTGGAACCTGTACCGGAAAATGAATCGGGAAAGAGTAAGGTATCCTGTATAATTCTATAGCTGGAATGGATGCTCTCAGAAGTGACTGGTCGGTTCACAACTGTCCCATAGCGGCAGCTTTGTTAATTATTCGAGTTCAGTACATTGCGCTTTCAGCAAAAATCTCTATGAATACCCCGATGAGCTGCTTGGCCGTGTATAATATAACTAGGCGGACGTCCAAGTAGTTAAGGGGATGCCACGGCCTGTGTGGTCGCTCCGCGTTCCCATACTGCCAATTCGTAAACAAGAAAATGCTTCATTGTAATTAAGGAGAGTTCCCTTATCCACGGCTGCACAATTAAACATACACGAAAAAAGAAATAAAGCAGCAATTTGCTTCTAGCACGCATTCAACGGCTTTGTGTTACATACTCAAGGACTTTGGAGTTGGCAATATGATATTTCTTTGAAAGAATAATAGCCATAATGACACCTGGTCTTACCGGGTATTAAGACCCTGCGCATGGGGTATATGGCTTCCGGTATAGAGAGCCTATTGCTTTGATTTTTATACTTCCAAATGAAAATAGATCACCGGATTAATTTGCTGGTAAATAAATTTGCGTACTAAGGAAAAAGTTCTTTCCTTGCCTTTCTGAAGTCCGAAGGCCGCTTGAACAAGAGTGGCATGAAATACTGGTTATTTTTATTGCAGTTTTTACATAGTACGTTTAGCTAGTTAACCTTTCGATCTGGCCTCTTTAGACACTTCGCGACGACTACGATGATGATGATGATGATGATTAGTGGCTGTTCCTTTGAATCGGGACGTGTGTCGTCAGCAACCTACTTGCCTGTTTTATTCCTCTTAATTGCCCTGCTTAGAGCTAACCTAATAGATGTGCCTCCCCCTCCACCACCTCACCCCAGTTTTTAACTCCCATCGCCCCCTCTCCCCTTTTTTTCTCCCCTCCATTGTTATAAATTCTCACTCGTTTGATTACTCCCCCTGCGTACCCATCCCTTCCCTACTTTTCTTGCACCACCACTCCAGTCGCCTCTTCGTCACCTCCATGGCCGTGTAGTTGAGGCTCCCCCTCACCCTAAATCCCAAAGTCTCCGCCAACGCCGTTTCCCCCTCGACCCGCTGCGCTCGTATCTGCGCAGTTCCTGACAATATGGCCTATGGCTTCCCGATCTCTGCCGCAGCTATCACATTTCATAATGCTGCCTGTAGATACCCGTGTATGCCCGGGTTCGCAGACACTCCGCCCGTGCTTCAAAGAGTAATGCACTGCCTCGCGTATTGCCGTAGAAACGGTCCTTCCTGATTTCTAGTTCCTCTGTCCTGTAAATCTCCAGGTTTTTTTTTCTTTTGCGTCCCTTCTCCGTGTCCAATTCGTTGTCTATGCTGCTTTTACCCGCTTTTACCTGCTGCGTTTACCGGGTTGCTGCCATGCGCGACCCCTATATATGAAGGAGAGCAACGGTGGGCACCACGGCTCGCCGGAAAGTTGTGTGCGAGGGCGCCTAGATGGCGCCACAGGTATCACGGCCAAGGTAGGGCTGTCCGCGGAACTGCTGGGAGGTCGGGAAAGGGTGGGAGGGGCTGCCATAGAGCTTCTCAAAGCTAGTGCGAAACTCTATGGGAGCTACTGGGGCTGTCCAAGCCCTAATGCGTCCCAACTTCCGCGGTGTGCGTGTCGATGGACGCTGAAAAACGACGTGCAGTGGGGTGGGTGACACTGGATAAACAGTTCTTCGCAATCTCTGAAAGCAATTTACAAGAGCTTGTTAAATTCCGCTTTAAGGACCTGCGGTTCGTAGTAACAACTTGTTTTACAATCGAGTAATGTTTCTTAAATACACCCCGCGATCTATGTAGACGTGAATCTGTAGTTTGACTTATGCTCGGAACTATTACTGTGTTTCACAACTTGCTTACAACAGGGATCAGCGCGATGGCACAGTTGTTCTAGCACGGTTGCATGACTCTGTCGGTTATCGCGAGGCTCCCATTTTTCCAGACTAGTGGCACGTTGAAAGCCACGATGCATTCAGAGACCACACTTCCGGCCAAATCAAGCACAGCATTTTCCTGTCAATAAAGCCCCTTCTACGAAGTTAACCTTTTAATCATTGTTTTTCGGCCCAGAACGTCTTGCGTATAAGTCACCATTGAACCATCCTGCTACATTCATTCTACGCTGCCGACGCTAAAACTTTAGACTCTTGCTTGCTCTGTCTGCAAAATACAAGCAACTACTTTGTTGCTCGGAACCTTTCTCCACTCTCTATGTTCTGTGCATATTTTTCGTGACATTGGGCGATTGCCACGCACATTGGTTTTTACTAATCAGTGCAGACAATTGACACTTTCCGCTTTTCTCCCATTTCCCAACGAGCTGTTTCGTTTTCTTATAAAGTTTTCCGGTCTTCACTTTCGCTGCTCTTCCTCCTAACTCAGTCTGTAATGATTGTTGTATCAGTTAAGTACGTCGACGCTATCGGCATCCTCGTCGGTTACAACCCTGAATGAGCATCGAAGCCTTGGATCACATTTATGGCTCCTAAGTGTTACTTTGCCTTACTAAGCGCTTGCTAGTCAGTCTTAGTGCTTGTCCGAGGGAGTCTTCATAGCATGGCGGAACCTACCTCGTTTAGCACAATTGGTCTCCAGGAACGTTTTCTTGATGCGGAGCAATCAGACACTCAAATCATGGCACCTGTCATCGGTTTTGCGTTTCTCAGAGGTTTTTGCCTGAGACATTCAGTCAAGGCGTTTACATCAGGGCTTATCAAGAATTTTGGTTTTGGGGGGTGTCGAAGTACTACTACGGGCTGTTGTAGGGGTGTTGCGGGTGTGCATAAATCACCCTGGGCAGGGTGCTCGGGGTTGTGGAATCTTCTTTTTTTTTTTTTTTTTGGGGGGGGGGGGGGTGCCGAAATCCTTCTGGGGGGTTTTGGCCGGGGGGGGAGGCATAAATCCCTGGTTTGCATGGACACCTACGCGACCGCCCTTTAACAGCGCCGACGTGACCCCCCTTAATAATGTAACAGCAGAATCCGTCCCTCTCTCCCAAAATGTTTGTCGAAACATACCTGCATGCCGTGGGCATCCACCGTTGAGGCAGTGCGTAAGAGACGCCGGTCGTTTTCTGGGATGTCAAGCTTGAAAGACATTTTTACTGATAAGATCGGTCGTCAGGTAACGGTACTTTTACTTGAACAATGTCTTCGGAATATATGAATTCTTGGCACTTTTTTTGTGCCATAATATCTAAAAGACGCTAATTTGCTTCACCTTCATTTTAATACCTAGCATTCTTTTCCGAGTACCCCTACTGCCAGTATCGTGTAACGCCCTGTATTTCCACAAATAACGCAGATTTCGCGGAAGTTCCACCTTTAATTGTTATAATAGCGTAAATGAAGATGATTGGTCCAACAGAATTTTAAAAAAAGAAATAAGAAAAATACAAGAAATACAAAAAATAGCGAAAAGCGCGGACGACGTAACGCCCTGAATTTCCCAAAAAATCCAGATTTCAGCTTTAATCGTCGAATACCGTTAATGCAGATATTTGGTAGAACAGAATTACGAAAAACCAAGGAATATGAAAAATATTAATAATATTGAAAATGGTGAGCGTGTTACGCACTTCATTTACACAAAAATGCAGATTTGGCGGAAGCATCAGCTGCAATCGTTATAATAGCGTAAAAGAAAATAAGTGGTCAGACAGAATTTAGAAAACCCAGAGAATGTGGCTATAAAGAACTCACAGTTTAGACAATCCCCATAAATATGATCGGCATTATTAGGCTATTCTCTGAATTTCTGCAGTTATTTTTTTCGATTTACGTGGGCGGTTTCCTCTCCTTTGGGAAATTAGTGCGGATTTGCATTATATATATATCATTCCCACTGTGAGCATGTGTTTCTGGCGTCGTATGTGGAAATGATTCGTTGCTTGTGTAGAACTTTCCTTGCTAGTGAAATTACTACTCGGAAACAATACAGCCAGTGAAAAAACAAACCTCTCCTTGAAGCCTTCACCGCAATGCTTCCCTCCCTATTCACCCTAGGTTACCGGGCAACAAAGTGCTAGATATAGCGCTGAAAAGCTCCCTCCGTGTGTCAAAGAACAAGACAAGCTAGGCGGTGAGCACACCCCGGCACCCCCGATACTCATCGGCCCGGAATCAAACTTAAGGCTTTAAAATTCATGGGAGCACCTAAGTCTGCTAGCATGCTTCGAAAGCGAAAGCCTGGTGATACTTACCCCGGTATGCTGAAATCCTCCTCCACTCAAACCTCCTGTCACGAAGATCCTTGAAAGCGATTTTTGCCTGTTAATGCATTGCAGTATCCTCATCCTGCCGAGTTGAGAAAACACTTGTAGTGGAGGACAGGTTAACAATACGGCTATTAGACTTCTTTAGTGCTTTTTTGTTTATTCGCTTTATGGCGCGAATTACTTTTGCAGGCTCATTTACTGCACCACCGAGTTCGTGTTTTATTCTTCGCTCACCTGCCCTCTGCTTCCGGCTCAAATATTTCAGCAAGCTAACTGGTAACATAGGCCACAGCTTCCACAAAGTCAGTGTACTACGCTGCTGGGTTGCCCCTGTTCTACTCACATGCCATTACGTTCACGTGTCACGCGGCCCGCACTATTACAACTTTCGCTCGACCGTTGCCAATGTGCACAGAAAGCGCGTTGGAGAAGCACTCCGGGTTGTACCCTAGAGATCTTGGATCAAAACACACAGGAACTCCAGTGTCCTTTTATTTATCCTTTGCCACGGTAGCCATTTTCTGCACCAGACAGCAACGACGCTTGTTCGCAGAATGTGGCACTGAATACTTTCGAATTAAAATTTTGAAGCGAATAACGTGCACAGAGAGGATGCGGTGAAGGGGGCTTGTGTTTACGTCCGATCGCGACGCGCTGCCATCGCTCTCGACGGGCGCACTGTCCCGCCAGCCGCATTACTCTGGCAATGCATACAACTTGAATATTTTGTGGATGGGTACGGTCAATTACCTTACGAGCCTCGCTGTCGCTGGGCGACAGGTGACGCTGTTCGTGGACGAGGCGCTGCCTATGCTTCTGTTCTACCCTCTTGTCGAGGAAGTGGTGCGGCAAATGCAGATCCTCCACAGCTCGGCACACAGCTCACCTACGCGCGGCACTCCCGGCACACCCACGCCTGGATCGGGCAAGGTACGCACACCCGCGAGTACATATCAATCAATTAATCAGTGAATGAAAAAATAATTAAATATTATATTGATTATGTAACCGATTTATTGATCTCTCGATCAATCAATATATCTTTATTTAGATATCTATCCATCCATCCATCAATATCTATCTATCTATCTATCTATCTATCTATCTATCTATCTATCTATCTATCTATCTATCTATCTATCTATCTATCTATCTATCTATCTATCTATCTATCTATCTATCTATCTATCTATCTATCTATCTATCTATCTATCTATCTATCTATCTATCTATCTATCTCTGTCTGTCTGTCTGTCTGTCTGTCTGTCTGTCTGTCTGTCTGTCTGTCTGTCTGTCTGTCTATCTATCTATCTATCTATCTATCTATCTATCTATCTATCTATCTATCTATCTATCTATCTATCTATCTATCTATCTATCTATCTATCTATCTATCTATCTCTGTCTGTCTGTCTTCTGTCTGTCTGTCTTTGTCTGTCTGTATATCTATATATCCATCCGTCCGTCCGTCCGTCCGTCCGTCAGTCAGTCAGTCAGTCAGTCAGTCAGTCAGTCAGTCAGTCAGTCAGTCCGTCAGTCATTTTATTTAATATTGTCACGGAGCCAAAGATGAGGCAGTCGTCTTGAAGGAAAAGAACGTTTATTAGAGCGAACTTGTGCTCCTCTAACAACTCAAAGAATACACAAGCGGCGAAGCGGCAGTCAACAAAGTGACTTGCGTAGGCGAGCGGCGTCGAGTCGAATATCCCGGCGTCTGCTCTGCAGGCTTTTTGTCTTTCGGCGCGCGTGGTTCTCGAACCGTCGATTCACATTTAGAACATTGTAGATCCAATAAGATTATTCTGGGCTGTTCGCGATAGATCGGAATGCTCTTCCTATCAGAACAGATAACACATGCGGCACAGAAAAAAAGAATGGAACACGCGCTTCCCTTGGCACAGAGATAAGACAGACCGGCGCAGCCGGGCGGTAAAAGCAAAACACAAACAAACCCAATGCATGGTTCGCGGCAATATCAACAACAGCACGGATGCCAGGGGCACATACTACTAATAACAAGAGTTCAATACGAGCTAGACCGCCCGATGCCACGGGTTTAGAAATTTTGTAATGGAAGACAGGCATGGTATTGCCATATTGACGAACTTGAATGCTGGAATGTCAACGGCCGTTTCGGTAAGGCCGGGGAAACACCCCACCAGAATTATTTTGATTGATTGATTGTAGGGTTTAACGCGCCGACGCAACGCAGGCGATGAGGCGCGCCGTAGTGGAGGGCTCCGGATTAATTTCGACAACCTGGGGATCTTTAACGTGCGCCGAAATCTCGTACACACGGGCGTTTTTGCTTTTCGCCTCCATCAGAAAAGCGGCCGCCGCGGCCTGGAATCGAACCCGCGACCTCGTGCTCAGCAGCGCAACGCCTTAGCCACTGAGCCACCGCGGCGGGTACCAGAATTATTTTGGTGTTTGAAATACGTACGTGGATGCTGAACTCAGGTGCTTCACAATGATTGTTAGCTTCTTTAAAAAGCACCAAAACGTGAAACCGTTGTCTTCGGAGCGCTCTCCATGCTGGATAACTGTAGACACTTGTTCATTAAGACAAAACGACCAGCCGTCAGTAAGGTATACATAGCTCGCGCAGTGGGCGAAGTGAAACATTCACTGAGTGCCAAAAAACTCCTTCAAGGAAACAGTTGAATGGTAACCAAAATCAATGCAATACAAATACGCATGGCAACAAAATGAAAGCATGTCGCCAGGAGGGTTGCTTAATCTACTAGATTTAGGATAAATCCCCAAGGTGGAGTAAGTTTCTGCGAAGGAAAAAAAAAGATCCTCGACCAGGACAAATTTTTTCTCACCTGCAAAGTTTCTGAGGAAGTGTGCAGCTTTCTTTTGTAGCTGCGTTTGAGGGGATATGAAATTTTCCTTTTGCAGGGCTGCCTAGATGATCGTCTCCATCAGCCCCAACGAGTCCACAATAAAAAAACAGCGCAAAGACGAGCATGGAAGAAGTGACAAACTAGGATGGAAGAAGGACAAACTAGCGCTCTAGTTTGTCACTTCTTCCGTCCTTGTCTCTGCGCTGTTTTTTTAGTGTGAATGTGTACCAAACTAGCCCAACTTCAAGCCTTAGTAAGTCAACGTGTCCCCGTTAGGACCACGGCCTTTAAGAAAGCAACACTTCCTTTCTCGATCCGGCGTAACGTGAATACAACAAATGTCTCCAAATTTTCAAATTTTCTCAGTTCACTTCTGAACATACATTTTTTTCTCCCCGTCTTTGTAACCACGCCCCACTGCAGCCATTTTGCTGCTCAGATGGTTCACTTCTGAGTTCTGTGCAGCCCATTGTAAGCGAAGCCTCTTTCGCACAATTCCAACCACAGTGCTGTCAACACAAGCTGGATCCCAAATTTATGGCGCTCGCTTCCCATTGCTAAGTGTTACTCCTATCGTCCTTCTTTTTATTAGTCTCTCAATGGACCTACATTCATAATCAAGGAACTTAGCAAGACGCTATGCCATTCCACCATAATTTTGTGACAAAAGTACTCATTTATGTACAGTTTTATTTACCCCCACAGCAATTCGGCTGCCAATCACTTGGTTGTGCTTCCTGGACCCATGTCAATACATCCTAACTTTATACGTTTTTTTTTATATGCAGAGCATTTCAGTAACTCACGATGTCACCCGCGTTGACATCCGTAGTCCGCATCGCTCCCCCTACACTATATAAAAAAATACTTACCGGCGCCACGTTTCGAACCCACGACTCTGCGGGCGGAACGCAAGGTACATGGTGCTCTACCCACTGCGCCACAAAGCCGACACAGAATGGAAGGTTATGGACGCGCCTTATATCCTTCACTCATTCAACCATCGGCCACAGGTGCGCCCTCTCCCCCGCGTCCTCCTCGCATTCTCTCCGCTCGCAACACCCTCTCTCGCCGCGTTCGGTTCGGTCGCACAACAGGTGGGGACGTGCGCAACACCCTCACTCGCCGCGTTGGGTTCGCGCTGAGCAACAGTCGGTTCGCGCGCAAGAACAGGTGGGGGCGCTCGCATGGCGCTCTCTCGCCGCGGTCAGTTCGCGCTTAAACCACATATGTCGTTCGCGCGCGCTCCGGTCGCTAACATCTGTGGCGTGATCGTGACGTCAACATCAGGCGTTCGTGTGGTGGCGCGATTTCGGCGCTATAACACTCTCTCGCGAGGGGCATTTGATTGGATTCGATTGGAATGGTTTGGATTGGCTTGGCTTGGATTGGTTTGGATTTGGATTGGATTGGATTAAAGTGGATTGTGTTGGATTGTGTTGCGTCATAGCCGCGCCACGTTGCGTCATAGCCGCTCCACGTTGCGTCATAGCCGCGGCAGGGGGTTCACGGCACGTTTCACGTTTCACCATCGACTTCATCGGCAATGGCTGCGCTGGAAGACAACAATTACAACAACAACAAGCAATACGTAATCCATACGACTTGCAGGCGCGCCCCCGCGGAAATGCTCTGCATTTGATCGTGCCCCTCGCGAGGGGGATGTTTTTGATTGACGTTAGTTAGTATTTGACATAATATACAGTTTGTATTTAATATTTTTTCTACTGGTTATTACCGCTACATGCAACTAGACCAAAGTGATTGTACTCATCTCTTGCGACACTTTATGGCACAACCTTTAATGCCGGCTGAGTGTTGGGCTGTTAAGATTTCTTTTGACCCCTTCGTAAATTAATTTATTTCCGCGAACAACCTGCTTTCCCTTAGGTTCGCTTTCAATGAGACGATGCCGATCACAAATCTCAACTTGCGCAAATATTCACCAATGGCTACTAACTAGTATGTCTGAATTCTCCAAGTCAAGCCTCCTAAACAAACTCTTCTAGGAAGTTAGTAAATCATCTTAAATAGCCATGGTCGCCTTGATTGAGACCCATCGTAATAAAGAATTTGCCTCTTTCTTTTTATTGATTATCTTGCCAGTACATTTCATAGACATACCTTCCAAGCGCCTTGCGCACGTCTCCAGAACTTTATGGCCGAATTTTTGCTTAAAACACTGACATGGATCTCACTAAATCTAAGACCGCGCACAGATATTTTTTTTATATCGTTACATGACCGTAGAACGATGAGACAAACCATGATGGATGAGGCGATGATTTTAATGGGCGTCAGCCATCTTGGCGCAAGCATGGCTATATAACACTATGCGCTTCGTCTTCTTCGTTCGAAGGCGAGTAATTGTGTAATTGTTTACTCCTTCTTTTCCTCATGACAATGCTGTGTAAATTTTTGAACTACCCAGTTAATGAAAATAATGAGATTACACGTCGAACAGCTTTTCCATGACCGCGGCTTCCTCAAGGTTCATCAAAAACTATAGTGTGTCAGAACTTGGGCTGAATAAATTTGTTGTGACAAACCTATATGAAAGAAATTGTATTCCGGTGAGTCTGTAGTTTCAAAGATCTCTCACATTACCTGCTTTCGTCGCTAGAAATAAATTAGCAATTATACGGGCGAGTCGTGTCCTAGGAACCAGCGACGTTCAAAACCAGTTGGATACGGACATCGTTTTGAAGTACCGATAAGGTCTGGAAGAGTTAGGGAATTCTGGAAGCGTTAAGGCGTAGATGTTGGGGGAATGGGGTGCCATGCTATGAAGACGAGGACATCAGAAATGTATTTGAAGAAGGACATACAGAAAATTTCCTAGGCAATAAAGGGCTACACAAATCGGGCAATTTCATGCAATTTTTTTTTCTTGTACACGTCCCTCTGCAAAAATAAAGAATGAGTGACCATTTCGATGAATCCCGAAGGTTATACCTGCGCTACACGGCCGTTTCAAAGGCCTCCCGAGGGCCGTTGAAGCATTTCTCTATCCAGTGCGCCATTGCAAATACATTGGGCGCATTTGTAAGTTAGTCTTGAATTGTAAATTGAAACTTACCGTGTAGCACAGGCATTAAGGCTTTTTCGTGTTAATGTTGTCGTCCACAGTCCCTGTTGCAAGATGAAAAAGAACGGGGCATGCTCCAGCCAAAAAGATTGGCGCGAACACCCGCGCACACACTGACATGCAGACATGCGCACAGACACACACGATAGAGTGTGGTCACGGTGCCTGCAGTATTAGAGGCACGCATGAGCAACAAAAGAACATAGAGAAAAATGCAGTTTCTGGGAGGAAGAAGTGTTAAGCGCATGGTTGGGTGAAAAAAAAAAACTGTACAACTAGTACTACTTCTTTTTTGTGACACTTTTTTGTGACTTCTTTTTTGTGAATTTATTCACGCACCGTCACAGCGGTCTCCAGACGAGAAGCTTGGCATGTGCATGAATGGCCGCCCGAGCTTCCCGGAAACGAGTCAGTCCTACTCAATCTCCAACCTGGCGCCGTACATCGTCTCCCAGCTGTCGTCACAGGGCCACACCTCCACCCGTGAGACTCACCGTTACTTTACCTTACCGAACACCAAGCGCAGTCGTTCCCGTGATTTCTTGTGCAAGTGTTGCCGTTCCATCTCGAGATTTTTTGTTTAGATATAAACAACCGTGTTCTTTTGTGCACGACATAACATAGCACCGAAGTGCAAGCTTTACTGCCATGACTTTTTCGTCTAAAATACGCGCTGATTATGCAGTATAACTGACATAATAAACAGTAAAAAAATAGGTACGTTTGTTTAAAATGTACTAGCTACAAGATTTAAAACCGCACCTATTGATTTTATGGAAATAATAAAAAAACACATGCTCCACTTTCCGCCCTCAGCTTGCGAAGGAGTGACAGTAAGAGTTTTCATGTTCGGAAGTTGCAACGGTCGCGTCTACAAAACCATGACCAAGGAGGCTCACTAAACTGCTACCGTTTTCTGTTGGTATTCAGCGTGTACCTCTGGGTTATTTAGCACAACGAGGTTTGGTTTAAAAGTAGTTTTGTCTTAGCGGGCGAGCAATCTGTTCTAGAAAATTCGCATTACGGCTGCTTTTGCAGTCATTCCTCGCGCCCCGTGGGGTCACCAAAATGGCTGCGAAAGCAGTGGCCTCAAATTGATTGATTGATTGTAGGGTTTAACGCGCCGACGCAACGCAGGCGATGAGGCGCGCCGTAGTGGAGGGCTCCAGATTAATTTTGACCCCCTGGGGATCTTTATCGTGCGCCGAAATCTCGTACACACGGGCGTTTTTGCTTTTCGCCTCCATCAGAAAAGCGACCGCCGCGGCCGGGAATCGAACCCGCGACCTCGTGCTCAGCAGCGCAACGCCTTAGCCACTGAGCCACCGCGGCGGGTAGTGGCCTCAAATCATTCGTTTTGCAAGGGCGCTGGTAAGCAACGTATAGGAGTTGTAACTAATAGCACTTGGCACAAATATGACTTAGCGTTACCAACACAGTGTGGAAATTTTGAGAACATGCTGCCCGGCTAGTTGGTGGTGATTCGCCGGGACGTGAAACGCAACGAATAAACAGGTATACAAAAAGGAGTAGAACAGGTAAAATTTGCTTGTTTTTTTTTGTTTCGTTAAAATTAATAACGAAATTCGTACATGCGTTAAAATTGATATTTTAATATAATCAAATGCTTTCTTTTTCAAAGGTTTCTCTGCAATAAAAGGGGTCGGTGCATTTAATCATCACGGGTTGGACAGTTCTTAAGTGCTGTTACGCTGTCGGAGTAAGCGCTAATGTTGGAATATTTCTTGCTACAATGTTCCCAGTACTTCCTTTATGCCATTTTTCTCGACACTCATTGAAAAAAAGTTTATTTGGCTTTTGGTTCCTCGACGTTGAAAATCAGTCAGCTGTATTGCTAGAAGCACGCCCATCAGGCGGCATCGACACCAGTCTTTCATAGACAGCTCAGTCCTAACAGTTCATAAACAGTGAATGGCCGACAACCAAGGCGCTCTTGTATATACGTGTTTTCCGTTTTTAAGATGTACCATAAAAATCACTGGCATGGCGTCGTGATTTTTACAAGCGAGCAAGTGCTTCATCATTATTATCAAATCCAGCACGAATGTTCTGAAAATGAAACACTTGCCGCAAGTAACAAGATAATTAACGACTATTTACCTCCTGCAAAATAAGAGGTCACAACCAAAATTGACGTAGCTTGCACTAGCAGTAAGGCTGGAGATACAGAAGAGCGGTTATCGACCTGGCTTCTTCCTTCCTAGGTTTTGCTCGGTTATGCTAGCCTTGCTTACCTCTTGTTAGGTATTGCGATGTTTTTGCTGGCTAGGCTAAGGGTTCATGGGGGAGGCCAATGTTAGCCGGATTTTACGAGTCCGTTCCGGTTGGTAAAACACACTGACAGCGGATCCCAGGGGGTAAGGAGCTACGTCGACTCCGCCTTCCGCTATTTTCTCCAGCCTTGCGCCACTATGGCATGCTCCGCCTTTGTTGTGTTTTATTAGCCCAAGAAAGGCTATCATCTCTAAAATGGTATTGTAAGTGTGCGCACACGCATATGCTTTTTTGCTCACATTCCAGCAGGCGCGGAAGCCGGCTTCACTGCTATAATGCCCTATCTGCGGTGGTGCACCCTTTACAATCGGCTGAGTGTTTTACTTAGTATCTTTTTTTTTGCTAACACCACCGGATCAAGCCCAAGCCTAATTAGGCACGCTGTTCAAAACATTAACGAATGCGTAGTTGGTAAAGGGGAAATCAATGTTACCCAACCATTAAAACTTCGAACAATAAACACTCTAAGTTCAAGTGTATATGTAATGGAATTATACTGGCTTTCTCTGTGCCCTAAACACCACTTGCCCTTTTTCCACGCACTTGTCGATTAAGATAAATATCGGTTGTAAGTGACTTTTTTGTGTTGAAGACAAGCAAACGGAAAGAGCCGGTTGTCCTGGTAGGGTACTTACCTGATGGAGCATCGTCGCTGGAGTCCGACTGGTACTTATTTTGATATAGAATCAAATCACCGTTTCCAATTACGTTTCCGTAATCGCCAAAAAAAAAAGATTCATTTAAAATCATTGCAACCATTCAGATGTTACTGAAAACATTTGATCTCGCAGAGCAATAATGTCTTACCATTGTGTGATGCAGTACATTAAGTTTCTTACCGTTCTTATGCGCACGCGCCTCGAGCAGTGACCATGAAGCAATCCAAAGGCGCGGGATCCCAGTTGCCGGCCGCCTTTCTTAACTCACCACCTTCCCCGCTGAGCGGTGACACCTACGACGACGATCAAGTCAAAGAAGACGGCGGACAAACGGCGGACCAACCGCGGCCAGTGGTGAGCCAACCTTATAGCTGCCGTGTCGGCCCTGTGCATACCACTTCTGCTCTGTTATTTAAGAAATCAAGGCTGACCAGGCGGAATTTCCCTTTCTGCTGACCACAAAGCATTTAGATTTGCGGTGGTTGTCGCGCAGAGCGCTACACGGTCGGTTTTTCTTATAGAAGCGGGACAGTGCTGCAGAGGGATTTCGCGCAAAGAGCGGGAGTTAACTTGACCTAAATAAAGTTTGATTGAAGCCCAACCCGACTCCACGTTCGGAGGCAGACCAGTGGGAGAGTCCAGAGTCCAGGGGCTATGGCTGTGGCTGGCCATCCTGCCCGTCGGACCAGGTCAAGCTGGAAGCGCGTGGCTGAGCTCGGCCGACCCTGAACGGGGATCGGGAGTTAGACAGGTATACTGGAAACATTATTATACGGTTTTGGCAAAACTTGCATCGTGGTGAGTGAGAGGTAGGGAAGAAAAAGCGACAAGTTGTGTCGTAAAGGAAAGCGCGGATTGAAATTTGTTAGAGAGAGGGGAAGTAGAAGGAAAGTTCAGCGGGAGCGGTTCTAGGCGTCAGAATATCCATGTAGGTGGGTCTAATGTGGGAGGACGGTCATCGGCGGCAGTGGCCCGGTGTGCCACCGATTTTCGTGCCGCGTAGTGCACCGCTTCATTTCTGGTTAAGCCAAAATGACTGCAGGTTCGTGTTATGTAGCAGTGCTTGGGTAGGCTAGGGAGGTGTTTGATATTGCGTAGGTCTATCAGAGGAAGTAAATCTTTTTGGAAATGTAGGCGGGCTGTGCGACGGCTATTTTTGCTGCTTGAGTTCGTGTTGAACCGCGCGTGGAGGCAGTAGCGATGATGGGTTTTCGAGTCTGCATCAGCGATAGTAAAGGTCGCGCTTGTGGGGTACGGTTGCACTGACTTAAGCGTGTCCGGAAGATGCTTTCAGTGGGTGCGAATGTAATTGGTGCCCGCGGTGCGGCACCCGTCGTTAATGCGTGGGTGCATGTTGCGGCGTTGAGGAGCGTCTTTAATGCGAGCGCGTGAAGGGAAGAGACGTGCAATGTGATGCGGCTAAGTTGAAGTGCAATAGCACAGGAGAAGTAGTACGTGCCGCAGAAGGACTGTCAATTAGGCAAGTTGGTACTGGTTCATGATTGAAACAGTTCGAGTACGACGGACATAAGCGTCCTGTCTCCCTTCTGTTCCAAGTCCGTCGTATGTGCGCTGTTACCATCACGAACTAGTACGGGCTACGGCTGATGAGGTGAGCTTCAACCAGACAGAGTGTAGGCTTCCTTCAGACCCTAGCACATTGGTGGGCACGGCACCTAACACGGGAAACAAATTGGGGGTCGTCCGAGGAATGGAACTTGCACTTCAGGTTGGCGTCATTGTACCGTATTTACTCGCGTAATGATCGGATTTTTTTACCCAAAAAATTTGATGGAAATTTAGGAGTGCGTTCATTACGTGGGATAAATTTTTCGCGCAAAACTTTGGAGCACTGATAACGCAAGCAAGTTGCGGGTCAAATTTTTTACGATAGGTCTCACAAACATAATAAAAAAATAAAAACATAATAAAAACTCCGCACACCGCCGCCAGCCGCTTTGCAAAGTGACGCAAAATGCAATGTTTTCATGAATTATGGAATGCGCCGGAAGGAGTTTGCTGCGAGGTGACAACAGGGCAACCAATAAGTGGCTGCCGCTGTCACAGTGCGGGACATCAAAACAGACATGGGGGCCGACGCAGCAAGCTAAGCGCATTTTTTTCTTTGTCTTGTGAAAACGTTAGTGAGGGTTTCTTCCTCATCAATATCGAACGCATGCTTGCCGATATCGCTAATATCAGCAAGTCAGCGGCAATAACGTGCCCATGTCTGCTTTGAAAGGGAAGGAAGCAGAGGTAAGCACAACCGTCATCAGCTAGACTTGGCACACATTACGTACTGCTGCGGCAAGTTCAGGATGCGTTCACTGCACGGGAAATTAAAAAAAAAATCGAATTTTCACGACAAACTTCAAAGGTGCGATCATTACGCGAGTGCGATCACTATGCGAGTAAATACGGTATTGATTGTTAATTTACTGATTCCGTATTTTCTGCAACATTTTATCTCATCAATCACCGAATTCCTTCGCTTTGTTTTAACACATTTGAAGGCTGCACAGGTACCTTATTCTGAAGGAACAGTTGAATGTAGCCGCATACTAAGGAAATGGGAGCAATAGCGTTTGAGGGGAGGGACCACCACGTGACTATGCAAGTTAGCAGTCGATGATCATCGATTTCTGCCGCCTGCAGCTCCACACACCGACAATCCTGGTTGTAGCTTAGCAACGGATCTTCTTCGTACTAGAATAATAAAGAGCTGGGCGAGCTGGGTGGCGTTCATTATGTAACATTTCTCTTGCCGATAGGACGAATACATGATAGTTACAAACTATCCTCTCTGCTACTTGGTCCTCTCGTTTTCACCACTTCGGGCAGTGGACTTTCTTGCTAAGACGACATTCTTCCTGTGACCTTCATTGAGAAGTTTCGCACTCTGTCCAAAGGATGTTACATAGCTTCCTTTCTTTTTGCCGCCGACGTCTACCGATTGCTTTAAAGTCCACAATATTCATTTTCCCGTGGCGTGACCCCTTCATTGGCAGGCTTCGACCCTTCCCGGTAACACGTTTTTTATGACTAGGGGTATACGTTCGCGCGTAAAAGTGAAACTTCGGGACTGCATGCAGTTGTGGCGTCACTCAGTCAATTTCGAAAGAGTCAAGCACATCCTCAAAAACTAAGCATGATTTCAGTTATTCATTTTCTCCTTTTCCAAATGCCCCCTTTTTCCTCTTTCCACCCCAGGGCTTCTTGCCCTCTCTTTAACAGAGGCTATCAATCGTAGCTTTGACATCGGGACCCACCGAGAAGCAAATTGCAAATGATAGTCGTACTGGCAAAACATACATGCGTATTTTGCCTAGCTGTTCTTTTTTTTGCGTAGAGAAGTGTGGAAAGACTTTGTAAAAAGGACCTATCCGACTCGAACGATAGCACATCAGTGTGCGGCGATCGGTTGCCGTCTCACGAATCGCGAGATTGTCCGGCCGATGACGCTTCTGCTCTCTCGAAATGCGCCAAAAGCAGTCCAATAACACGAACATCTGCTCCGTGATGTTTAACGTGTAATGTCGCGTAAATGCGGAGGCTGGTATCGGAAACTCGAAAGCAAAGATGAGCTTTCTGTTCCCCAAATGCTTCATACTTGGCTCCAAAGCCACTGACCGCGAAGACAAGTGCTCTTTTATGTCTTTTGCGATACTAAACCTTTTCAGAACCCCTTCATAGAGCACGCGCCCATAGCCAGTATATCCCCCGTTCAGGTTAGCGGTCAGCTGTTTAGTGGACGCAAACTCATCGCAAACTCATCTCGCGAAGATTGAAAGGAGTAACGGCGAACGTTTTCGTCTATCAGGCTGCTTTTCGCAGCGGAATATATCCCAGAAATGTCTAACACCTCGTTACGATGCCACATCCAGTTATGGCGTCACGGGCGCACTTCTACCGCGCCCTCCAAAAAGCAAGCGTCTTTGCCGTGCCCTAGCGCAGCCCCTCAAAACTGAGTATTAGCGAATCCCAACTAAGAAAACTTTATATGCATCAAAACACACTTTTTGCCGCAGTCTGCAGCTATCTCGGGCGCACCAGTACCATCTCGCTTCAATGGTGCCTCCGAAAGCAAGACCCAGGAGCCGGGCGAAGAAGCCAACTTGGCCGTGCCCATCAACTCCAGCCGCATGGAGGCCATCTTCCGCATGTGGGACGCCAAGCCGCCAGAAAATGTTCACGGCCGTCACATGGTGAACGCTCTTATGACTGTGACCGCGTACACCTTCAGCATATATTTCTTAACATTTATATATGATAGATGGTATGATACCGGCCAACATTCTTCAAGCAGTAATTATTTCAACAGTTCCGGTGCCGGCAGGATGTAGGGCATGGTCAATTGGCCGAGTGCAACTTTTTACCATATTTTCCGCCATGACGTGTGTACGTTTATCATGTTGAGCTTTGCCGCTCACATCGGTCCCTTCAACAGTGATGTCTGTGGAGTTATTTAGCGAAATGGAAGTATTTTCGCGCAGCTACTATCGTCGGTGAAAACTTGCTTTGTGCACAGTTTCAAGTCTTGCGCGCTGCGCGACTAAATTCCCGAGCAATGTAAACTATCCCATAGAAATGTATTGGGAATAAGATTTGACAGAAAATTTCACAAAAAAAAAAATATTCAGAAACCTGAAAACTTCTTTTAGAGCTTTCGTCTTCACACTGACTTCTTTCTTTATGTCAAATATCACTTTCCTGAAGTGGTTTTGCGGGGTTCCTGAGAGGCCGAAATTTTGAGCGAGAAAGCAGGGTATGTGGAAGCAAATAAACATGCAAATTAAGCACTGGTGGACGTAGAGTGAGAGAAAGCGCTTTGTGACCTGCCCCTCTCTCCTCGTCTGAGGAATATACAGCCACGAACCGTTGAGGGTTGCGGACTTTCGTTCAAGGGAGGGACATGCTCACCATCATAGAATATTTTTAGCAGGATACCATTGCATTTGACAACACAATAATCATAGCAGGAAACTCGTGTCGAGTTTAGACGTAACTAACTTCTCTACTAATGTGAGCTGCCCTTACGGAAATCAATTCAAGGCTTCGGAGGTTCTTCATCTTTTCTTGTCAGAAGGTTTGCATGCATTGTATTCGTTGGTTTGCATGTACAAATAGATCATTTGTAGGGTAGGTCAACAGCTAGCTTTTTAGCGCGATAAAAAAAAGGAATATGCCGTAGTAAAAAGGCCCTACGCGGAACCAACAACACGCTGCTATCGTGTTCGCGGGTGTCCGTGTGTGTCATCTTCGTGCCCACCTTTAGCATTAGAACACCGCAGGCAGTCCCATGGTAGAGATTCACCTCAATGCAATCGAGCGTCCAGTTTATAGAGGCAAAATGTTTAATTCATGAAAAACATGGCCGTGTAGGCTACACGACTCAAAAATTGGCGCTGGGATGTGTAACTGGGCGAAGTTCGATGCTATTTATAACAATAAAGCAGAAATTATGTATAAAAATATAAATGTCGTGAATATTAGTACAGCATACATATTAACTCGATGGCCGATGCATTATCAACGAATTTGTGGTACTACAGTTATGAAGCTTGCAAGATTCAAGAAATATTCGGCACATGGGCTTCGCTCTGCCATATTTGACGGCGGGTACATGACAGAAGTGCTTATGGTGCGTATCCTAGTTGTATCGCTTGTAAAAACATGTGAACATAATGTTCTGGCTACCGTAATTGTGTGTAATTAGCATTTAGTTACGATAAATTTAAATCTGATATGGCATAGAGTCAAGATTCGTAGCGCGTTACTTTGCAAAGCAACATTTGTATATTTTTCTTCATGGGTTACGCGGCTCGCTGTAACTAAAAAAACATTAGTTTACTTAGTTGTGCACACAGCACTGTCGGCCGTTGCCTGTATGCCGTGGGCAACGTAACCCCCTCAAACTGTATGGCAAACTTTTTGTCCCTATATTTTTTCCCTATCTGTTATGAATGCTTAAGCAAACAAACGTCGAATTTTCATCCTTCAATCGCGCAATGCCGCAGCGGAGATCATCCTATGCTGGGCTTTGTCCCTCCTAGAATCTGCATGGTTGGCCACAAGACTGCCAACTCGAACAAAGTGTGGCAAGCCGAATAGTGCGATGGTCTTAGATGACAGCAGGTCAGCAAAAGAGCGAGGATTTACGTCGTAGTTCCGCAACCGTTGGTTGAAAGAAGCCTGTTTGCAACACCAAATCACGTTTTTTTTCCTTTCTAAAAGGATATGCGGGGCACCCAGCCGTACCTCAGCTACAGCGACCCAGAAGATACCTCTGTGGCAGGCACCTTCGTGCCGTCGGCCACTGGCCTCGTGCCTGTGCTTAACCCGGGGATGCCTACGCTCGCTGGAGAACAGGCTGGCCTCGAGAGTCCCAGGGGTAAGTAAGACTTGTGCACTGACTAGCATGTTTTCGTGTAGAAAAGCGGACGGTACCTGATTACCCGGAACACGCAAATGCTTTCAACGCTAAACGGACCATGCAGAGAGACTACCAGATTGGTCTAGTGAAGAGACTTCATTGTCCCAATGATGCAAATTTGAGTAAAAACCTGAAAAAAAAAGAAGTAAATAACAGGTAAGAAAGAAGTATTTGTGGCGCTTCAGCAAGTGATTTGCCGGCCAGCTCTTTTGACTTGACTTGGATTTGGGTGCGAGATTGGCGGCCATTTCCAAAACCAGCCTGAAAGAATTAGAGTCGTGCTATTGTAGTAGTGCCTGTAGTTCTGAACAAGAAACAAACAAACAAACCTTAAAAAATACCGCAGATCAAATGCTTGAATTGCACAATGATAACACTATTATTATTATTCCCGCATTACGCACCTTCTGACATGCAGTTACTTGGTTTTTTTTTTGCTAAAAACAACCCCATTTGAAGGAGTCGAGTTAGTTACCAAAGTTAGTTCTTTCACAGTCGCAATAATCACGGTTCTCAGCACTTTCTGTTCGAATAAACTGACTTGATTTCATTTGAAATAAAACAAGTTCGTAATTTTCTTTCGTCGTCCTTTAAACTACTTCATGGAATCCCTATGTCGTGCTCAGAATTGTTTTCTAAGCTTTTATATTGCCGCTACAACTATCCGTATTAACTGAAGGAAAACTATGGTCTGAGACGGCAGAGGAAGATACATTGCACAGCCCAATGCAGAAGAAAGTTGACTAGGATGCGTTGCTGGTTTAGTTAGTTTGAACGCGTTTTGTGTAGGTTGAGGCGCTGAAGTAAACGTTCACAAGTAGAGACAGGAGAGGTGCCAGTCCTATACCTGCTTGTGAACATTAGCACCTCAACTTTTTAAAGAAAGTAGTGCCATCTAGAAAAAAGATTGGACCCAACTTTAAAGACATATTTAGTATATTTATTGTAGGGTTTAACGCGCCGATGCAACGCAGGCGATGAGGTGCGCCGTAGTGGAGGGCTCCGGATTAATTTTGACCACATATTTAATATATTGAATTTCTAGAAAATTTTCTGCATTGAGCACAGAGCACAGTGTATTTGATACTCAAAAAGTCGTAATGTGTATACATGTAACAAAGAGTATACAGAACTGGTCAGAATCAAAACAGTTTTTTGATAACAAAACGAAGCTCGTAAGGATACTTAATACAAACTTACGATTTGAAAAAAAAAATATTTTAAATTTGGATAACGAGTTTAAACATCGCTGCAAATAACTGACCTCCGACTTAAACCATGGTATCTAATAGGAATAAAATTACTAAAAAAGAGCAATGTTACTGGCAGCATACATGAATTCTTGCTACTCAGCGGCCAGCCAAGGGCAGCATCTAATTTCATCACGTTTTCTTTCAATTAGTTCCCGATAGGTGATGTTTTCTTCTCCATATCACAGCTGACCACTCGCAGTAGTTAATGTGAACGTTTTGTAAGACAACATTTTTGCTCCACATACACCTTGCAATGTTTGGAGTTTATTTAAGCCTTATTCAGAAAAATACCAACCCTTTGTCTGGTAAATTGCTGAGCCCTTAATGTAGTGTTCATGTGAAGCAATAACTTTATATGACTGCAAAATGCGCTGTATTTGCGAAATATTGCTTGATTGTTATAAAGGGCTGATGTAAGACGAGTGCTGCATTTTATATCAGAGACAAAATGCTATGGTAAATTTAAAAACTGGCGCAGTTAAAAAAATTCTGTCGTTAACATATAGTTTATTATTATTTGATTGAAGGGTCATAAGGGAATTATTTAAGATGGCTCATCCGCGGCAATCTGAGAATGTGATGTCAAAGTAGCGTTCATAACATCGCTGTGGTTTTGTGCCCCGTGTGAGTATAGCCGGTATTCAATGGAGTGGAATGCATGCAGGCAACAATGCGGGTGCGCCGCCATATCTGTGGCCAAGCGTCTGTTGCCAAGGCGACGTTGTGCGCACGGCCCGCAGGTCAGGCACCGGCCCTCCTCTCCTCCATGCCTTCATGGCGGCCAGGCAGGCCGCGGGCCGCGGCGTGACCTTGTGTTTCCGTGCAAGGCGCGCGTCTGCGAGGAATTCGATAGCCAGTTGTACCGCGATAGCGTTGGTTTCGCGCAAAGTCATGATTCCGCTCACGAGTGTGACAACCGTATCTGCAATTCAACCCCATTCTCCGCGCACACCTACGAGCGAGTGCGAGTCGGTCGGGGCACAGAAGTTTGAACGTGAGCGCAGTGGTCCGTTTGACAGCAGGAACTGCATCATTTCCAAACTGTTGCTCACTGCACGCAAAGTAATACCTTGACGCCAAGTGCTGTTGGGTGCAGCACAGTACGATGTTACCTATCGCCAGACGCGTATGAAGTAGCCGCCGCAGATCAGTTGATTGCTAGCCGCCGCGCTCTAACTTCAGACGTGAGTTGTTTTGCTGAGTGTGAAACATTTTAGCGGACGAGAAAGCCAGCGCAAAATCGGTGTACGCGTGAACCATTTCTCCAAAGAAATTATTCGGTTTTTGTACTCAGCCACGTATTAGAGGGCACTTACCATACGTAAAGTCGTGGGTGCGGTGCGGGTGCACTTGCGTCGACATCCGCGGTGGCAGCCAACTGCAGCGTCGGACTTACGCTGCTTATACGCACCGTTCGCAGCCGCGGTTCCTCTGTGGATTAGAAGTGCTCGAGGGTAGGTAAAGCGCCACTTAATGTGAGTGCGATTAATATTACATATTTTGACGCCACCGCCGATAATCGGGCTGAAACGCAGCATACGATGTGCGCTGGTGTTTTTTTTTTGCTTCGAGATGCGTGCGCAAAGCGCATGCGCTGGCATGGTGGCCACTGACATGGCTGTTATCAGTGTTGCCAGGCGGAGAAATCGCCCGCTAAACTTTTCATTGAATACCGCCTATACAAAGCTTTGCGAGATTAACAGCACCAATTGTTTAGTTTGCTACGAGCCTTACCCTTCAGCTGTAGCTTTAGGTTCTTGCGTCGCCCAATGCACCCCTGCGGGCATGTGCGGGTACGTGTTAAGCTGGTAAGCCCTCGAAGGGAAATGTTAGGGCTAAGGTCTGGCGATACCCGACAGCTTCTTCTGTAACTCAAGAAAAATAATCGAGAGAATAATCAATCAATCAATCAATCAATCAATCAATCAATCAATCAATCAATCAATCAATCAATCAATCAATCAATCAATCAATCAATCAATCAATCAATCAATCAATCAATCAATCAATCAATCAATCAATCAATCGCTTAGAGTTCAAGCGCTATGAGTGTGGACCACGAGAAATGTGCGCTTGTGCACTGAATCGTATGTGCACGCGATAAAATTCCCAACGGTATCAAATGCTCGTGGAACGGTTGCGGAGAACATATAAGCAGGAGTTAACGTTGCTTTTGCAGGATATTTTATAATGGACGTAACTAAAGTGTCTATCAGCATTCTGCCTTTTGGTGTAAAATACTGAGGCCTTGTTTTTTAACGTATTTCAGTTCGACCAAGCGCACGTCTGACTCGGGGAAGCGAAAAAGATCTTGTGTGACTGTGGATTGCCTCACAATTTAGCGAAGGCCTTTGTTATAAAGTGGAAAACCAAGATCGCGGTAAAAATAACTCAACCCATAGGAACTCCTGCTTCCGCCGAGACTGCGTCGACGAAGTAAAGATAAATTTCTCTTCCAAATAATTCATGGGAAGCAGGGACGGGTGCGGAACATTTTTATGGATCTACGTAACGCGCAACTGTTTGATCCAGCATCATTCTAGCTGTCACGGGACATATGTGGACAATACCCAATGGCGCCATGACCCACCATCGACGACAACGAGGGCGTGGGTGGCGTGCAACCTGCGCAAACGCCAGAATGGTCACATTGTAAATATACTGCAAATACGTCTTTCGCCTATCTCACGGCTCATCATATCCTCTGTCCTATCACTACGTAACAATATATTTACTCAAATGCCTTCTTACCGTTACAAGAATATTTCGAACAGGCGTCTGCAGTACAGTTCTGCCATTTGTATGCCCTCCGCGTCTTATCGTTAGCGCAGTCCACTTTCAATTTCAATAGGCACCGAGCTCCCACCAGACCATACTATAGCGATTTTGTAGTACTAAAATCTGATACTTGCGGCCATGTTATACTTCATTCATTAATGCCAATTAAGAGGTTTACGCTTTTTCATTTCCTTTATTCTATCGCAGAGCAAGCGTCGACCCATACGGCCGTAGAGGAGCTGCTCACGACAATAAACGAGTAAGCGGTTACTGCCTCTCTCTCAATTTGGTTTATAATGAGCGAAGCGTTTTAACTTGTAATTTGGGTGCCCGGACGTCAAAAGGAAGAAAAGAGAGGACACACAAAAACTGGTGGCGTGTGGGCTCGCGCCGTTGCAAATGTCCTCGAAAGACGACATTGTTCTGCCGCACCGGCCACGTAAATGCCTTTCCCACCTCTTTCGCCCACATCTCACCCTGTTCCCCTCCTGTATTGTTCCACCCATATGTCGGTTGCTGCATTGAATTCAATTTTACCGCGTTCGCCGTCCTGGCGAGCCATCAGTTGGGACTTGGTGCTCTAGCCATGAGCACGACGCTTTGGCGTGAGCCTTTCTGGTGTTTTGTGGTTAAAACACTCTTGTCAAGGCGTTTTGTTGTAATTTTCTATCGCGAAATTCCAGCAGACAACTATTTAACTAAAAGAACACTGCCTAGTACCAGATATGTATTCCTGTCTAGCCTCAAATATGCCTGATGTTTTCTTTTTGCTGAATAACCTTGACAGATAGTGAGACTATTTCAATATTTGTTAGAACGAAAATGTTTTACTTATATCAGTGTCTCGTTAATGGATTTCTTTAACTTTGGCCGGGCGGCTGAATCGACGGACAGGCACACATACAGACTCAAAGACCAGACTTTTTGCGTTCACGTAGCCCAAAAAAGACTATCGTCTTTAAAAAGGATCATCTAATCTACTGACCAATGACCAATTTCTTGCCCAGGTGCATACGAGTGACAACTTTTACGACGTGAATATTCTCATGTAGGGAAGGAAATTCTCACATCGCAGACTCACTCGCAAGCGCATGTGCGTGCGTGTGAGTCTGTATTGAGAGAGATAAACACATCCACACGCACACGCACTTGTGAACTGACATGTGCGTGTGCGCCCACGGACTAACACACGCGGGCACACTGTTTGGAATGATCAGCTCGTCTAATTAATAAAAACAAGATAAAGCAGCAAAGATAGTCAAAATGGGCATAGAGGAAGAAGCTCGCCATTTCAATGCGAAACATTTACGCTGTCCATAAAACGAAAGTTAATCAACCCGCGTGACCCAGCGATGGTTCTAAGAATATTCCATGGCTCGCAGAATAAAACCACACCAAAAAATTCTCGGGTTGATGTCAACCTTCTCACGGAGATTCCTGCAAATGAAATCAAACGTTGTCCTCCGGAGCTCTATACTAGCGATCTAAAACCCCTGACAAAGTCGCGTCAACTACCTTTTGTGGATGACTCAAGGTGTGCCACTGCTCGCGTCATCGGGCATGTGACGGGCGGAAAATATGGAGGAAAAGCATGCCACAGCACGTGAGAACAGATGCACCAAGCCACAGACAACGCTTATTCTGCGGAAGTAGTAGCGCACAGTGTCACCAGTCTGCCGGCGAAAGTGGTCCGTGGCGTGGCTCGTGACGAAAAATCGTCATACGTCGGATGCACTACCAGATTTATTACCGGCTAATCTAGGTCGATCAAGCAAATACACCGACAAGGTAATTTGTGCTTCGGTGCGAACGGTAAAGAACTGGACAAGGTGAGCCAGCAGACGACAGAAACGCGAAAGAAGGGACGCAGAAATGTATCCTTTAAAGGAGTCCTCAGTAAGTATCGATCGCCAGGGGGAGCCCTTACGCTTTCGCATCCAAAACAAGTAAGATAACTAAGTGCCCGAGATTTTTTTGTGCACAAATAGGCTTCTTGTAAAGGAAAACAAGATGAAAACAAGAGGAAAGCATGCTCAACGGGTTGGGCCCGATCCCCTTTATGTAGAATATGGATACGATGCCTTAACAACTGCGCTAGCGCTATGTCTGTATTCGTCTCCACTTTCTGGCATGCCCACCGCTTCAGGGTGGTAGCCAATGCCACTTCACAACTCTATGCGTAGAAAGTACCTTTTTCTCAACCCCAGTGCCATGACTCGAATTACTATCGAATGAAGGGGGAAAATACAAAGTTGAATTCTTGTTCACTTGTAACATATTAGTTACTTGCGAATAAATATTCAATGTCCTTGCCAGGCTGCTAATCCTGTTTTTTTCCCCGCTGTCTCTTCCCGGACACCAGGAGGCTGTACAGAATGAAGCTGGGCCTGAAAATCAGCATTGCATACGCGTCCACGTTCGGTTCTTTCGGGACACCCTACGGCACACCCCTCGCGCTTGCCACGCAGACGTATTTCAAAGAGTGAGTGCTTGCACTGCTTCTATTTTTTTCGGAACAAATAGAGCCTTGTTGAACACTATAATAGCTATATAGTACCAACAATTAATAGTTGACAGGAAATACTATATTGCATGCAGAAGAAATTAAGGAGACTTTACACTCATGACGCTCATCGGGGCCCCTTATTATTAAGAAGCTCACCCTGCGAGCTGCGTTTGAGGCGGAATCCGGCACGTGACCGATTGAGGTCTTGACCTCACCTTACAAGTTGACAGTTGACAGGAGAATTCGGCAGTGTGGGTGTACCCACCTTTGCTACTTCATTGCGCATAGTCCCATAATCGCTTAGAAATTATGTGACTAATTTTTAGGCAATTATTCTTACTCTTAAATTTAAATCCTGCTCTTGCGAAACATATACACAGTTCAACCTTCAGAACTGGGTGAGGTAGTTTACCTGCCCCTTTAAAAGGGCGGCGAAATGCGTCGCAGATTGTTATATACAGTAAAACCTCAAAAAATTGAAATTTAAAGAGGCTCCGCAAACAAATTTATGAACAATGCTCTCTTTTAGCCCATACTGCCAGTTGAGACGCAGTCTGTGATTGCGATGAGCTTGGCGAGTCCTTGCACTGCCGTTGCGGCGATGCTAAGTGATCACAAGAGTCATCTCACGCCTGCTGTAGACGAATGTATAGCAAATTTAAGCTTGGACAGTTCATACTTCCAGTTTTTCTCATGTAGTAACTTCTAGAAGGCCTCTCTCCTTTTTTTTTGACAACGGCCTATTCTTTACTGCATTCAGTGTAATGTGTTAACATTGTCCCTGAAGAAGAAATTGTATGACAGCGGCGTACTACCTGTTCTCACCTTCGGGGCAGAAACGTGGAGGATCACTAAGAGGGTTCAGCTTAAATTGAGGACGACTCAGCGAGCAATGGAACGGAAGATGATAGGTGTAACATTAAGGGACAAAAAGAGAGCGGAGTGGGTCAGGGAACAAACGAGTGTTAAGGACATATTAGTAGAAATTAAGAAGAATAAATGGACGTGGGCAGGGCTTGTAATGCGAAGGCAAGATAACCGTTGGTCATTAAGGGTAACAGAGTGGATCCCTAGAGAAGGAAGGCGGGGCAGTGGGCGGCAGAGAGTTAGATGGGCAGGTGAGATGAAGAAGTTTGCGGGGATAAATTGGTCGCAGTTAGCACAGGACCGGGGTAATTGGAGAATAATGGCAGAAGCCGTTACCTTGCAGTGGGCGTAGATAGGCTGAGGATGATGATGATTATGATGATGTTAACAAGGGAACGCATTTCGTGGGTGCGCAGCCACCTCAACGAGAGCATCGGCCTGTGGCAGTGGATCCTTCTGTGCCTGCCCAACGCGGTGCTCACCGTGTGCTCCTGCACAGTCCTCGTCTTCTGGCTCTTCGTGGGAGAGTGGTGAGTTGTTGCCGTCCCAGCAGTGGCGTAGCCACAAATATTTTTTGGGGGTGTTATACCCCACCGGAAAAAACGGAAAAAACAAATTAAAAAGATAGTCTGCGTCCAAACAATACTGTATTTTTATGTTATTCTTGTTTTAACATTTAAATATCTAGACGAAGAGTGTAAAAAGCAAGGCCGGACAAAAGGGTGAAAAGAGGGATTGCGCCACTTCGAAAATTTCGGGGGTGTTCTGAAACCGAAACACCCCTTCCCTGGCCACGACCCTGCTTCGCAGCAAGACATAATCTCGCGCTTATTGCCACCTCGTCATCATCGACGTCGCACAAGATGGAGTCAATTGTGGATTCGATACCATCTATATAATAAGCGACGATAATTTGTCCCGATCGTGCATTGTCCGTGTAGCAGAAACTCAAAACCAAGTGCTTGCGTTTAGAATTACATTCTAAACCTTAGGACACCTCTCACCATGTCGCTGATTCCGACCTTTGGCGCCCGCTTTTTTTAAATTATAGCGTGTTTTAATCTTGATTTGCTGCTTTTTCTATATTGAAGAGGTTAGGGTACTTGATGCTCTTGGAAGAGAATTTTCCTGATGTGTTATGTGGAGTCCCGCGATTTGCTGCCGGAAGTTATCGTGTTCCTTCTGGTCCCCCCGCTAGGGTAACGTCGGCGCCGTCATAGGTGTGAGCAATAGAGACGGCGCATGCGCACAGGCGTTCCTGGTGCTGCAGTGGCACACCTTTTGCAACATTCAACCGAGGCCGTTGATGATCGTTTCCGTAAAAATCTCGCTTTGGGACCGCTTGCTTGTGTCACCGGTCTCAAGTAATACGGAGAATGAATACTTGTACGAGACAATCGTTATACAGGAAGATGCAAAATATTTATGGTAAGACTTGCGGGGACTCGACGTGTAGATTGGCCAATATATATTAATTGCCCTTGAATTTGTGTGCATACAGGGAGATGGACGTGCTTGGCATGGAGCTGGTCTCCTTCCTCAAAAATGTTGTCGAGCTGAAGATCTCCGATAACAAGTTGAGGTACGCCAGCATCATGCTACAATTTTCTTACATTGCTCGTAATGTTTCCCCGCATTTCCAGGAATATTCCGTTGGGTCTTAGTTTAATTTCTATTGGGGCAGAAGGGATGCGTTGTGTGCATAGCACGCACGTAAAGCAATTAGCATGGCGTGTTCACGAAAATCAATCACCCAGATGATTGGCCCGCAACCAAGCACACGAAAAAATTACCACGCCTAAAGTAATCGCTCACCTTTAATCTATCCTATCCTTTGTAACATTCCAACCATCTTTTCCAAGCCTAACAAAAATCCAAGTTTTGTGTACTGCCATTTTTTCTGCAGCGAAACCTTCGGGACAGAAAACGAGCAGCCGATCTTAAAAATACTCAAAATACTTAAAAAATACCTGTTTAATGGAAATCTTTAGTCATATTCGCATGCTGATGGGCTATAATTAGGTCCGCATGCTGGGCTATAATTAGGTCCTCGAAATTCGACGCTACATGTAGGACCCCGATTTCTCCAGCGACTCCTTAGTCCATGTCCACGGCATCGGAGTATGGGCATGCCCTGCCACGCACGCATGCACGCACGCACGCACGCACGCACACACGCACGCACGCACGCACGCACGCACGCACACACACACACACACACACACACACACACACACACACACACACACACACACACACACACACACACACACACACACACACACACACACACAGCGCACTAATTAAGGAACTATCGAAGGAGGTTCCCACAAATATCCGCTTGACTCGGTGTGCCTTAGTGACGCCATCATACGGCATCTACTGAAACGTGACATCGTTCAGTATTTTACAACAGATGTCGCGCGAACAGTGTGAACGCGGGAAAATTAAAGTCCGTTGTGAAACCTCGAGTGGGATGAGAAGAGGCAACATATGGAATAAAGAGGGCAAAGGAGTAAGGAGAATGTTAATGAGAGGACAGGATCGGGTAACAAGTTGGCATTAACTACGAGATTAGGAGTGCTTGGGTGACCTCGAATTTTTTGTGATACGCGACAGTTTGAAGTTATCAGTATCACCCAGCTGGGTTGATGCTACCAGTCATAAAAGATAGGATACTTTTCTCCATTATCCGAATAGAGAATCACCTTTTAACAGTGTTTGGCGCCAAATGGCTTTTAAGCCCACGCAAGGAAGAAAACACGTGCAACAATGTAAAACAAGACGAAGGGAAACAAGTAAACTTAACAGAGAAAGCAAGAAGCGACTACACGAATATTTGGAGCAAGCCCTGATTCTCGTATGCTTCTCGAAGCTTGGCATCGTAGTAAGCTTGGCATCATAGTAAAGCCGTCCGATAACCGAGTTTGGCGCTTTCGCGGTGTATGGGCGAAGTCCTTCCAGGGAGCATCGCACCGACATTGTCGGTGCTTCGGTGGCGTGCTGCCCTCTAGGGAGCGCGGAGAGACACAGAAGCCTCCATATGTTGAGGTTTCAAAAGCAAGAGAGCCCTCCCTGATCTATGGACAGAGTACCTCACCTTCGCACCAGATGGCGATACAAGGCCGCAGATCAGGTGCTACTGTGGCCCCCTAAAGAAGCCCGCGAAAAAGCCACTGACCAAAGCATTGATGCGCTGAATGAACGGAAGAATAGGCGTGTGCGATATTCCTCTCAAGCGCCGATCGACATCAAAAGTGCCAGATAGCGTAAATTATTTGTCAATACTAGTCCTGGGCGAACCAGTTTTTTTTTTCGCTCGCGGCCGTACCTTCCTGTCGCGACTACGGGACGTTCTGTACTAGTTAGTAGAATCGCAATATATTTTACGACTGATCGGGTGTGTGTGTGTTTTCGTCTCTATGCTTGGCACAGGCACCATGTCTGCTATTGGCTACGACATTTTACTGAGTAACGCGCACGCCACAATCAAGTAACCGCCCTTTAAACAGTTTGTTTCACGTCTTTCTAGCCCAGCTCACTCGCATGAATGGGCGCATTTTTCGCATAAAATGTAGTAAGAAAACGCCATAGTGCTTTGCGGCCTTTTACGCCAAAACTGCAGAACGAACCGACATTTCAAACCCGTTTTACTCTGGCGGCCCACGTGATGACGTGCCAGAGATAATCGCACTGGGCACGACAGAAACGAATGGATGATTTTTACGCCCGTATATCAGGAACGGCTGGGTGACCTTGACACTTGACACCAGCATAACATTTTACGCTCACCGCTCACGATTTGTCTGTTATACAGTGAAAGCCCTACTTCGCCACGTCTCTCAAGGTCGTTCATACCGTCGCGATGGCTATGAGTCGCCGGCGCGCACATTAGGCAGGCGCGACGTGACGTGACGTGATCCGCAGCTGTGCATGCTGGGAGCCTCGCACCTGCGGTACCACGTGATTAGGCGAGAAATATACGGCTGCTTTGACGGCGCTTGGTCGCTCAGTCTCTCCATAGCCGCGTTTACATGAATGCGACAGAATGCGATAGCAGCGCGTCAGATTTCCTAGCGCATCACAAGTAATGCGATGCGCTAGCGTTTACATGTAGCGCATTACCCAAGTGCGATGGTGGCGCATACGGTGTCGCACATCGAAGGTAAAGCAGTGTTTCTGGCGCTTCCAAAGCTTCCGGAACGGCTGGTTCTGTTCTTTTTTCACGACTCGCATTTTCTGGCGTCTTACACTCGATTTAGACGTTTTTAAATGCAAAGCTGCGTTTGCAGGGCTTACTTTTCTTGTCGACATAATTTCTAATGCGATGCGCTCGCGTTTACATGCACTTCGAAAGTCGCCTTACGCGTCTCAATCCACCCCGGTCTGGCGCATTAATGCGACGCGCTTTCCTAGCGCATTAGCCCCGTTTACATGGATGCGATGCGCTCGAAAATTGATGCGATGCGATGCGATGCGCCACATGTCGCATTCATGCAAACGCGGCTCATGGGTGGCGCGCCGTCGCCGGAGCGAAAGTGTGGCAGGAGTGACCCAAAACGCTGTGCGCCTAGCGCTTGCAAAACCAATACAGACATTTTGCTCGTGATAACTGGGTTTACAAGTGCTAAACCTGGCCCATTCTTCCTTACTTTTTGTATCATTTGTTGTGACTGCATATACAGTTCGAATACGATTTGAGTAATTACGGGAGAGTGATAACACACCGACAAAATGCACGCGATGCTCCTTCTTGTCCGTGTAGGGAAGTCTTGGCGCTAATGGCAGTGTCGGTGGTGATCTTCGTCATCGGGTGCTGCATGGGAGCTGTCATCACCCTTACCGACATCGAGGCCACGCAAATGTAAGCGGAGTGCATTCACTAACTTGCTGCAAATTTTGGAGGCCGCGAGAGAGTGGTTCCTCGGTTAAGGTGAAATTCGTGGGTAGCCTTACGAACACCGCAGCAAGCCGAAGCATCCGTACCGTTGTGATACCGTCAGTTCATGCGGTGGTCGTTTCACTCCATGCGCTGGTCATTTGGCGTGCTGCCGCTCGAGTACGGACTTACACTTACTTATTAGCATCACTGCCAAACTTAAAATAACTGAGAGGAACAGAAAACTAGGTGGATTTGTACAAGTAGTGTTAATTAAAATAAGGTTAAACACGAAAGGAAGAAACAGCGCAAAACTACAAAGAATTGAAAATCTCCAACCGTCGACTGCAGTTGTGGTCTCGGTTTTCCTTGTTTAAGGCGATGATCTGTGTGCCTCACTCGCGCGGTAGATCGTATTACCAAAACGTATCGCAGGAAAGCCAACTTTACACAATGTGTTTCTACAATGGGCACATGATAGATGAAATGTGACGCGCCTCAAAAAAAAAAAAAAAAACGACTCCTGTGGTCGGAATCGAACCTAGGTCTTTCGCGTTATAAAGCCGACGTGTACCCGATCGCGGATTCCGGCGCGGTCGAAGCAATTTGGATTTTGGACTTTGACCTTTACACAGGTTCTATGGTAAAAGCTTCGCGTCTTAACCATCTTTTTCTTAGAAAGGGTATAACGTTTTGTGGAACGATTTCTCTTTAAGTACAACAGATGACTTCGTTCAAATCAAACTGAACAACCATAAGATGTAGATTCAGTCTCAAATTACATTAGAACAGTTTGCGAAGCATACTCGTCTTGGCCGCGGCAACCGCTTTTGGGACGGAGGCGAAAAGCTAAAACGCCCGTGTGTTCGCGATTTCGGCGCTCGTTAAAGATCCCCACGTGGTCAAAATTAATCCGTAGCCCTCCGCTACGGCGCGCCTCAGCGCCCCTGAATCATCGGTGCGGTAATTTTCACAAATCAATCAATCAATCAATCAATCAATCAATCAATCAATCAATCAATCAATCAATCAATCAATCAATCAATCAATCAATCAATCAATCAATCAAGAAAGCAAGGAATCAAGCAAACCATGCTCTTAAACGAGTGACGTCAATACTTTGTGTGTACTACCGTGTAAACAACGGAGTGTTGTAATAACCGGAACGTCAAGACAATGAGCAGGCACTTCTTGCAAGGCTCCAAGGTGGTTGTAAAACTCATAAACAAAAGACGCCAGCGGCTGATGCAATACTGTATTACCAATTGCTGTTTAAACTTGAGACAAGCCGATGAACATAAGTGGCCTGTTGCAGAAATATCAATCACTTCAAAGGCAAAGGAGGGTAGGTACTTTAATTTTTAGAGATGACCACTAGGACTTGAAGACTGAACTCGCGGTAGCGAAGCAGTCAATTACTGAAAGCAATTGTTCGCTGCCAACGGGCGCTCCTTGCTGATGGCCAAGATTGGTGGATAATTTAAAGGAGCCATGAAGAGAAAACACAAGATTGGTTCATTCGAAAAATTGCCTCGTTAGAACCATAACGACACCACTTATAACGCAAACTTCGCTCAAATCAGCTACATAATTAGGAAAAGAGGAAATGACCATGCGACCCACCAGCTCATTTTCCGCAACAGAAGCTATGATGTCACTCGAGAATGCTCTGCGATTGGCGGAGGCCGGCAAAAGCAAACGCATGTTAGGCAGGCTTACAGTTTGCATAGCGAGCTAAATGCCCGTGAAACATACTGCACATTCTTTTTATGACAAAGAACGGTGGAGTAAACGGTTGAAGTTCCGAACGAACACGCAAGCGTGTATGCCAATGCGTCCGAAACTACCGCCAGCCGAACTCGACATCTCGCCGTCGCCACCGTCGCGCAGACGAATTTTCGGGTACAAGGCTCTTCAGGGCCAACGAACCGTCCCAGCACGCACAGCCGCGACCTTGCTTGGTATCGTAATCCCTTCACAGGAGGTTGGCCGTCATACCGCCAACCAGCAAAGGTAAAAATAGAAACAAGGGGAGTAAGGAACACAGAGCAGCAACGAGATAGTGCCACTCGTCGCACAGGTTTCGGTATGGAGGTCGTGTTGGCTTGGTGCTGTCGTTACGAGCTCGTTTACAGTTTACAACCACTGAAAACTTCAGTTTGTTCGAGTAATTTACAATGAAATTTCGTTGCTGTGTTTTGAAATGCCCATGTAGTACGGGCAAATCGTCGAGGGAGTGTGACATCCCCGCCGGTGAGATCTCCTTTCATGTGCTGCCCAACGAGGAACCTCGGCGAAGCGCTCTGACCTTGGGGAAAAAAAAGCGCCGTACACACCGCGCATTGACGCTCGAATCTTTCTGGTCGGAGCAGAGAGCTCGAGCGAACGGCTTTCCATACACGACACCGGCCAACTGGCATAAGCGATACTGCTACTGAAATTGAAAATACGGCACATACGTACCAGTCTGTATTCGTCCGTCGCGACGGGGCTGACGAGGCAGCGGTGCCGACGGCTGGGCGTTCGTCTGTTGTGGCTGTCGCGGAATGGTCGCTTTCCTGTCCACCGCGTATCCCACAACTCTTGCCGCTCGTGCACTTAGAAGCATTGAGCGCTCGAGTGGTGTGAGGTTGTTAGATGCAAGCCCGAGCTCCTCGGCGAGAGTTTTGTTCTCCGGATCAGGCGATTCCATGACTAGGGCTGCGGGTGCACTAGGTTTTACTAGTATTTTTAAAACGGCCGCCGTCTCGGTTGACTCCCGCGTGTAGGTGCTATATGGAGTCGACATACTAAGTATCTGTTTCATGGACCGGCTCGTATGACGCCATTGTTCACGTGACGAAATGTGCAATTTTAGCGGGAGATTTAAAATTTTGGCTTAAATTGCCTTATTTCTCAGTGAATAAAGCATCATTTGCTTCCGGGAAAGCGCTTGGGGTACCACGAAACACGGAATCTTTCGAATAAAACAAACTTTTGTTTTCTCTTCATGGCTCCTAAGTCAACAATCTTTCATCTCTCCCTGGGCTCCACGGTTGATTCTTATGCCCTAACATCAAACATTTGGACTTTCCTCGCCTCTTTCACTACTCATTTCTACCTCTGCACAAAGACACATAGTACTGCTCAGAAAAGTGCAAATAAACTTGCCCCTTTCTTTTTTGTTCAAGTACCTTTATTACACCACCGCAGAAAGACCTTTAGACAACAACAATACCACCCAGCTATGCCGAGATGAAAGCTTCGCGTTGCGTCAATTCCCACCTCTGCGTGGGACCCTCCAATTTTGTTGTTGTCATGGTTTTGAGACAGCTCATTATTCTCAGCCCACTTCACGTTGGGTGTCATCGCGAATCTCCTGAAGCACGCGTTGCCGTGGCGCGGCGCAGCAACTGCACCGCCTGCGTGCTCATTCTGGCCCTGAGTGTGTCGACGCTTGACCTGGTCCGTGGTGCCGCGGGACGCGGCAAAGGCAGAAAGCAAGTGCAGCGGCCTGGCAGTGCGTTTGGCACCAGGCCGCTCGTCCACGATATGAACAGCGGTAGCCCGCGACTGCAGACCAGCCTGCTTACCGCACCCTGGGGAATGCTGTTCTTGCTCGGCGGACACGACTGCCTCGGAATGGCTGTTCAGGTACGCTGTTTCCGCCGCCCATCCATGTAAATACAGTAATCCCCGTTATAACGAAATCGCTTTGCTCAAAATATAGATGACTTCGTGAAGCGCAAAAAACGACAGAGGGCACAGGGAGGCGACGGCCACAATCGCTGACTTCCAACTGAGTTTATTTTAAAAAAATGCGTGAATTTAAACATTGGGGCCGGACACTATCCTAAAGAAACAAAGATAGAAAAGAACTGAGCGAAAGCAAGATATGATAAAAAATTGCATCTCCCCGCGAGGGGGACTCGAGTAAATGCGTCCAATAGGGGGTGGGTGTATTGCGTTAACGTTTAGTGTTTGGGGAATTGGTGGTAGTGAATGCGTTGTATCAGTAGCTTCTTGACGTAGTTTGAATGAGTCAACGATATAAGGCGCGTTCGTAGCCTTTCATTCTGTGTCGGTTTTGTGGCGCAGTGGGAAGAGCACCATGTACCTCGCGTTCCGCCCACAGGTAGTGAATGCGTTGTATCAGCAGCTTCTTAACGTAGTTTGAATGAGTCAAGGATATAACGCGCGTTCGTAGCCTTCCATTCTGTGTCGGCTTTGTGGCGCAGTGGGTAGAGCACCATGTACCTTGCGTTCCGCACGCAGGGTCGTGGGATCGAAACCAGGCGCCGGTAAGTATTATTATTTTATATAGTGTAGGGGGAGGGGTGTGGACCTGTTGTTGAGAGCGAGGCGGGTAGCGTGATGCGGGAGAGGAGGAGTGGGGGAGAGGGCGCACCTGGAACGGCTGTTGCGGACGCTGAGGCACGCCAACGCCGGGTGACATCGTGAGTTAAAGAAATGCTCTGCATTTAAAAGTTGCACAGAAAATTATGCGCACAACGCTGTGACGTCGACAAAAGGCAGCACGAGGCGTTGACTAAGGTGGCACCCACCCCCCTTTTAGATAGCCAATCTCCCCATCGGACAAGGCCACGGACGGTGCGGACACGCGCCGATCCCCCAGGCGTACTATTTCGGCCGCCTCGATTATTTCCCTTGTCTTCTGGTTGGCGTGACGAGCGATGACGGCACAACTGACAAAGAGGGGCGTACAGCCGCAGTCGCGGCAATGAATGCCCCAGTGGGCCTTGACAACCTTATGAACATTGTAGTCATGCTCACGCAGCCGGTCGTTCAGGCACCGACCTGTTTGGCCGACATAAACTTTGCGGCACTTCAGGGGAATGGTGTACACAACGTTTCACATGCATGGAACTAACGGCTTGTAGTGATTCTTGTCACACATTGGCTGCCGGGGAGCGGTGTGGTCATTTATGCGGCAAAGGCTTTACGATTTCTTTATGATAATGACCCACCCCGTGTTTAAATTCACGCATTTTTTTCAATAAACGCAGTTGGAAATTGGCGCTTGTGCCCGTGGCCTCCCTGTGTCCTCTGTCGTTTTTTCGCGCCACACGAAGTGATGGATTACCGCTACCAACTAGCCCAAGCCCAAACTAAAAAAAAAATTACGCCCACCTCCCCTCGCGGGAACCCTGGTGTGATGCGACGCTGAGGGGGGTTCAAGCGCAAGCAGAGATCAACCATCGACCGAAAGGCCGCCGGAGAGCGGCACACCGGTTATATGCGCCGCGCGCCCGAAGGAGAGGTGACCGCGGAGAGGGAGAGTACTGCACATGCGGAGCACCGCGCGCAGCGCCGCGCACCGGTGGAGTGAGAGCGCGCTGGGCCGCACACCCGCAGATGTTGAGAGAGAGTGTTCGCTCTCACCTGGGCACGCGCCGGTGCCAGTGCGTCTGCCGCGGCTATGACGCAACACAATCCAACACAATCCACTTTAATCCAATCCAATACAAGCCAATCCAATCCAATCCAATCCAATCCAGTGCCCCTCGCGAGAGATTGTTCGCTATCGGAGAGGAGAGGGGGTGAGCGGAGGAGAGTGCGGACGCCGACGACGACGGACGCACGCAGGCAGGACAGGGCCGCCGACAAGAGATGCTCTCAGCGCCGCATCCAAAATCCCTTTATTCGAAATTTCTTCTGGTCCCAACGTAAAGGCATCCATTTTAGGCCGCAATACTCGAAGGGCATGAACAGTTGGAGCCGCTTAGAGCGAAGTGGCGAGCGGAGGCGTCGCCGAGCGGCTGCGACCCAGCGCTGAGTCTGGCGGTCAACATGGCGGGTAAACAAGCGGGTGTTTTCCCAGTGATTTTCTCGTTCCGGTCATGATCGATTTGCGCCATCCGGCTTTAGACAAGCGGTACAAATTCCTGGTAGGGTGATTGAATTTTGTTCCTAGATATTGGCCAGTGGCGTGGACGCTACGGTAGAATTAGCAGCCTCGGTAGAAGGGTAGAAGGGTAGAATTAGCAGCCTCGTCGACAGTGGGACGCCGAAAAACTCTTGTTTTGCAAACTTCACGGCTGCACACCTCGGACAAAAAATTCCCAGTGGTCATGCAAAGCTTCTAGTGCAAAACCGGTCAGCTTTCATGATTGCGCTGTGCACCCACAAGGAGCGGTTAATCGTTTTTTGAGCTCAACAAACATCACCTCGGACTCGAGTCACGGCATTTGTGGTGCTTTCCAGCGCGAAACTCTCGTAGCGTTCCGTGACGCCCGCAAACATCCCTTTAAAAGTGGCCACTGCCTTCTCCTCCTTATTCACTCTGCAGTATACCAGGCGTTCGGACGCCAGTCACTGCTTGGTTAAATTGGAGCAGGGGTTGCTCGCGCCCGACAAGAGCATGAAAGTCAAAGCTCACTGCCTTTTTTGCATCTGAATAAAGTTTTGCTTCACTGAATATATTGTGCTTTGATTCCTCGCAGTTGTGGCGCAATTAAAGCTCAGCCACTTTTGCTTTTCTCTGGTGGTCGCTTATATCAAAACACCGCTTATAACGAAATTTTTTGCCATCCCTCTGACTTCTTATAACGAGGGGTTACTGTACATCCACGTGCGGCACCCCGTGTTAGGTTACACCAGTAACATTGCGGCAGTTCGGAACAGGCAATAAGTGATCGCCACCTTAAGAAATGAAGTAGAAATACTTGAGGCATAGAATGGTCGCACAAAGCCCGCGACAGTTGTGATTGTACACCTCTAGTAGAAGCCTTCGTCCGTAAGCGAACGAAAATGGGCTGTCCTTGATGATGGCGGAATTCACACACACCAACAACTTGCCCTTTCCAGTATTAAATTAGGTTCCTCTCCGTTACAGTCTAAGCCGTCTCTAAGTTCGGTTAAGCTTCTTGCCGAATTAAACCGAGCTGGTTGAGGGAGATGAAGTTACATTTTGCTTAAAGATATTAAAGACCTAGCACTCTTTGTAGGCCCGACTTCTTAAATACGTGAACAGTATAACCAGGGTTATAACTACCTTGACGTGTTCGTGACATGCATGCATTTAAGGGTGCAAAACCTTATGAGGAAACGTCTTCTTAGTAAGTGGTACAGGAATCACAACACTGCAAAAACTTAGCGCCTAATTCCACCCTTCCGCTCATTCGTTATCAGAGCGTTTCCCGAATACTACAGTACTTTTGAAGACTTTGTCGTCGCTGTGAACTGCCATAATGTTCAGCTGAATCAGGCGACCATGTGGTTCTAGAGCTCTTAGGCATCCCTCCTAACTGGTCGGTGGTTGTTTTCCCTTCCATGGTTTGAACCATCACAGCCTCCTAAATTGCTTATTTTACTGCCACTCCCCCCGTCTCCTACACAGCTGGCAACTACCACACATGCGGAAACGAAGTGTAACAGACACCATACTCACTCTGCATATCCTTATTGTTCTTGTCTCCTGTTCCAATCTTAACTCCTCACATAAAGCATTTAATTGCTCGAAACACCTAAAATGACTAAAGCATAAGTGACCAGGTAAAAAGCCAGTTGAGGGACAAGTGTCTCTTCCCTACAACGTCTTAGTTTCTCCTGTTACTATCTCACGCGGTCTCCCATGTTGCAGTCATCGGGAGTGGTGGAGTCGATGCACTCGTTTCTGCGGCATCTCTCATCGAGCAAGCCGATCATCGTGCAGGCGGTGCTGGTTGCGTGCACTTCGCTACTCTCTGAGGTCTGGTCCACCGCCGAGGCACACAACGCACTCCTGGTTGTCGTCACGGACCTGGCAAGTAGAAATAGGCAGGGTTGACAGCTTTATTCCCGTAGCTCGGGAGAGGGAGGAGGAAGAGAAACTTTATTGTGAGCCTGGTGATGTGGGAGTGGCTCCTCAGTCCAGGAGACCATGGGACGAACTTGATATCTCAGCCCTGGACACCAGGAGTTGCTGTGCATCCAAGCCGGCGCTGGTCGTCAGGTTCTTCCACAGCTCAGGGAGGGGAAGGAAAGTGAATAGAGGCAGGAGGGCTGGGTTGTGTGCGCACCCCAAGATCATGTGTATGAGGGTACATTGGTTAGGGCAGAATTTACATGTGGCAGGGTATTGGGCGGGGTACATCCGATATAGCCAAGTTGGGTGAGGAAAGGTGTTTGTTTGAAGCCTCCGCAGTGTTACTTCTCCAAAAACAAACTGCGCGCAAATTAACGGGGACAAGAACAAATGAAGACGGCACAAGCGCAGACTCGCGACTAGTTTATTATTGCGCAATTAAAAGCTTTAAATGCCCAAGAGCCCAAACGCCATGCCCCCAATGCGTCACAGTTCTCGGCGCACTCAGCCGAAAATACAAAAAAACAACCGTAACAACAAAACCACAAAACGAACTTCGAGGCGCACGAATGGCGAAAAATCAGCAAAGATAACCGCATCATATATGCATTAAAACCCCCCTCCCACCCCCAACACGCATGCCCACAAGAGGCACCGAAATAGCGCTCAATGTGCATCTAAATGTGCGTGTTGGGGGTAGGAGGGGGGTCTTAATCCATGTATGATGCGGTTATCTTTGCTAATTTTTCGCCATTCGTGCTCCTCAAAGTTCGTTTTGTGGTTTTGTTGTTAAGGTTTTTTTTTGTATTTTCGGCTGAGAGCGCCGAGAACTGTGACGCATTGGGGGCGTGGCGTTTGGGCACTTGGGCATTTAAAGCTTTGAATTGTGCAATAATAAACTAGTTGCGAGTCTGCGCTTGTGCCGTCTTCATTTGTTCTTGTCCCCGTTGATTTGCGCGCAGTTTGTTTTTCGAGATGCATCATTACCAACTGGCCCAACTCTCAACCCTTTTACAATTACTTCTTCTGTTTTAGTAAGCTGCGGGTGAGGCGGGGGAAAATGTTGTCTTGATGTGCGGTAATGTTGGGTGATGTCTTGAAATGTGAGCAGGGGAACGAGACTTGGTGTTTCCTCAGAGGCCTCGGAGGAGAGTTCGCTGGCTTGTCTATGGGAAAAATTATTGCTCGTTAGTGAGGAGTGTCCCGGGGTCCACACAATGTCGATCTTCCTGTTGGGGGCGTGTTGAGCCAGGAGGTTCGACGTAGTTGAGGCCACGTAACGTGATAAAAAGCTGCGACAGGCGGCTTGACAGTCCGTAATTAGAATCGTTTCGGGTGTTTGAGTGATGGCGAGGGCCACAGAAAATTCTTCCGCGGCCCAGATAGATGTGGTCTTGATTGAGGCGCACGTGATGATCTTGCCTCTAGTGGTTGCTATCGCTAAGTGATGGGACGGAATGACAATGGAGTCTAACCTTCTTGTCGTTAGTAGAAGCGCGAGTAGGACGAACACAGGAATTTTCTCCAGTGCATTGTTAAGCTGATGAGCCTCATTAGCGAAATCGTGGACCTACTTGTCGTAACGCGAATTTAGGCCTATTGAAAGCAGAATGAGCGTCTAGTCGCCCAGCGCGAATGTCTCTTCGCTGCAATCTGAGCTTGTAAGCTGGTGCGATGGTTCCGTATGGTAGTAGTAACGCATAAACATGGGCTAGTTGTTACACTGGCAGCAACGTAGCCTTGCATTGCCACCCTTGCAAATGCACGCCGCCCTCGACCGGTGCACCGTATTGAAAGGGTACAAGTGCAAGCAGAGGCGAGAGATCTTGGAGGCACATGCCATCTTCCCCAAATGCGCAGTTCGTCACTCAAACTCCGCGCGCACTCAAAGCACAAAAGAAACGCCAAAAGTGTTCGTATAGATTTAGACGTAAAAGAAGTTGCTGCACAGCGTCGACGGTGGCAGATCGTCAGTGGAAATGCGGGAAGCAAGCCGTGAAGTTGACCAGCGACAACCAGTTGGCGGTAAGCGCGACCACGGGCGGCGCTGCGAAGCGCGTCTCTGAGACGTCGGCTTAGGGATTCTTGCATTTGTCGTCTGCTCACTCGGGCTCGCTTTCCCTGCTGTCTCTTGGCGTGCTGTTGATTTTTGATGCTTGACCGCACCAGATGTTGCATATGCGCAACTTCTTATATAAAAAAAAGACTTAAAATTGCATAGACTAGCTAAAGGCGTGATTTAAAGAATAGTTTTGGATGCCGCTACGGAAGAAACAACATTGGCGACGTCGCCGCATTCCTGCGAAGGCGGCGCAAAATATGTAGGTTGAGTTCCGAATAACCTACTGTGTCTAATGCATGTGCTGGTGTTATTATTGAGCTAAATTAGTCATGTGAACGGTAAAAATACCGCAACAGCTCTTTTTTCAGACCTGGAGGGCTATTTCAGTACATTTGCCACATCCTTATCTTCCCAATATTCAGATACGCGTTATAGTAAAAACTGCAGTCAAAAGCCGGAGGAGGAGGCGAAAACTTTACTATACAGTAAAATCGAGCTAGTTAGTGGGCGAGCCCCTCAGTCCAATACAAGAGAATAAGCGAAATTCATCGAACGTCACCCCAAGAGGCCAGGATTTGTTCTTTACTCCTGAAGGAGTTGGGAAGCTATAAAGAGCTGCTTGGACATGTTCATCGGTTTCGGTTCTTGTTATACTGTAAACTACCAGGCATACTATTTATTGCGTTCGTGAGCGAGTATATCAAGCGTTCAACACCGTAATCATGTTGGGTTTCGCAGTTGGTTTCACGCTGGCGTAGCACAAACCTTTTCATTGCATTTGCATGTGAATAAACAACGCACGCTGCGCACATGCACCCTCTTGTATGCGAAGCCATAACGAAAGCCAATTTCTGTAGAAGGTAATATATGCCTTAGAGCCTCAAGAAAATATCCACACCAACATTGTGAGCCTCCCAAGCATCCCCAAACCTCATAATAAGACGTTTGTGACGGTGCAAAAAAATTGATGCGTTGGGCACAGAACAACAACAAAAAAAAAAGACATGCAAGTCAACAACAACAAAACAAATAAATGCAGCCGTTTTATTTCCTGCTGTGCGATGCGCGGGTAGGAACCCACCGCCAGGTGCGTCGAATTGTATAGTTGAGTCTTCATGAGAGCATCTTAAAAATACAAGGGAAGCCTACGCATTTCGAACACTTATCGAAAAGCTCGGAGCAGCTGAACCTCTCAAATAAGCTAGGAAGGACTAGTTACACACACTTTTCTGAGCGATGCTCTAAAAAAAGTTGTTCTCTCCCCTCTTGTGTAGAAAACTCGTGCGAGATACAGCTTGAAATTATTCTATTCAGAGGTGTCAGAAGCAGGAACAATAACTGAATTACTGAAGAGCTTTTTAATGCACCTAAGCATCAAACGGGGCGATTTCCAGCTCAGGCACTGCTGCCTTTCCTTAGCGGACGACAGCGGCGCGAATGTAGCAGTGACAGGAGTGTAGCAGACGACAGCGGCGCGAGTCCCTAAGCTGACGTCAGAGACAGGGGGCGCCACTCAAACATGTCACCTCCAGTAGGACAGCCACCACACAAATGTCGTAATTTCGGCGGTGCCGGTGGTGCATAATGAGAGAAATTGAAGAGAGCGCAATCGTTTTTTTCGGGTCTTTCACACCGATTTTAGTGCTCGTCGCATCACGTGCACGGGTAATATTTGGCTCAGGTTGTGTAGTCTAAACGTCGCGCAGGTTTATTTGCGCTGCTCAAAGAGTGTTGCAGGGTCCCTTTAAGTATTTATTCTCTGTTACTTGAAATGGCTCTGGATGCTCTTCGCATTTTATTGTCGACTTTACCGCATGACGTGAGGGTTCTGCAATAACAGGGGTATGTCGTCGCGCTACGGGAAGCATTTTAAACAGCACGACAAGCCTGCAATTCTGGAAGCCACTTGTGATTGCCAATCATTTTGTATTTGCAATCAATTCAACGTTGAGTCTTTAACTCGACGTGCTGGTGCTTAAGGGCTAGATTTTTAAGCGTGTGGCGCGCTGAATAGCCCTTGTGCTAGCCCTTATATTCCTCGGCGCAGGCAGCCGAGATGCACGTCAACCCGGTATACTACACGTTTCCGGTGACCATCGCCATTTCGACAGCGGGCGTGCTGCCGGGCTCTGCTCTCGCCATAACGCTCCTCATGGAGGACACGCAACTCGGCACCGCGAAGCTCGTGAGTACCAATTACTTGAGCGAATCAAAGGGGGAAACTTACTCTAATGATGAAATCAACGTTGTGGGGAACATGGGAGATTTTGAGCTCCTCATCCCCGACTAAATATCGTCGACCCAAGCAAGATCTGCCTACAGAGATCTCAAGATCAAGAAGCGCTGCAGCAAAATTGTTTTTGGTGTTTTAAAGGGACCCTGCAACACTTCAACTTTTTTAAAAATCTTAAGTACTTGCAGAAAGTAGTCACCCAACACATTCAGTACTTAGATAAGGGGTTCTCAAAGTACCTCGGTCAAAAATTACTGCTCTATGACGATGAGATAACTTGAAAATTCGTTCAAAAGAATTTTCTATCTTTCCCGGCCTTGGAGCTCTCTAACGGCTAGAATTACGTGACTAAGGCCATGTAGTGGCTGTTGGACGATTTTGGTTCAGTTGCAGAAATGAACGCATTCGATAGCAACCTTAAATAATAAGGCCACAAAAGCGAAGTAGAAACGGAAGGCATATCTGAAGCGACGAGTAGATCACGCAATGCTGCTCTGTGCTGGCGATAACTATAGATTTCGTAGTGCTTCCAGACGCAAAGGAAAGAGAAAACCTTTATCGAAAGTGTTGCGGGGTCCCTTTAGAGTGAGGATGATGCGCTCATTAAGTGGTTACTTACTCAGAACGGCGGATATGTATCGGGCAGAAACGAGGTGCCAAACGGAGGAAGGTACCAGAGACACAGAAATAGAGAAAACGTCATCATTATCCTTTGGGTTTATGAATGAGCTCCTGCGCTCTATTCTTATCAATAAATTGGCTGTAAGCACTGGCAACATTCCGCGGAGAGGTTTCGCTAACAAGCCACACTGTAAATACAAGGCAAGGGTAACGCGTAGAGAACGCGGTACGCCAATTCATTCATGGCTTTCTAGAGAAAAAAAGATCGGATGTATTTCGTCGCCAAGTATGAAAATAGTTTCGCGGGCAATTAGGGTCTGATACCACTCATCCACGAACTTTTCCTGGTTATGACCACATAAAGACAACGTTCAATGTAAGCAAAACTATTTGAGAGCCGAGGAAAGTAAAAATGTTGTGCCCTTCAATTTATTTAATTCGTCACTCCTCGGCCAGGGCATGCCTTCTCACAATTAACGAGCTCCGCATTGAACTCGTTACAACCCTAGCTATACACTACGACGAATTTGTAGTGACCAGCTGCAGCGTAATCGGCATACGGCAAACCACTAAAGATAGATCTAAAGAAAAATAAAATAGAAAAAATACACCAGCGCAAAATTAACTCTCCTTCATGTTATCACCTGAGACAGTAATGTAATTGCGGGAGCATGCAGGTCCCTCACCAGTACGGAACTGCTTTGGAGTACTGTCAGAGTAACGCAACATTGAAAAACTCCGAGTTGTTGCTTCCGCAATGAAGTAAAATATAAATGAACGTACAGAGAGCTGTAATCTGTCAATGCTGTGAAGAAATGTTTATACATTTCTTCATAGACGTAGGGCGTAAAACAAATTCAAATTACGAAAATTAGTGCAGTACAGTTGATACGGCCTTAACAAATGGTGTGGAGGTTCTTAAATTGTTCTTTTGTGCCTCTGCCGAAACGGTAAGGCATCACTACGCAATCATTTTTCAAGAGAGCGGGACGTTCAGCGGGTGTTTTAACAGAATGGCGCGTTCGTTGCACTCGTGCGTACATGTGAAGAGTGTGTATGCGCACAGCGGCAAAACCCCATTAGAGCATGCACCAGGCTTCTATCCAGCGACCTATGCAGAGATAATGGTTTGGAGAGTCGCTTTTAGGTCCTCACATTGTCTCCCGCTGCTTAAACAACTATAAAACAATGACATGGTAAGGTGAGAGAACGAAAACGGTAGAAATACAAAACGATCATGGCAATAGAAACACGTGAATATTGCACAGGACACAAATACCACTAGAATTGGAGGCAATTAATTCACGGGGTTCAGAGTACGCTACCTAAGTTACTTTATTGAGACAGGTAAGAATTACAATGTTTTAGCTGATGGGTCCAGTCGCGTCAAAGTGGACGTACTTTTCTCGGCACGGGCGCGAGTTCGCAGAAGCTGGTAGTGCTCACAATAACAGGAACTCATCACCATAGCTTTAAGATGAGCGAAAACGTGAAAACGAGCAATATTGGGTAATGGCGTTAATCGTTCACTCAAAGCGGCGAGCAGTTGCAATTTAGCAACCGGCGAGCACCTCGCGTGCAGTCACGACTGACGGCACCCGCCGTGACGTGTTCCGGCACCACCTGCTCTACCATGAAGCCGCCGGACTCACCAAGCGCCTTTAGACGGCAGACTGCTCTCCGTGCCATTGTTGCTGCTGCTTCCCTTAGTTAAGCGTAGAGGCTCCACGCTTTCCTTTTCTAGCTTACCTATCTCTTTTACCACCTTCTTTCTCCTCCCTAAACTTTCATCCCCCTCCTTCCCCCCCCCCCCCCCCCCCGCTGGGTTGTATGCAGGTGGGCCCCCAGATGGACTCAATAATATCCCCAGTGGACTTCCTTTCCTTTTCCCCCGAATCAGTTAGTAGTAGTAGTAGAGAGTAAAAACATCCGCTGCAATAAACACTTTTGAACTTGTAGGTAACGAAACACCCCTTTAGTTTAAACTTATATGCTGCTCGCTTTTAGTTGGCGTGCTAATATTCCAACACTGCTCAAGATAACGTTCGTTTATCTCGCAGCTGGCTGTGGGCATCACCGGCAAGCTGGTCGCTGTGGTGGGCACCCTGGTGTCCATGAATACTGTTGCCACCGTGCTCTACGACTTCTCCAACACCACCTACCCAGCAGCTGCTGATGACATCCTCCGCGAGCCACGGTTTCTGGCACATTCTCCCTTATAGCTCCGCTCCGTTTGAAGGAGAGCGTTACAGATCAACGCTAAAGCGAATTGTTTCGAATATTTTCACTATTTTTCTTACTTATATACTGCGACACAGCTATTTTTGTCATTTCTCTCACGCGGAGCTCAACACACTGACGAGGGTGTGTGCTCTATCCTGCAAACCTTTTTTTAATATGCTTTAAATTGCCTATTTTGCGTATTTTCTTTACATTACGGCAGGTGCAGTGCTCCGAATGGTGTTTTGAAAGGCGCGCCAGCATGTGGTGTTTTTTTTATATTAGAGGGTACAGTTTGTGACGAATGTTTTATAAAAAAAGCAAAAGCCTTATAAAAGTGAACGGTGCGTTCCTGAAACCTTACGACGAAGTCTTCAAGTCCACGTCCTGTGCAGTGAAAGCTGAACTATTTGGAACCTACTTTTTAAAATGGCCTGGTAGTTCGTGCATTGCGGACCCGTCCATGAATAACGGCTGTTTTTCAAAGACCTCACACGTGTGAGAAACGTTGTAGTAGTCAGTTGGCCACATCGCTGACATCATTGTCTATTCTCCTCACCTCTTCTCGCGAAAGCGTATACGACTATTCACTGAATATAAAAAGTGCCCCGGTCACGAGGGTAAAAGCATTCCGTTATTGTTCACGGCTGCTTTAATGGCAACTGGTAAACTTCGTTTCACTGTTAACGTTGTGGAAACAGTATTTCTCTTACTATTTGAGTTTTTGATAGTTATGCTATATGAAACATTTCCCTCTCATACTTCCGGCGAATTTCAAAACTGGATATTTGTTTATTGCGTGAATAAACTGTCCGCTTTCCTTGCTTTAATATTGTGTTGAAGTATCAGTTGACGGCCCAAGTGCTCATGAATCACATCCGCGCCGAAATGGCTCTACTCTTTTCATCTATCGAAGCCCAAAGAATTGACCTCGCGGTTGTTTGCGACCCGCAAGTTCGAGGCGACCATCCAAAAAATTCTGCGTGGGTGCTTCAACAGGGAGGTTCCCGTTTGAACCCATTCCCATTTCAACCTTCCGGCTTGTTCCCTACCGTTTCAACCCGGTGCAAAACGACCTTACTGTTTCGCGCTTTCCATTTCGTCTGTACCCATTTGAACCCGTTCCCATTTCGACCTTCTCGTTTGTTCCCTCCGATTTCAACCTGGTACAAAACGCCCTTCCCGTTTTGTATTTTCCCATATTTCCTTTGAAATGCAGAACAGGTATACATCACATGCAATGCACGCAGTTTCGTCAAGTGGCCCTTTCAGTAATTTATTTTTCCCTCGGGTTATCGCTTCTTGATTATATATAAAAACACGCAACTGACGGGATTTGACCCCACACCGATACCGGATGTTCCGTTCACAAGTTTTTTGACAGCGTAACTTCCCGCCCGACCCCGACTGGTTAGTTCACCGTGGTGGCCTCTAGGAGCAGCGGTCCTGGAAAAGTCTTTCTAAAGCATAGCTGTTCCAGTGCGATTGTTTCTTTTCTGAGGAGCCATGAACGAAGAAGCTAACTTATTGATTCCGTAAAGAAGCTATACGAACAAAAAATGCGGAAGCATTTCCTTCATTAAAAAGCTCCAAGAGCACAGCATCGGCCCCAGGCATTCGCAATCTTTTATCAGACGGAAATATTGGCCGGTTGCGTAATTGCAGAAAATTGCTGCATAAAGTTTTTGCAGTATTGCATCGCCCGTTCCTTGGATGCACATATTGGGGAACACACTAAAAAACGGTAACGCATATTTTGGGAAAATAGAATGGGTTGAAATGATACAACTTCAAATGGGGAGGGCGTTTTGGGAGTTGGCTGAACCTGGAAGGGCGTTTTGGGAACGGGCTGAAACAAGATGCGCCCAAACGGGAAGGGCGTTTTGGGAATGGGTTCAGACGCTATACGGATTCAACCGGGAATCGGTTGTTTCGGGCTACACTTGTTCATCTTCCACTGTGGTCAATAAACCCAGCACCACTCAGCGTAAAATCTGTAGAAACAGCGGAGCTGTCGTTGTCTTGTATTGGCTCTAACGTCAACGGGTGCTCTCCCGACAACAGAATCGACTTTGCCGACCAAATCCTACGGTTCGCGCAAAGGAATCTGCAGCTGAACGCCAGCGGCAGGAGACTCCTCATGAACCTAACGGGAGGGAGAGGTACCGTCCCTGCGACACCACTGCGCCATCTATCGGCGGGTTAGGGAACCGGTTTCTGCAAGGCCGCCTGCGTGACGCACTACTAGTAGCAGACTTACGAAAAGCCTTGACCTTGAACAACTCCGCTGTTAAGAACCTTGCTGCGTGGTTGTTTATCAAACCCACCTTTTGGCCTCTTTCTTGTTCCTGTATCCCATTCAACATCGGCGTCACGGTTTAAAACACCCAGTCCTTGTAAATTTTTCTAGGAGTACACCTCGCGCCATCTCTGGCTCTATACTGCATCAACCCCGCCATTGCGTCCATTACGTCAGTCTTTGACAGTTAAAACGCTGACGAGGTTGTTGCCGGTGATTTTAGCTCGAACCGATAGGGGAGTTATGTATACGGAACATGGAGGCATTAGGTGGTGCACGCTATGAATTTCTTGTGGACTTCTGCCTACTGTGCATACCGTGGATTCTAGTCTACTGTGAATGCGTGTGTGACAAACCTGGCCGCCCAATTTATCCACACTAGAGCCTTGTACTGTTGTGCTTGGAACACTCATCCTATTCTCTTCAGGAACTGCTGATACGGCTACGCTACGTTATTTGACCTCACTGGTTTGTAAGCTTCCGCTTCCATGTGTGCACAAGGTTGCTCGCCAGTTCCTGCACGCAACTAGCGCTACCTACCTGTTCACTTGGAACACCCCTCCTCTTGTTTTGAGCAACTACAAGAAACGACCGCCGCTCGTCGGCATGAATAGCCGTGGGTAGAAACACGTGTTTGGGCGCGAACGGCCTGGGTTAGTGCCCAGCAATGCATAAATTCTTGCAAGACCCGTGATTTGTTTTTTTTTTGCTGTAGAATACTCCCTTGACTCAATTTTACACATTTCGTGTTGTAAATTAGGGCCCTTTGGCATTTTTTAGGTAGATTTCGGGGAAGGGAGCGGCAAATCAGCACGTTTAATACAAGTTCTACATCCCACCGGAACTGTCTGGGTTGTACCTATGTTGAAACGGAATATCGTCACTGGCGCATGAATAGATCCGTAGGACATCGCGTTAACGGCCTGGGTTTGAGCTTCAGAAATAATACTTTTTGCTAAGTCCAGTGATTTCTTTACTTCAACAAACGATGGTTTAGGATCTTTCAGTTGGTTCAGTCCGCCAACACGTTCTCAGTTAGGCCTTCTAGCTCGACACGAGAAAGGTGTGCACGTAAGGTTCCCCTGGACGGCCAGGCTTCTCAAAAACGTGACCCGGATTCCCTGCCCACGTTTGTCACCGACTACGCAGAAATGTGGACAGATGTCGCGTTGACTGCAGGACTGGCCTAGTCTTCGTGGACTTTCTGTGGCGCTGCATTCTTCGCTCCTACCCCGGTTTCACGTTTTTTTGTGTGTGTGGGACATACCATGGTGCAAAGGACATTATTCTTCAGACAACTGCGACAAATCAAAGGTGCCTCCGGGACAGGTTGAAAGGAGAAGCCTCCCCAGCGGAGAAGCAGACCCAGAGTTACCTCTTGGGAAGTCAGCGGTGCCATGCAGTGTAGGCGTGATACTACTACTACTTTTGCTGTTGCCACGGGAAGTTGGGGGGTAGGGGCATGGCGATCCTAGTGGATCTTCTATTCGCGAGGTTTGGTAACAGTCGATTCACAGATCCCCCATCCCCTGTTTACTGAATACTCTGGCACAGTTTTCAAACTTCTTTTCCTTCAAAGGTGAACTGAATAACTTCACGTGAACAGCAACAAAATATTGGAGAATGTCAATATCGCTTGAATACCATTACCGAACCTCAAGGGGGCAGTCGTCAAGTAATGGTTAACCGTTCCGTCCATGTCCTTACGACCGAATATACACCTCTACGTATGTTTGCCTAAAATGCCATACGTTCTTGTATTAAACAGTTTTGTAGTAGATCCACGACGGGCTCGGTTATAGTTTTAAAGCAAAACTATCTTCGCCTCACAGATGGCGTTCCATATCGCACCGGAATGCAGAGCAGGAAAGCCAACTTCAAACAATGTTTGAAAAAACGATAGTGATCTAAGCGAAAACACATCAAGCGTCTCAAGAGAAAAACACTCCCCATAGTCGGAATCGAACCTGGGTCCCTCGCATTACGACGCCGCCGTCTATCTGGCAGCACCATTCCGAATAGTGTAGACGCAGTTTGTGTTTTAGATGCAACGCATCTCTTTAACTCGCCTTGTCCGGCGTCGTTGTCGCGGCGTAGTCCGCATCCCTCCCCCATTCTCCTCGCCGCGGCAGCTGCGCGCTCTGCCGCTCTCACCGCAGCGACATCTGTGCGTCAGCACGCAGCTTGCGCTCGCCTGCGCTCACTCCCGTCGCCGTGCCAGCTGTGCGTTATCGCGCAGCTTGCGCTCGGTTAAAAATTTACACCATCTTCCCGCGAGCGGAACCATGGGTTAGATGTGACGCATCGGGGGTGAACATGCTGCGTAAATAGGATACACAACAACAGCAATCCACACGCTGACATCGCTAACATAACGGAAACGCAACGGCAACCCCCGATGCGTCGCATCTAACCCATGGTTCCCCTCGCGGGAAGATGGTGTAAATTTTTAATTTTGACTCAGGTTGTATGAATATAAAAGTTGACTTAGGTTAAAGAGGATTAAAGAAGCGAAGATTTCTAATCCTTTTTTAAAACTATAGCGGCTTTGATGTTTTTGGCAATGTGTCGGATTATCTTGCGAGCGATGGTAAAAGTATGTGAACAAGTCGCTTGAACGAACAAGGCTACGTATGCTTTGCCCGTTGCCGATTAGGTGCAGATTTTCTAACAAACGATCAGCAGCATGGGCGTGGTTGCGCAACCTTCAGCTGGCTGCCTTTATTGTACTGTTGTACTTTTCGTGAAAAACGACTAAGGCGACAGTTAGCGCAGGGAATCCTGCATTCCCCGGGAGTAGCGCGGGGAATCCTGTTTTGTAGCGGTGTGTTTCTCGAGCAGGAACCCGGGTCAGTCACGACCATTGTCCAGGTCACAAATTTCTCCCGACAGCTGTCGCACCCCGGAGCATACGCAAGTCCATATTCCGGTAAAAAATCCGGCCGCACATTATGTTACGTGCACAACACAAGCAGTAAAACAACGTCACATCAGCACCCTGAATGCTTGTCAACGGACCAGCTGTCGTGTCAACCAGACCACCAGGATTGTTGCAACGGCATTACGTAAACCACTAGCCGGATTGACCACGTACACCACTTTTGATACCGTCTAGGGGCTTTAAAAGACCTTATAGGAAGACGATGGCAACTACTCAGAGCCATGTCCTTGAGACAACGGAATGTGAGGAGCCAATACAAGAAGCGCAGCAACAGAGTCACTAATCGGTTTCTCCACAAAATGGATGTTTCGGGCAGACATTTCTAAACTCACGGTGTAAAGATTTGTCATTTTCCAAACTTGTGCAGAGCAGATATAAAATGTGTAACTACTTGAAAAAAATACACTGAGATAACAGTCATAAACTGCACACATGGTGAGAATGCAGTGAGAAGCGGTCAAAGCATACCACTTTTTGTAAAACTTGGAGAAAGCCATCATTTATTGAACACAAACAATGCGAACAGTAAGTATTGTCCTTGATGAGCCTAAGTCTAAATGGGATATAACTTATGTGCAACTCTCGTTATATTCATGAGACTCCTCTGGCAGTTTTAGCACTGTTGGGAAAGAACAGCGCTGCAAAATGCTCCTAAGTTGCACTAAATTACTTTTTCTCACTTTTATTGCACAGTACATTTTATTCATTTAAAAATACCTACCCTTAATACCAGCCTTATATTACAGCATATGGCACAAATACGTCCAACAACCCACGAAGAGCTCTACACTATAAACCAATGCCCATCAACAGCACCCAGAACAAAACGTGACGAAGCAGCTTTTTGTCCTGCTGAGAACATCTCCGTCCAAAATAATTGGATGTCCAGACTTTGTGTGTTGCCATTCAATCAAACATCTAAGCTTGAGCACGCTCGCTTCTTGACTGGCTCTGGGAACATAAAGCTTGTCAGTCGCCTGTGCCCATTGGAGACAGGAGCAGTCGTGAGTCCAGACTGGAGAATTCACACTCCAAAAAGCTGCCAAAGTGCCAGTCCACAGAAAAAACATGAAACAACATGAAACAAGCAGCAGAGCACTTCACCACATACTCAACACCTCCTGGAATGTGTCATTTCTATAAAAAGAGTAACGTTTCAGCGATGTCTCTCAAGTTCGAGGTCAAGCCAGACAGGCCCACATCAGTGTTTGATTGGTCACCAGCTTCTTCTGTGAGCATCACTTCCAACTTGAAAAATTAAGGATTGCGGGACATTGTAAAGACTACACGTGCAACATGACGAATCTATATGCTGGATAAAAGTTCCTAAAAAATAGCACTCGTGCCCAGTTGCACGCTAAAGAAAAAGCGGCCTGCGCTTACTTAGAACTTTGCATCACTTTTGATTTTCCGGAAAAACCCCACCCCAAAGAAAGTTTTCAGAGCGCAGCTAGCTGCCTGTAATTGCTGCAATAAAATGTCAGCACAAGAATTAAGCTGCACACTGGACGGGATCACATTTTTCTGATGCACTACATTTTTTGCAACAACAATTTCTTGCTCAGCATACATTTAAACTTCCATGTACATGAATAAAATGGCAATTAATGGAATTAAAAATCGTTAAGGCAAAAGCTTGGTTTAAGCAATAAACCCCAAAATGAGCAGTAACTCTAAAAAAACCACAAATATTTTATCATTACGTCACTGAAAATTAATTCATTTGTAAATACCAAGCAGGCTCTCGCTCACTATTTAGAGCAAGTCAAATACACACAACTGCCAAGTCAGCCGTCCGGCACTTCAAAGGTACTTCGTGTGAATGAGAAATAATGATAGCCACTATTACTGTGGAAGTCTTTATGACGTCATGTGTGAGGTGGTTGCTTTAACCCAATATGCTTGCCTTAAAAAACTAGCATGCCACCTAATGCAGTATTATGTAAGCATTTGGCAAGATAGAACAACTGTCCACGTCATGGCAAAAAAGGGCTTTCCAAGTAGCTTTCTTGAAAAGGCAGAAGCTAATTTGTATTTCTCATAGCTTAGACTCGGCCATAGCGCCTATTCTTGACTGATCATCTGCTTTTAAAGAGCGTACAACTCAATTTCAAGTTGCTGAGCCTGAGAATGCCAGATGGTATCGTGAAAAACAATATTAGTGTAAACAATGAAAAAAATCAGTTAGAAATAAGCCTTCAATTCAACTGAAGTATAATCGGTCAAACACATTCTGGAATGCACTTGATGGAATGCTGAAACAAATAACAGGTGTAAAAAATGGAAATGATCACCACCAAACTGTACGTTTCAAAATATTTCACCAGCTTAATCCTGAGCTGCATATGTTCCGTCCATGAGTACCCAGATTTCTAATCTGCTTCTCCGAAAATTGACCTGAAATGTCTCAAAGCAGTCCATCTGTTGACATGTTGTCTAGTGTGTTGTAAAAGATATAAACTCGTTAAGTGCCATCTTTTGCAACATTAGACGAAACGTCTGATACCAATTGCGACACCGATACCTTTTTTTCAGAGAGATGCCTACAGGAAAAACTTGCTTCCTTTGGTGAATTTGTTGTGTGCACATGTCGCAGCAATAATTGACATTTTTGCGCATTATAAAATGAGTTCAGGAGTTCAAGTTTAACTGCTTTCTCTTGTGTCTGTGTTGGATACCTACTTTTTTCGTACAACCTTAAAATGTTTTACAGCCTGAAAACTTGGTAAGAACACCTCACACGATTTGCAGACAGAGTGTGTGCGAATTGTGGCCAAGACAGTCATAAGCTAGTATACCGCATGCACACAAGTTTGAACGTGCTTCAGAGTGTCTGCTAATGGTTCAAATGGTTATTGGTTCAATGGTTCAAAGTAACCGCAAATGAGCTTTGCCAAGATTAAACTCTGCTGACAGTAGACGGGTAGGAAATGTCTCATGCACCATACAAGCGTCTTGATAACCTGTACCTATCGCCGATGCTCTCAAACAACGGAATATTTATTTTAGTGTTTGTTCTGGCGACATATTCATTGAAGGTAGACACTGTGTGCCTTCATTTGCAAACACAACCAATATTTTTTGTTTTCGTAATCTTATCGGGAAGTACCAAGGCAAGTACCAATGAATAGTGTGCTTCTGGAAATTTGCATTTGATGAAAATGTGCTCATAGAAAAGCAGTATGGCTGCTTTCATTCGCCCTTTACATTGCAATCACTGAACATTTTCAGATTTCGAAACCACATTCTAGCTATTTTGTAACTGCAGTGTCAGTTAAAACCTGTAGAAAATGTGCGCAATTGGTAACGCGGTTTTAAAAGGGCCATAAAAATACAACTTCGGTTAATTAAAACGCTGTTTTGTCCTTACAACTACAATGCGATATAATTAGGGGCAGGCAATCGATTTGTGTGGAGTATACACACTCTATCCCAAGTGAAAGGGCATGCCTTGAAACACATTGAACCAGAACGGTTTTTTTGATACAGCCCCAGAACATTTGAAAGTGGAATTTTTAGCCCCACCGGCCATACATATGCTGTCAAAATGAATGCTGGCAACCAAAACAGTCAGCCCTGCAAAAGCATGCTTTTAACTACGTGAGCTGAAAAGAGGTATTTAAAAACTTGCCCCTGGCTAAAACACTAACAAAATTCAACCTGTTCTATTCTTTTGTGCTGTTTCCGGATCATGCTTTACAATAGACAGAGTTGTTTGTACGCTAGTGTCACGTTTAGACACAACATGGCGCCACGTTACAGATTTCAGAAAGTTAGGGGCAAAATTGAAATTACTTCGGCCAATTTATTTAGATATTCTATGTGGTTACCCCACATATGAAATGCTGGTTTTCGTTTGAGCTATAGGACATGGACACCTTAAAAATCAGTGGCATTTCCCTTTAAAGGAAACATATTCAACAAAAGTGACTCCCCGGCCAATCTCCGACGATGTGTTTATGATGTCGCGGAATCTTCTTTCGAACATAAAAGGTTCAAAGCAAAACACAGAATAAGTGTCGGGACCGGTACAGAAACGTAGCCTACATGCAAAGGAGCGTAAAATGAACCACTAAAATGGCTGGGGCTGTCCTTCAAAGCTACCACCAAGAAACATGAATGGGAGATAGTAGTGGGGCCTGTTGTTCCGTTTGATAGTATCACATGAATGCTGACGCACAATTAACACACAAAAAATCTTTTTAGTGTCGGCCCACAACAGGTCACTTCTGCCCCCATCACGTCACTGGAACCTTTTCAATATTTCTTGCGTTTGTTCGGTTTAAAAAAACATCTTTCATGGCTGGAACAGAGATAAGTGAACTACCAAAGTATAATTCCTTCCAGTCCAGTTCCTTCCAAATGACCAAAGTTGTATTTCAACTTGATGGCAATTTAAGTAGTTGCACCCCAATGAAAAAGACATCTTGACAATCCTGTGTAGTATCACAACAAAAAAGTAATATACCGCTGCATATCTTTACATGTGTCAATGTAACAAAACTACTGAGAAGTTGACGCTCAACTGCCTCAGTGCACCAGGCAAAACATATACCCTTCTGATCAGGTAGTCATGGACGTTGACATACGTTAATTTGATGTACTCATGGCACTGTCAAATAAACGTGCTAGGCTGTCAACCATGAAAGAAGTACAAAAGCTAACATCTCAGCTGCTCATGAGCTTACCAACCCAATCAACATAAACATTTGGGCTAGTTGCTGAGTAGGAAACTCATCCTCCGCTCTATAAGGTAATACAGAGGATAGGACTGCGTCAATAGCACACCCGTGAATGAAACCGTCTTCATCTCAGAGCCACGCGGAAAAAAATAGCCATCTCTGCTTAGCCCGGGGATGAGACAAGGCAAACAACCTCAAGTATCTCAAAGGGACTCTGTAACATTGCCGATAAATGCTTTTACTCTTTTGTTCCTGTCTGGAAGCATTGTGAAAGCTATAGTTATCGTTAACAAGGAGCGGCACTGCGTGATTTGCTCGTAGCAGCAGAACCGCCTTCCGTTTCTGCTTTGTTTTTGTGGCTGTTTCTTAAAATGGCCTTCGAATGCGTGTATTGCTGCAGCTGAAAAAAAGGCGGCCAGAAGCCGCTACACTGGTGCAATGACGTAATTCCCAGCCTTGAAGAATTGCAGGCCATGGAGTAAGGGAAAATTATCTAGAGCAAGTTTCTAGTTATCCGATGGGCATAGAGCAGTAAATTTTGGCTGAGGTACTTTGTGACCTCCCAATCTAAGTATTGGATGTGTCTGCTGACTACGTTCTGAAAGCATTCAGAATTTAGAAAAAAAGTTCCAGAGTCTCCTTTAAGCCCAGTGCAAGAGAAGAAATGAAGGCTTCAAAACACACAAAACATTAACCGACGTAAACAAGGCGTGGAGTAAATGGAAAGAAATTACTCGCGAATAATTTTGGAATGTTGCATTTCTGCATCTTGATGCCTGGAAGGACAAGAAGCGTCACGGTTCAAATTTGTTCAAGAACATGCCTTAGCGCTTACATCACAATTTCGATGATTGAAAGTTTCAGCTGTGTTTTTCAACAGTTGCCTCACAAAATCAGGCAGGGCATGTGAATTTATAAGGGCATGTGTTTGCATGTAGATGTGACAAAACGTATTGTGTGTCAGCCTGGTTTCACGTCAATTATGAGTTCCTCGTGAAGTCTGGCATCTCATCTGGTACCATGCCTATATGATGATGATGCACGCCAATGTTCCACTCGATCAAACATTCTTAGATTCCTAGTCTCCCGCTTGCTTTCTACTAAGGTATAACCGCGGCCTGTTTCCAAGCTCGCTCTTACAAACCGTACACACAAAAAACCTGGACACAAACCTTTGTGCGGTATTGAACGTACGCTATACTTTGCCCTTTCGATGCTAAGTACGCGCTTTAGGTTCCAACCATAACCTCCGGCGTGGACGAGACTGTGCCAGAACGTGTGGTGCGGCACTTTCATTGAGCAACGTTGGTCGTCGGCGTTGGCAGGGCGGGCGGAGGTTCGGGGCAGCCGCATGATCAGGAGACGGCCCCGTTCGTCTTGGGACTCGGCTCAAGCTGCTGGTGGTGGTGGTGATGATGGTGGTGGTGATGGGGACCGAATGCATGCACACTGACCGCGTGTGACACTGACAACAACTGCGCCGAGCTGTCTTCTGTGCGAGTCGTCGGTGCGTACTGACAGGTCGCGGCACATTCGGCAGTTCCTGCTGCCGCAGAAGGTGCGTACGCGAGAGCTTCCTCCGAGCCCTGCTCTTGCTGCCCGACTCCAATGGGCGTAGGTTTGGCTGAGTACACGGCCACGCCGACGATAACCAAGCCAAAGGACACCATGTACAGCCAGTGGAACTGCGAGGAGGGCAAGACAGAGTTAGTGCGATCCGAGGGTACCCGCTTTCACGGCATACAAAACTTGGTCTCAGAAAAACAAAATACTGAGCGCACTTGATTTATTAAAATTTACCAGTCCTCTGAATATTTTTAAGACATTTAATAAAAACGAGGGCATCAATATCGATGAAATGGTCATCTCAGAATAGAATTAGGATGTGGCTATCCTTAAGCAATAAAAAATCACCGCGAATTTTTGCCCTATGTTCTGCTACATCATAAAATTTTCGTGGTTATTCCCATTACCGTAGAATTTAAGGCTCTGGCTACATAAACAGCCCATAAATTATAAAAAGCAGATTTTAAGCAGCACAATTTTCCCAATTATCCGCGGTTTTCATTCAAACACACTATCATGCAAATGGAAGTGGGTTCATCCTTCCTTCAACGTCTACACTGCTGCCCCTTTTTAGCATCAGCCCAGGAATGTTGGCCGCTATTTTAATGTCATGCACTAAGCACTCGGTCATTTTTTGAAGGACTCTGAAAGTTCTGGTTGCCCAATTTAAAGCAATAGTATGTATGCCCAAAATACCGGCGAAAATGCTTCTTCCGTGGGTGTGTGCGTCCCGTGAAAACAACATTAGCGTCATGGACTTGTCCTTTACTGCAGTGACACTGGAACAGAGATGTGTTAGCGGACTCTTCTCCCGCATTGCGATCCCATTTTTAGTCACAATACAGGGGATGCGTGGACTACGGATAATACTGACGTGCCATACTGCTTTGGAGAAAGTAAATAACATCTCCCTCCCCTTGAGGGGCAATGATGGGTCAACCGGTGGGATGATTTGCTGATGTATGATGCCTTCCCTCTTCTGGAGGGAGAATGGTGCGTGATCCGTTTCTGGGGTCAGTAACCACGCCTTAAAAAGCCGATCCCTATCCTGAATGTCTTGGATGGGGAAGCAAGAAAAAGATGCCTTAACTAAATTTTTCTAAAGTAAAATATTAATATTTTCTGCGTCTTATTAGCTCAGGTTGCTAGAACCATTGCTCGTTAGGAATGACAAATTATGTTTTATGTTACGCTCCGTTTTAGGCTCTGAAAATTTTCCTTATGAAAAGCACTACCATCAGGTGTAGTGTACCAGCAACAATCTTTGTTGAAGAGTTATTTTTAAAACACCGAATACATTACATTATAGAATAACCTCAGGCAATATATTTACAAGCGGTTGGTGAGTACAAGCACAACAACTCATGCCCATTCATAGGAGTTAGAAGACTGTTACTGAATTAAAGTCAAATGGCACTTGAAGTGCAACAACATGAAAAATTCCCCACTTTGGAAGCCTTCGAAGGTACTGTGAATGAATGCTCGATTACTAAAACACAATACAGTGCATACGCCGGTATTTTATGGAATTTTGAATTGTGTTGTTTTTTGAAACTGAGCAACATGAAAGTACGGGCTAGTTGCTACTCCATTAAATAAAATTTTATAGCACGAAAAAAAACATAACGAATGACGAAGAGCGCTTGTCTGTGTCACCGCTCTTGGTCCATCGTTCTATTTGTTTTTTGCTGTGTAAACATTTGTGCAGTTAAGGTTTCTGTTATCGCACAAGTGACTTCGCTGAATAGGTTCTGTCACACAGGTGTTCATTTGCTCAACTGAGAGAGAGAGAGAGAGAGAGAGAGAGAGAGAGAGAGAGAGAGAGAGAGAGAGAGAGAGAGAGAGAGAGAGAGAGAGAGAGAGAGAGAGAGAGAGAAAGATAGAGATAGAGAGAGAGTAATCACCTTGTAGTGGAAGACAAACACACCAATGGCTAGAGCATAGAAATCTGCTGATAGGATGGACAGGTTCGCCGCTGTGGCACTCGACAGCCGGATGACAACTGGCATCAGCAGGTACAACAGGAACAGGCTGCCCGAGAACCCCAGCAACAAGGATACTGCAGAAGAAGAGGTGAATGGAAACGAAAAATCATAGGGGTGCTGTTACTTATAATGTAAAGTCAAACACGTTTCGAATTCGACGAAACCAGAGGAATCAAGCATAGCATAACATTTCAATTTCGCAGGCCAGAATTGTACTGCGGAATTTTTTTCCGAAAACATATCCTCCTGCCGAAGAATGAAACACCGCCTCCGGATCTGTTGTAGTGCTTTGAGAGTGCCATGTTCTGGATACGGTGTGGACTATATTACATATCCGGATTTCACGCCTAGTTTGCCACATTATGTAGGAAAATAACATGATATGATAGGCAGAAACAAACGAGTGTTTAACAAACGAGTGCAGCAAATGTTCCAGGATAAAAAATATCGCTATTATCATCTTCTAAACTGAATTTGTGAATTTTACTGTCAATTTATGAACTATTCAGGTACGCCAAGACTTTTATAAAGATGGCGAAGCTTTTAGCCTTCAAACACATCCATATTTTTAAGGTGACGTTATTTTTCAATGCTTCGGGCAGCATCTCTGGATCTATAAGCCATGGCGTGCGGCAAGTCTTTCAGGATGACAACATATTTAGCAGTATAGTCAAATACATTACCTACATGCCCAACTAATCATTCTTTCATGAGACAGCATATAAAAAGAGTCGCTATTTCAAGTAGTGGATGTAGTGCACCTATGCAGGAAACTAAAATTCCGGCCGTAAAAAAAAAAAAAAAAAATCAGGTTTTCATTTTCTAATTTTTTGGCTGCGACACCTTTTAACTGAACACAATAATGTAAGGTGCATTTGTCCACATTAGTGGCAATAAAAATACATTCACCAAAAATTAGTTGAAAGGCAGAAAAGCCGAACATTCAATTGTAGGCTTTATTTTTAAGCGTCTTGTCGGGACTATCTCCCGCGATGCAATTTTCGGGCTCAAAATTCAGGATGTTGCGCTCATATAACTTCCTGATCGCCTCACTGGATACCCCCATTGGAATCCGAGGCACTTTAGTCTCCTCGGAACTTTAGTCCTCGTCCCTTTGCGGTGTTCCCAGAATGTTATACCAACACGCCCAAGCTTATACCTTAGTACTTTAGTCGCCAGAATTTTTATGGTACTCCATTCCCGCGAACGGAATTTAAACGTTTGTGGCTCATCCACAGGCATGACCATTCGCAACTGGCGCGGATGCAGAGCGCTGGATCTTACAAACTTACTTTAGACGGCGACATCATAAAAATGCCACTGCACTCGCATCGACTGCGACCTCATTTAAATAAAAGCGCAAATAAGAATGAAACGCACAGGCCATAACGACAATAAGACACACTAAAGCAAGGATAATTAACAGGCAGAATGACGCCGTACTTCATGCGATATGCGAGGTGACTTACGCATGGGGCGTATTCCCAACTATACTCACTCAGCTGGCGAATAGCAACACTTCATTTTTCTTTATTTACAAGCATGTATTATCTGCAGGTATCTCCTAGTTACACGAGATCTTTTGGGCAGCGCCCTCTTACCGTTTTGCAGCTACACTCGCCTATTACTTGCCTAGTTAACCTACAGTGGACTGCTCAAACGACGCGACTACGCTACGTTAGACTGGGGTCGCTTGGGTAAGTGTGCATAAAAGCTGCTTTCCCTACGAAGACTATTGATGAAGGCAACAGTAAAAATGGGATAAAGACAACGCAGAACTGCACAAGAATCGTAAGATTTGGTCAGCAGGACAACAGTCACGCCATCTTCATACGTGATTAAATAGTTCCTTTTGATCTTAGCACATCGTCATACATCCCCGAAGTCGAGCTTTAGTGTTCCAACGCTTAGCATAATTTTTCCTTTTTTCTTCTTTCTCATTACTGCCTCTTTCCCTTTCCGCATGAGCAGAAAAACAATCCAGGCTTTAGCGAGGTTAACCCTGCTTTCCTTTAACCTCTTTCCTCCCCCAACCGCAGATCAACATTTGGCACTCTCTAGCTACTAACTCCTGTAAAGCGTGCTCTGCCTCAAATACACCTTCGCGGTGGTGAAGCCAACGCTAAATAGAGAGAAATGCACTTTAAACAATATAAAGCAAGAGTTCTGACATTAGTTGGCAGAACCTGATTACTCAACTGCGCCCCGGGTACTCTTGTTACACTGTCTGCAACAGATAAGTTTCAAGTATAGCGATACATGAGTTTAGTTCGAAGCTCAGAGATGTTCAGCTTTCTAGGCAGAAGAAAAGTTGGTGCAACCTGTCGTGAGTATTCTTTCTGCATTATTCTTACTGCTCTTTTAATGCAAAAGTTAGCTAACTACGTTTGTCAGAAATCCAGCGACCCTAACACACAAAATTTGACCGACAAATGGCCGAACCGCGGCACACAAGATATGGCAGGCTACTCAAAAGCTTTTTGCTTTCCTGTTTAAGGGTTCCTGGAGCGATGTTATTTTCCGCACGTGTTTTTCCCGGGCCACGCACGCGCACATCACAGGCGGTCGTCAACTTATGGGGGTGCAAAGAGGCGGGGGGCGGGGGTGGGGCGAGTAGGCTTCGCGCGCACTGCGACATTCAAAGGCCTGGGCACGGTTGCCGGATGAAACGCTCCACGTCGCGATGGTGTGCCACGTGGCAAAACATCGAGCGGGCATGCTAATTACACCATTAGCCTTACGGGCGCTAGAGATTATGTCCGGATTAAATGTTATCTTTGCTTGGAGATGAGATGCGCGTGTTCTGAGTCATAATAAACGAAAGAAGAAAAAGAAGGAAATATAATTCATGACTGCAATAATTAACCGACATGTGCCCGTTCTGAAATTAGACACTCGTACTTTCGCAACCACTACATCATAAGTAGTTTTAGGTGTCCGTATCATTTTTAGCACGCATAAAAAGGCAAAGTTACGTGCAAGACATGTCCAACGAACTGCCCGACCTGAGGCTTCAATGTGTAAGCCTTCTCGGACGTATATATTACTACACGTGCCGAATATTTTACTCCTGGCCCTATATTAGCATCCTAAAGAGAAGTGAAAGTTATCAACGAGTAGAGGGAGACATACCTTCCTGCCAGTCATCCCAGCGGATCTCCCCTACCTTCTCTTTTTCAAGAAGAGCTCTGAAAGCAGAGAAGAAAACGATACACACACAAACATTAGGAAAGTAGGCGCAGGCTCGGGCCCGATTGATTCACGGCTAGACGCATGCTTGCTGCACACAAGTAATCCTGTCAATGCGATATTATACTAATTTACTTCGAACAGAAGCTTTAAAACCTCTGATTAACGTTCATTATGATAACTTAGTTTGCAGTGAAACCAATTATTTTATAGTTGTATGTCAGTGTACGAGCGAAAACAGAGACCTTACATTTTGACGAAATGTGACTAGTTACAAAAAAAGCTTTAACATCCTCTCCAAAGAAAGGTGGTAGAAGCGCGAAAACTTTCTGACAAGAAAAAAATGCCTCAAAAGTGCGTCAAAATTTCCGCTAAAAGTTTCTCCAACCTTCGCTGAAAGTGCATCCAATCGATTGTCAAACCCCCAAAGACCCGAATAGAAAAACGAACAACGAACCCATACGACGACTTTTTGCGCACTAAGCAAGTGCATCTCCGAACGATCTAAATGTATACCAATACGTGGTTTATGAGATAAAGGTATACTGTTGTAGTCGTTCTTCATGATCGATGCGTGTATTGTTTATGTGAAACCGTTCCTTTTTCGCGATGTTCAAGTAAGCGTTTCGACGTGAGCCCCGTTTCACGCACGCGCCGTGTGTCTAGAGATCTTATCATAGCTTTTCTGTCGACCAACCGGTCTATGCAGAAATGCATTAGGTTTCAGACAGGACGTCATTGGTCCCACTAAGGAAGCTTAAGCTTTCTCATACCGGATAACTAGAGACCGTATAAACAAAACAGCAGACGACTGGGCGCCGGGAGATTAAACTACCGAGGGAGGTAAACCATACGAGAAAAACAAATTGACCAGTCATGTTAACGAACAAGAAGAGCATACCAATTCTTTTCTCTCGCGGAGTAAACAACAGCTTCTAGATGCGTTTGTGGTCATAGAAACCTGACTAAAATAGCGCCATTTCCACTGCAAATGCGTTTATGTCCGCAGCGTGGAGAGCAAGATACATCTCCGGGAAAAAAACAAGCCAAAACAAGAGAAGCATAACTTCTACAGCGCTGTAATTAACAGTAAAGTGAAAAGTGACCGGACGGTTTTATCAGCTGCGAACGCTGTTTGCTCATGTTATAAACTTACTTGCTCTACCAATACTTATTACCGCGAACTGGCTCACCCAATCAAAGGAGGAGAGTACCGCTCCCAAGACCCTTTCACTCACTGTAAGTGGCGTCTAAGATTCCTTCTGCAGGTGACCTTCACCGAAAAGTTAGCTACGTCAAGTTGAAAGCCAATCGTCTAAATTTGGTTGCGATCCCCTGCCAACACCCCCTAAAACTCATCGAGGGAAATAGGGCCATCCGCCGCAACTTCCACTCTTTTAATGACCAATCTAAAGCTCTCAGTCAGCATTTCTTCACTAATTTAGTTCTCTCGTACTGCACCCACTCCCACAGCTTCAAAGACAAGCCAGAGCACCCTCGTCGCCGGACCGCATAATTTGCATGCACTTACCATTACTGCCCCAGCCACACCAACAAGCCGTGGCTAAGTAAAAGAGACGGCTGTCGAAACAATTACCCCTGCGCGCGCGCTCTCGCGCAAACCGCTTCTCCCGCGACAGTGTTTCAGCCCCTGTTCGCTTCCCTAAAGCCTCGCAAAATATTCAGTGCCACAGTCACGGCGAGCGGAACACGGAAACTTCATCAGTGGGCCCTTCATTACCGCACCATTCAAGCGGGGTGGGGAAACTCATTCGAGAAGGCAAGGCACGGTCCCTGATCCCCAGCGAGCCGATTGCCTCCCGATTCGGTCGGGATGCATCAAACACGGCGGCGAGTCAACGAGAGTCAACGAGACTCGATCGCACCTTCAAGACCGAAACAGAAGCGGGAAGAAGGGGCTTTCAATCACGGCCGGTGCTCGAGTCTACGCAGTTACGGCACCGGGCGCCGGGACGAAGCTCCGGGCGCGCGCCGGCACACTCGGTCTCCGCTAATGGCCGGTGCAAAGGCCTTTCCCGTCGTGAGGGAGCGGAGCGGGCAGCCGGAGAGGCAGCTCACGTTCGGCAAACCAAGCAAGGGCGGGACGAGGGGCCCCGCTATGGCGACACGGCCAGTCCGGCTGCCGTAATGACCACAAGGCCCCCCTAATTAGTCTCTAATGGTCCAGCACGGTCCGGACTGAGCGGCGGTGCAGCGCGCCCTCTGTTCGCCTACACGACGCACGTCATTGGCCTCGATGCGCTTCTCTCCACCTCCCCCCTATCTTCTTTCTCTCATTGTTCTCACTCTTTCCTCTATCTGTCTCGTTACCATTCTCTTTGCGGCATTGCTTTTTTTTTCTATCCATGCGAGGAGGTGGGTTCGCAATATCTGGATGATATTGACGACAAAAACCACCACTGAGACGGCTTGACAGTCGGAGGAGTTCTTTCGCAATCCCTTGCTTGGTCGTGGCCGTCGGCTATACGCCTTTTTATGTGGAAACATTACCTCACAACGAATAAATGCCAACAATACCTCTAACGTTAGTATAGAAGAGATGTTCTACTGTAAAACACATAGCATGACTCGACAAATCTAGAAGTGCACTGGGAAGAATCTAGAGCAGCATGATTCATACGCCCTTATCCGCGCGTTCCATTTCAGCTCCACCAGTCATTCCTCGATGCTAGCAACGCTGACGTTTTTGGGACTCAGTTCAAGATTGCGTAAGGGGTGCGGTCCACAATGACACGGCTAGGAGGACGCCTACGGACTGAACAAACAAAATATAATAAAAGCCGTGCTGGTCTGTCGGGATCCCGTTATTACTGTCCTGTGACGAACAGCAAAAAATCAAACAGCTGGAGAGAGAAGAACAAAGATACTGTATGAACGGACAGACAGACAGACAGATTCATTGATTGATTGATTGATTGATTGATTGATTGATTGATTGATTGATTGATTGATTGATTGATTGATTGATTGACTGACTGACGGGGGCGGACGGACGGGAGGCGGTCGGACAGACGGATGGATGGATGGATCTATGCATGAATGGACGGGCGGACCGACGGATCGATAAACGGAAATAAAATCCCCCCATTCAAACATCTAAAAAAACAATGAAATTGTTGCCTATAAATAATGAAGTCCGTTTCAGAAGGAATAAACCCAAAGTCTGATCTTCGGTAAACTGGCAAATGCAGTTATTTTTATTTTTGGTTACGCACAACAGCAACACCTTTTTTTCCCGCAACAGCGAAACCTTATAGACTAGTTCGCGATATAAACACATTCAGGACCCTATACTGTTTCCAGCAGCCAGCACTCTAACCTCAGAGAGCCAGAAATCGGTTCACAATACGCAGATATGAGACAAAACACCAATGTGAAGGCCAATTTTGGGGACGTACAAACCGGGCTAGAGGCGGAGTAAAAATTTTTTAATGCCGATGAGCTTTAAAGGAGCCATGAAGACAAAATACAAGTTTGGTTTATTAGAAAGACTGCTTAGTCCCGATAACAATGATACCAATATCATCGCAATCTTCGAACAAATAACGGAGATATTAAAGAAAACGTTTGAAGCAGTCGCGACCCCCTAGCCAATTTCCCGCAACTTTTCTATGACGTCACGGAACCTTGTTTGTGCGATTGGCGGCCGCCTAAGAGACCTGTCGCGACGACACATGACTGGACGTCTGTAATGGGGCATCTATTTCCATTTGACCGCATCACTTGAATGCTAACGTGCAGTTAACGCACTGAAAATTATGTTTTATTGTTGGCCCGTATGACGTCATACTTGCTCATAACACGTCACTGTGGCGCAAAATTTGAAAGTTTTTAAATACTTCTTGCTTTTTTTTCGTTAAAAAACATCTTTTGTGGCTCTAATGGAGCTGAGTGAGATACTGAATCCTCGCTCTTTCAAATTAAACGAAGTTGTATTTTCTCTTCATGGCTCCTTTAACAAGTCCCCATCATCAGCAGCATTTAACATTAAGCACGTTCCGACTCACGGACAAGTCTTCTCCGATAAACTTCCAATCGCTTCCACTGTGGATTACCCGAACATTTCTTAGACCCAGTTTTTTATTGCGTCCCTCATTAGATATATATATATATATATAGAGAGAGAGAGAGAGAGAGAGAGAGAGAGAGCGAGAGAGAGAGAGAGATCTTTATTGAAGTCTGGCGATGTTAGCTGGGCTAAAATGCCCAACTTGCTACGCCAGTTGATGACGTGATGAAGATGATGGCGATGATGCTCAAGAACTTGATGCGCACAGAGACGGTGAGCTATTCACAGCGACTGGTCTAGACCTGTGTGTTGCAGGTACTCTATCAGAGCTTTGGTAGCCCGTAAAGCACGTTTGGGACAAGCCCATGGTCCTAAGACGTCTTTTAGCTGTATGTCCATGGAAAGCGGCAGTCCCAAAGCCACAGCGAGGGAGTCTTTGAGCACTGAACCGAGCACATTCACAGAGCAGGTGCTGCAGGGTTTCTCGCACATCACAGTGTGGGCAGAGTGGCGACGTAGCCTGTTTTATCTTAAAGAGGAAGTTGCATTAGTCTAATCTGCATGCTGTGTACGCGATCCCTCCGTACCCATTTTGTTATTCCTGTTGTCCACCTGCTGTCAATCTACCACATGATATACGCTACCAAAGCCCAATTTTTTTCTTTTAATTTCAGCTGCTATGACTTCGAAGTGAGTCTGTTACCTAACACATGACGTCTGCTTCCTATCTTTCAGCGACACTCCTATCATCCCTCTTGCTTGGCTTACTTGGCTGATCTAAAATTTTTTTCAACGACCTTAATAAGACACCAATATCTGTAGCTGCCTCCGCCCAAAGACTACGACCCAGTTTCACCGCTGACTCCACAAACCTTCTGCAGTCGTCACTCCAGGAGGCAACTGTACTGCTCCAGCTGCCTTCTGGCTACAAAAACAATTGCACAAGAGACGCCCTCTTTACGTACAATTGTCGTGATCATAGAGTATGTTATACTTGGAATTCTACCATACGTCAGAAGACACCCGACCCCAATAAAAAAATGTTGCGTACGCTAATATGGGGAAATCTCCTTAAGCGAACTGTCCGCCCCGAGCCTTGACTTACGGCATTACAAAATAGCAGCTGTTTTCAAACGAACGACGTTGCGGAGTTCTCTTTAAACACGGCTTAGGCTCCATTTTTTTCGCATAAAAAATTGGGCGTGTGGTCAATCAAGGCTAACAAAAATCCGAGATTTTGAAGACCAGCGTCAAGAATGAGCACAGCAGTCAGGTGAGTGTGTTGACTGTGCCAGAAATTGCATGACAAATCTACGCAACGACCACGACTGCTAAGTGCTGCCGTGCTGGTGTCGAAGTGCCCCACGAAAATATCACAAAAGACAATGTTACCTATACGGAAAAAAGGCGGTCGTGTATAGGACGTGAAATCTGTTTTTCTTAACCTGGCCTTAGAGCATTACGGCTGCAGAGCAATAAGGTATCCCATAGGTTTGGTTGTAGGGTTTAACGCGCCGACGCAGCGCAGGCGATGAGGCGCGCGGTAGTGGAGGGCTCCGGATTAATTTTGACCACCTGGGGATCTTTAACGCGCGCCGAAACTTCGTACACACTGGCGTTTTTGCTTTTGGCCTCCATTAGAAAAGCGGCCGCCGCGGCCGGGAATACAACCCACGATCTCGTGCTCAGCAGCGCAACGACTTAGCCACTGAGCCACCGCGACGGGTTAGGTATCCGATAGGACGCACTGGCGAAGAACACGCACGGAGCAGAATCGAACACGGTAGAGCCCTACCGCCCAGCGTTAGAAACAGCGCTTAGAGAAGAGCCAAAAAGTACTAAAAAGACTCCGAAAAGTGCCACGTACGGCCAGTCCCTTCTCACGCAAGCAGGAAGAACTTGCACGTAAAAAAAAGAGTCGTATGGGATGCGTGCTGATGCCGTCGCATAGAAAGGAGCCCGGGGACGCATTGCTGAATCAGCGTGGTATCCTCTCGAGCAATGCCTCCGCACGGTCCAGAGAGAATCGATCACAAAAACGTCTCCCGGCGAAAACGTCGTAACACGACATACAACTACTCCCAAGGGGCAAGTTGGAAGACCGAAAAAGCACATCCATTCAGCCTTTAAATATTGTTGACAGGGTAAGTAGCAGTTTGTCATACTCCAGGTGACTGGCCGGGATGCTCAGAAGCTCGAAGTTCGCCAACTGCGCGTGTCATTTTTGTAGCAAATTTAGTTTATCTTTTGTAAGGGTATTTCACTTTCATCGGGTGCACCAGCGGTTCGCCTCGCAAAAATGCTGCGCGGCCAAACAAATTTTCGAGGCGAAGCGGATGCGGCGGAAGAAGTGTGAGATAAGTGGACGCCCTATGAAAAAACGAAAACAACTACGAACCAAAACACTGCAAAACACGGACCACACATCAAAACTAACTCAAATATTAAAAATTATTCACTTTCTGCCCGTTCCAATATTGCGAAAATAAAGTTTAAGACTATGGGACGTTCTCGTACAAACGTATAACTTTGCAATATTACTATAACGTCAAAGCGGAAAACATGCGCGATCAAAACAGACAATAAGAAAAAAAAAACAATAAAGACAAACTTGCAGGGATATTACAAGTTGCCTTCGTTGAACTAGCTTAAAACTACAACGATTGCCTGAAAACGATAAAAAACTCACGTGCTTAAACAAGCTGTCGATATTCTCAGCTACGCCTAAGCGAATATTTCGTGATGAAAAGGGTATTTTTGTGCTGCATGCTATTTTAATGTTACCTTGTTGCGCTTTGAGGACTGCAGTGCGTCCCGCCGTTTAAGGTTGTCATTGTAACGCGAAAAATGCGGTTTTTTGTTTCCTCGAGATTCGTTATAAACACATCTAGGTAACTAAATGAGCGCGCAAAAAAAAAATCGTCCTTACAACGCAATCCAAGGCTTCCAAACTTGGTTCTGTGGAGTGTTTCCAAAACTGGTAGTGCCAGCCGCGACGACTGCACATTTTTACACATAAGCGTGTATGCACTTCCCGTCAATATACGCTTTGCAGGTCAATAAAACTCGGCCAAGAAGGCGAGAAAAGGCGTTTGCTGGGTAACCTCGCTCTTCCGGAATGTGAAGCCACTCAATCCAGGTGCGCCTGGAGGAAATGAATGCCGCGCGAGCAAGAAAACGAGTCGCTAGGCACCACATAGAAACGTAGGCTCGCGGTGCTGTAGGCCTGAGAAATCGAAGCACGTCGTCTGCTACCTCGTATAACTTCATACCACTCACCAATCTCAAGTACTACCACTGTTATTAATTACCTCTTAGGAGTTTTATTTTTTTTTCTTCCGAGATTACTTCACCAAAAGTGGATATATTTTCTCATTCCTGAATTGGAATATTATGGGGCTATAAAAGCAACCACTCCACGTTGAAAAAAATATTTACACCATATTCTAAGTCAAGTAAATGCAGTACTGTTTATTTCTGAGCACTGCACAGAAACCCAACTGTCTGCTGCCGATAAAAATACAAACAAAAAAATTCCCGCGCCTTCCCGCGAGGGGAACACGAGTAAATGCAGAGCATTGGGGCCTCAGTACTGATTGAAGGCAGTGTTGCTTCCATCGCTTCTTCCGTGATGCTGGAGTAGCAGACACGAGTAAACGTGGGCACGAGCGTCAACCAAGGAAGGAAGGAGCAACGCAGTGACTGAAACACGAGCGACCGCTAGCCGCTATATTTGCAGCGCGCGCAGTAGAGGGAGAGCAGTACGGGGGGAGAGCGCGCATGCGCAAGCAGCGCGCGCCCTTCCCCGCCCCACCGCGCTGCTATCACGCACCTGTTAGGCCGAGACCGCGACGGAGCGAACGGGCTGACTACGACGTATGCGCGCGCCAGCTGCTGTTGAGAGAGAGGAGGGAAGGAGAGGCGCACCTGCTGCGGACGCGGAGCTGTTGACGCCGTCCGACGCAGGAACAGGCGAGGCTAAGAAATGCTCTGCATTTAAAAAAGAAAGCCGCCGCATATGCCTCTTCATTTTTCACCTGAGTAGGGCAATCAACGTTTGGCTATTACACTGGGGGAGCATCACGACTGTGTCGCAATTTTCAAAGCAGAAAGTGATACAGCGTGTCTGACGAGCAATCACAGTGTTCGCTTCAGAGATGTTTTTATCCTCAATAGAAGAACTGCTAGAATCAAAGTAATCGCGGTCTGCTTCGCATTCGCACACAAGATTAATATCAATATCTGAATCATCTTCGCTGGGAGATGATGACGAAGTAGAAAAACCTATTTGTATGTGTTGACGGGCCAGCGGCGCATGTGTTGCCGCCAACGGACGCGCCATGTTCTCACTCAAAAACCCCGCTCCTGCCGCAGCCGGGGAGAACATTACATTTTCAAGCAAGCGCTTCCATCGGGTGGGCGAAGCGCAGTGGAAACCGTAGACGAACGCTGGTTGTCCTTACCACATAACTGGAGAATCGATTCCCGTAGGACGAGCGCAGATCGACCAACAGTTTTGGTAGATTGAACTAGTTCACTCTAGTTAGGGGACGCATTGCCTGGGACGAGTTCTTCTGCGCCCGAAACACTTACGAGGTTAAGGCAAAATCGCTAGACCTCAATTCTCTTTGTCAAGTACCGAAAAGCGTACAAAAATGTATTGTTTGGTACGCACAACCGTGCAGAAAATTGGATCGCGTGCCGAGTAAGGGAAACAGCAGCGCGGGAAAAAGGGTTCTGAGAATGGGAGACTGACCGTAGAACGTTCAGGACGCGCGAAACGCCGCTCGCTGTAACCGCCGTCATGACGGCGGTAACGACTTACACAAAAACTCTCGCCGGGGTAAGTACATATGGGTTAGAGCATAGGCAGCGCAGCGGCTGTCCGTAACGGTACCCTATTAGGTCCTACCCTCTAACCCGCTTTACTGACCGCGGACAGAAGTACAAGCAAGAAACGGTGTAGAACATAACAGAAATTCCTTCTAAGAGGGAATATCGACGTGATCATTTCCGCCAAATAACGATATTGCGCCAAGAATTACGACAAGAAATCTATTTTTGTTTTATTTACTTCAGGCTGCACGCAAAATAGAAAGGCTTGCTGCGTATATATTGGCACACGCCCCGTTTACTTTTAATCCCTCGCTCCCTGACGGCCACCGAAGGGTTGTTACCCTCTTCCTCGGTATTCCACGCTGCACGCACGCAGTGTCCAGATGGCGCTGCAGGGAAGCTTCCTTCTGCGTCAGCGCTCTTTCTTTCCCGGGGACTCGCCTCGTCAGGTCAGCGTTCGCTGCTCAATTCGGGCCGACGCACGCCAGGCCCAAGACGGGCACAATCACGTTCCGCTTGAAGAGACCTGACTGCGCGGCTGTCGCGCGGAGGACGTCGCTGAAAAGGAAGACTACGGCAGGCATCCTCGCGCACCTCAATGCGCTTCTCGCATGTACGCAGGATAAAGCGAAGCGAGGCAGAAGCTTCAGCGTCGACATCCCGGCACGATGCGCTCGCGAGCGCGCCTGCGAGCTTATAGGGACGGCAGCTTACCGGACTTGCGCTTGGAGATTTATCTGCTTACATGGTTCTGGTCGTGAGTGTTACTCTGTAGCCGCCATGTCTTTACAAGCGTAGCGGTAGACAAAAACGGCTGGGGAGGACAACAACGTGCTGGTAAGACTTTGCGTATTACAGGGTAGATCGAACACGCGCCCTCAAAGCAGCGGTGAGGAACATGCCGCCAACGGGAGGTTTGGAAGAAAATATGCCGTTGCTGGGATCACTGCTCGAGGGTCGGAAACGCTTGGCTCTTTCCAGGTCAAAGGAAATACATTTTTGGTTTGTATGGTAAGGGCCAAAGCAAATTTCGGTGCATGGAAAAACCTCAGCAAAGGAGATTAAACAAAAAGCGCAAGATTAAAGACCCGGGGAAAACGTGTTGGGCTCAAACGGTTATTAAAACCACGTTCCTATAATGAAAGAAAGTTGAAATTGTAGTTTTAACCGTGGAAACCACGCATAGGTTCCGGGGCCCGTCCTTGTGGAGGACTACAGAAAAATATATACCACCTGGAGGTTTTAAACATGCGCTTAAATATCGTGCTCGTTGGATCATAAAGAAAACCACAGTTTATTTAAAAAGTCATAATTGAATGAACATCACCTGCCTCTTCGCGTGGAAAAAAGACATAAAGTAGCTGGTGTCCTCATCTGCCTGTCCTCATGAATGCATGTGCTCACACCTTCTTTCATTGATTGATTCGCATTCCGCCGATCTTTCCACGCACACGTTGTAGGGTAGGTGTATCTTTGCAAGTACTATATATATGGATATGTATATATATATATATATATATATATATATATATATATATATATATATATATATATATATATATATATATATATATATTAGGTAGGATGATTGATTTAGGTGTGGACGGCCGTTTAAAGAGGGTTGTAGTTATGGCAGTCGACCATTTCTGGTATCTCGTCTTTCTTACTTCTTTGCAGAGAAAGTAATTAAGACGGCGTATGACGAATGGGTTTTACGATTCTAAAACGCTACGAAGGCCCTCCGCAACTGCTGATTAAAAGCGCGGTTGGCAGTACCACATGAGCTATTCAAACTTCCTGAACGATGTCTAGCAGCACGAAAAGCTCTTTGCGGAGTGTTCACCTTACTGCAGTCCACTATTATTTTGCAACCACGCGGCGACTAACTTACTGCTTTTTTTTTATCCTGATAAGCGTGAGTAAACATTGCAAGGTGCGTTGACCTGGCGTCCAGTCGCAATCAGAAACGCTGTCATGGTTCGCGCCCCGCTTTTTCTAGCTGGTGGCTCAGCAGAGTGATGGTGAAATTCTCGAAGATTGGGCCGAGTTGAATAGTTCGAGACGTGGTTGGTAGGATGCGAAGTGAGTGAGGGCCCTATACAACTATTCACATTATGTAACAGTTCACACACAAAACGTTCAAACAAGAAAAGTTAGCTCCAAGTGCTCATAAATCCCTTGAGCGCCTGAAATCGAACTCTTCTAGCGACGGGTGACCATAAATCAACCTAGCAACGTTAGACGAGAACAGACTTCTTTCCGCTATCCGACTAGCAGGAAGGCTCAGACGAGAACGCTTTTTCGCCCCGGCCCTGGAGTCTCCCTCCATCAGATACGGCCCTGAAGCTTGTCTATGGTCATATGCGATGACCCAAAGTTCTCCGCCGGCAGCTGCCGGTCATATTCATCTGCCTGTCAATTGGACGTCACGTCACACGGAAGGAATACTTGTACGTTATGCGCGCCCACATCGCACAACACTACCGCCTCACCCACAGAACACTACCCCCGCCCAACGCCGAACTTACGATAGAGGAAGCACAGATGTGGCGCACTCTACAAACCAACTCCTTCCCCATCGCACGCCATTACAGCACTCCCACCCACACCTCTTCCTCTCCGCAGAGTGTCCGAGATGCCGCAACCTCGACACGCTATACCACTCCTTATGCGAGTGCCCCGCGGACCCCTACCCCAACCCCCCTTCCCCAACCCCACCCACTGGAAGCAGAGCTTGGGTAGCTCTTGCTTCGTGGATCAACGGAACCTGACGCAACGGGCACTAGAGGTCGCCTCGGCCATTTGGGCTGAGGCAACCCCTTCCCCCCAACCTGAACCCGGTGTCTCACCAATACAGTGTTCTCTCTCTCTCTCTCTCTCTCTCTCTCTCTCTCTCTCTCTCTCTCTTTGTCTCTCTTTCTCTCGGGGGGCGCTATGAAAGCGTGTCTCCGCGCATAGGATTTTTCCTACTGCCGGTGAGGTTCGGCGCGAAGATGACCAACGGACAATCCGGTGCGTTTCCCAGACGGCGGCGCTCCACCATGCGTAGGGCTGCTGCTGAATTATCGCGACGACCATAGTGCTTTGCGACGGCGATATCGCTTTGTCAGCACGTCCCCAACCCGCAATTCTTTGCCGAAAGTAGGGAGGTGCGACGTGTTTCGTGATGGCAACATAACTCGAAGCAAGGCTGATTCATCGACTTTTGGGCGTTGGACCATGCCAGAGCGAATTGAATGCATACCTGCGTAAGTTCAACTGCGCTGCCCATCCGGAAAACACGAGTTCTCCCATTCCTACGGCATCCGCGCATTTTTAGGAGAATAACCTATCAAGTGAACCTACAGAGTATTATATCCTCATCCACAACATTTTTAACACCCCTATCCGAAGGAATAATACAACTCAACAGGCATTCTATGCGCATCCAGGGCAAAACTGCGCGTCTATTAAGACCAAACGCGCGGGCAGATGACATGTGCATTGCAGGGGAGTGTACACTACGCAGTAAAACGTCAGACAATAATTTCACCATGGCCCAATTTCCCCGCTGTTTGAATTTTTCGGAGCCGGTACTTGAGCCGAGTAGCACTTGGTATACCAGCTCCATATCATCACATTGAGTAATTGAGGCTCCCAAAACGAAATTAAATCTAATTACTTCGGCCAGCATCCCCGAAGTATAACCGACTTAACCCAATTTTAATATAATGAATTGCCAAAAATGCAGCTGAGATTTGGAACACCCGAGGTTAGAGATAAAATAACGTGGGTAATGCAGCTGAGATTTGGAACACCCGAGGTTAGAGATAAAATAACGTGGGTAAAGCTGCATCGTGTCCACTGCAAAGTAGCGGGATGGTTGTGAGAGAATGGGTAGAAGAGGGAAGGGAAGGGGTTGTGTGGGTTTGGAAACAAAATGGCGACAGCGAGTGTTTGCTCCGATCCTTGAAGTCTGACTCCTTTCCTTCTCAGGCCTGATCGCTCACATCAAGAAGGGCATCAGACTATGGCAATTCAGAATTATGCGGCCTCTACAGCGCACTCACAGCTGTATGCCATTGATGACGCTCCCGAAGAGCCCGAGCACCCCGAGGAACTCTACGGTGCCGCACAGCTTGACGGCCGCCTCCTGGGCCACGTTGGAGACGCCGTAGAGGGCGGCGCCGCCCAGGCACAGCATGTCGCCCAGCAGCCGGTTCGAGGGCGCCGAGACGTGCGCGGAGGCGCCAACGGCCGACTGGGCGGCCTCGTGCGCGTCGGCCCACACCAGGCAGCCGACGCCCAGCAGGGCCACGCTCACCCCCAACACGTGGACGGGCAGGTAGCGCACCTTGAGCGCCAGCCACGACAGCGCCAGCACCACCGGGATCGTGAAGCAGTCCAGCAGCTGCGCGAGAACGAACCGGAGAAGTTACCGCTACTTGGCATCACTCATCAGCCAGTCCACAATAGTTCTGAGCAGTTTGTACGCAGTCCAGGACTGCTTCGGCAGAAGCCATTCTGTGGGCAGAAAAAAAAAATTACGGAGCTGCCTCAGAGCAGTCCTGACAAGTACAAAATGACAAACGGAAGAAACTTAGTATTCTTGAAACAACGTGTTTTTGTTAAAAATTCCAAGGTTCCCGCCGAGTTGATGTTTCTGAATTCCCCGAGTTAACCAGTTTCCCCGGGTGCTTTTTTGCAATTCTGTGAGAGATAAAACGCGGTCTTATCGGCTGCGTCATGCCGTAGGCTGCTAAAGAATAAAACGATTTGACTGTATAGGCCAAGGGATGTTATATTTGTCTGCAAATCTAATCTTAAAGCAAAGTAGTACTTATTCGATTACACGGGAAAACAGAACGAAAGCGCCAGTAAAATGCCCGACGAATGCAGCACCTTTCAAAAAAAAAAAAAGAAAGAAATGTACAATACGTATATTGCAAATCGCGACGGATATTTTTTAAAAGAGAAGATAAAATTCAGCTTTGAACAAAACCAAACGTTTTCGTATGCAAGATAGCTTCACCTACCGATAATAACCACACTCTCTAAGGGGAGTTTTCGTAAGGAACAAACATAACCCTGAACCCTATTGATCACATCTCAGGTTACAGGAAATGCCAGTTCATTTTCAAAGCTGGGGAGGCCAAGCTACGTGGAATCTTTTTTGTCGTTTTATTTCGCTGCTGTGGAAACAAATGGTAAAGAAAGGAGGTCCCATTTTTCAAGGTTCCTTCGAAGTTAGAGGAGATCATTGACGGACTTGCTAGGTTTAATTTAGGACTACGACCAATACTTTGCCGTCAACTCGCATGCGCACACACGCATGCGCGCACACACACGCACACTCGCACACGCCCATAACACACGCACGCGCACACGCTTGAGTTGCCCGGAGGGCGCGCGCGCACACATCCGCGCGCGCTCCCTCTATCTCCCTTCCTTCGCCCGGCCTTGCACGGCTGCGCCCATTATCGGAATCGCTGGGAGGTTTCTAGAGCCACGGTGTTATCACACTCCAGCACGATCCCAGAGGGACAATTCAACCGCAACGCGGAATAATTGGTGGTCGATGGTTAACGAAGTTATCTGAGCGCGCGCAGGGCCTGGTTTGCGGGAATGGTTACGTAGCGAGGCTTCTCCCAACGTGGCAATACATGCTGCAGGGGATCTGTACGAGGGCGTTTCCACATCTGTTGAGCTGTTGGGTGGTTCGGCGATCTCTAATGACATGACATATTTCAATATGTTTAGTGTTAACTAAACTCGGCCGCAACATTAGAAGGGACCTAATGACACGACATATTTCAATATGTTTAATGTTAAGTAAACACGGGTGCAACTTTAGAAGGACGAGGAAGTTGCCCCTGCGCCTCGGTGTCACACAGACCTACCAAGGTTTTTGTCTCGATTTTCGGCAGCCCGGACATGGGCCGCTTTAAATAAAGTTTGATCTCTCTCTCTCTCTCTCTCTCTCTCTCTCTCTCTCTCTCTCTCTCTCTCTCTCTCTCTCTCTCTCTCTCTCTCTCTCTCTCTCTCTCTCTCTCTCTCGATCATTCACAGAGCGTGCTTTGCCGAATTGCGCACTGCTGTAACCCCCGCCCCACCTTCGTCAACCCAATGCAAGGCTTTTCTATCTCCTCATATATATAACCGGGCCCGGCAGCGGTTACCTGTACGCTGGTGAGCGTGGTGTACTGGTAGGCCTTGACGAGCAGGAAGTTGGCCTCGACGTCGACCAGGGCGAGCAGGAAATAGCGTCCCCCGCGGGCGCGCAGCACGGGGATCAGGCCGCCATCTCCGCCCCGGCACGCCAGCCACGTCGTGAACACGGCGCACAGCAGCACGTAGTTCACGAAGCTTTGCGCTGCGTCGCGCAGGAAGAGGAGGAGGACGACGGCGACAAATTAGCCCGGGCGATATATCGACGCCCCGACCAGTATCGACGCCCCGCAAAAGAGAACAAAAACAGTCAGACGAGAGAATTTGGCGGCTCGCCGGGAGGGGCACGGCGTTGTGACGTGACTTGAAGCCGAGTGTCATTACCGGTCCCAACGGACGAAAAATAAAAATAAAGGAAGTTCGAACCATTCGCACGTCCAGTTCCCGGACGGACATTTCGTACTACGATATACCTGATGGGACCATAGATGAAGTTCCTGCAGTTTTGTGAGAGTTGTGGGAAGAAAGTTGCGCCGGGAAATGTCGTTATTATAAATACGACTGGGCAGGAACAAAGGATGCAGGAGGCAATTGATTCATTATCCGACTGTGCATTTTGTACAAGGGGCAGTCAAGTAAGCGGCTAAAGTTAGAAGGCATGCGCTTCGCTTGTAAATGTACACGCTCTTGTTACATTTTATCCGTCGGAAGTAGCCAACCTGTTACCTTTTCCGTAAGCTCGATACCTACAAATATGACTGAAAGGTAGCTCAACAGTGGAGCTCAGTTGGCACCACAAGATGAAGTACCGAAACTGTGCCGTCGTGGGTGCCATCGCGGGTTCCATTTTCTGCCTATGCGTAAATCGCACTCGTGCAGATCATGCAGCTAACGAAGCTTAGTTATTATCGTTTGGGAATTTAAATAGAACAGCGGCATGCATGCACGTTTTCATGCCGCCTTCGAGTGGCCGAGTTAGGGGGAAGCTCGGACACATCCACAGGAAGCGATGCTTGTACAGCACTAGACACGTGCATGGGTTGAAAAAGCGGGAGAACGGACGACTATTACACAGCGCAACTGAATTGCCATGTAGATTTGTCGCGAGCAGTTTTCATTACAGTATTTTCGCGCGTATAGCCCGGCCATGTATATAATCCGAACCCCCACTTTCAGGCTGCCGGAAAAGAAAAAAAAAATCCTCGCGTATTGCGCGCACACTTGATAGGGGAAAGGCTGCACCAAAGCTACTGCTGAAACAACACATCACATGCTATGTAGACAGAAAAAGCGTATATTTAGCAAGTAGAATACACTTGACTTCAAGGCGAAAGTCACAATTAACAAATAAAATTCAATTGTTAGAGTGCGCTGGTCCTTGTTTTTTCTTGCTTGTCCTTGCATGTTTTGCGCCATCGCTGCCCAGTCGTACTGAGCAGGAGCTTCACGGCGCAACGCGCATTGCCGTGAAGCTGCACTAAAAAAAAAAAGAGAAACCCGCGTTTAATCCGCGTGCTTACATTGCCACTGAAATTTTCGCATTTTTGGTGAGGGTTATACCCGCGAAAATACGGTACTCGACCATAGAGGGCGCTGTCATTGCAAAGAGGTAGACTCGTTCAGTTTTATTTACCTGCACTGTTCCTAAACATGCACCTCAACTTCAGAAAATGAGCGAACGAGAGCGATCATGCTGTTCACGTTCTTCATCTATCAGTCTTCCTGTCAAAATGTCATAGCAGATTTTTGGGGTGTGCGAACAATATTCTTCGTCCGGATCGATCCTTCGAATACATCGGTGGACGCTTCCACGTTATACTTCGGTTATTCACTCAGACGGCACATCTGAGGCCGTGCGTGGTCCCAATACAGGCGCCGCATTCAGGGCAGTTTCAAGAACACACGTTGTTTCGGAGCATTTCAGGGCGCTATAAATCGTATGCAGAGATGAGACTGGGGTGCAGCGGAAGTGTTAGGAATTCCTTGTTACGAAGACTGCATCAGGAGCATGATCCTCGCCTTTAAATCAGGATACAATAATTGATGGATTGATTGATTGATTGTGGTGTTTAACGCGCCCACGCTACACAGGCGATGAGGCGCGCCAAAGTGGAGGGCTCCGAGTTAATTTTGACCACCTGGGGATCTTTAACGTGCGCCTAAATCTCGAACACAGGGGCGTTTTTGCTTTTCGCCTCCGTCAAAATCACGAGACAATCGCTCCTGTGCTTCGTGGACATGGTGTTGCCAGTGTACAGATAGTCTAGTGATATCATAAATACTATTTATTAAAGCGAAGCTTTCTGAGTCTCACTGATGGCGCACATCGCGTCGAAAAAGCACTGCAGAAAAGCCAACTTTCTCTGAAGATAATGATAATTGTGGGATAAGTGAAAGAAAAAGACGCTCCCCGTGGTCACAATCGAATCTTGGTCCTATGCGTTAAGAATAGCGCCATTAGCAGTTAAGAGGCCGATGGCTATACGACCGCCGTTTCGATTTGGACAGGGGTACACGCACATGCAAAATAAAACCGAAAAATCATGTACCCCTTCGTTTACCAACGACGATAGTTGAACGCGAAGCTTTCTTCTTGCGAAATGAAATGGCGAACGTTCAAACTCCAAGCCGCCGCGATTAGAAGTCCAAACTGCGTGCGAGTCAAAGCCAAAGCCAGCGCGATCAAAAGTACGCATCGTCTGCGAGTGAAAGTTCAAACTTAGGCGACGACCAAATAATCCCTCGCAAGAAAGCTTCGTGTTCAACCATTGTCGTTGTTAGGCGGAGGGGCGCATGGTTTTAGTCTAATCAGAGTGGACCTATAGACGGCAAGAAAATCATTGGTAAGGCGCTATTGATCATCTGCCGGCACCAAACTATCGATACCATGCTACCTATTGTAAGCTAAAGTGATACCACGCTAGCCATTGTAAGCTATATTGAAACTATCACTAGGCACTTTCGATAGTCAGCAGTACTTAGGTTATGAACAGTAATAGTGATAGCAGACGAGGAACGGAAGAAATCTTGTTTCACAGGAAAACACCAGAGAAACGGGGAACATTCTCCTAATTACCGAGTAGCACTGATTTCAAAATTAGTGAGCCGTGATTGTAACGATTGAATTTATGCAGACAGGACACAGCGAAAATATATTTAATAAAACATTAGCGACAATACACTGCCGGTCAGGTTTATGGCAAGTTGTGGAAACGTATTACACCACGTCGATCCGTTAATCAACTGGTATATAGCCGTTACACGTAAAGTATGATCTGAAGAAAGAAAAGTTTAGTGTGGGCGAGTTGCTACACCACTCTTATGATTAACAACAGCGCAAGAACCATGGACGGTAAAAGAATTACCCTCAACAACACCGTGCCGAATATCCAACTAGTGTTTATCGAAAAGGTGAAACTGCTTGCCACATGCGTCAGAAAGAGAGGGATGGTATGTTTTTAACAGCTCACACAGCGGATACACTGTGCCGCTATGCAGTATGAAGCACCTACATCGCCGGCGGCCGTAACATCGGCAGTAGCGAACAGCATAGTCAAATTAAGCCACTAAACCTCAAATCATCATCATCAGCCTACTCAGGTGCAGCGCAGGACGAAGTCCTCTCCAATTGACCTCCAACCCCTCCTGTCCTGCGCTGCTCGAGCCCACTGTTTACACCGAATTTCTTTAATTCATCCCCGCTTTGGGTTAACGGCCTTACCCTTCTACTAGTCATTGAGAACCAGTTGGGCTTGTTGGTACATAGTTAAAATGGTTGCAGCCCAAAAACGACGACGGACGAGTGAGGACGAGTAGCGCTCGTCCCGTTTGTTCCTCACTCGTCCGTCGTCGTTTTTGCGCTGCAACCATTTTAACCTTCTAGTAGACCCATCTCTTGGTATCCACTCTGTTACCCTAACTGTCCACCGGTTCTCGGTTCGTCTCACTACATGGCAAGCCCAAGTTCATTTCGTTTTCATTAATTGAACTAGGATACTATTGTCAACGCTAGTTTGTTCTCTGATCCAGGTAGCTCGTTTCCCGTCCCTGAGCGTTACTCTTATTATTTCGTTCTATGACCCGTTCAACTGTATCTTCCGAGAAGACGAAGTTCATGACAGTCGCTAACAAAGCTGGCCGCAAGAAGCTCGCCGTCCACCTTCCATCTATACGCATAGGCGCTCATCAGCTTGCTGAAGCAACAGAGCTGCGTATTCTGGGCCTGCATATTCACCAGGCTGGTACCGCTACAGCATGGCTGAAAGCAGTGAGGCAAACGGCGGCAAATACCATTCGCCTGATCCGCCGCATTGCGCCAAAAGCGGGTGGTGCAAGAACTGAGGTCGCTCGTAGGCTGGCGTGCGCTGTGCTCCAACCACGATTGGTTTATGAAGCACAGTTTCAGCGTCTAACTGTATCCCAACATGCTAAACTGGAAGCTATTAATAGAGAATCCATGCGAGCCATCACCGGTCTCCCTCGCATCATCCCGATACCGGTCCTTCAGGAACAAGCTCAGCTCAACACAATTGACGAGCTCATAAATCAACGCCGAGCTGTGCGACTGTGAAAGTATGAATGTCTGCAGAACGGCCATGCACTGCACGACCACTTCAACCCGGGCACCTTGGCTCCCCCGGAAAGTCAGGATGAGCTTCCACCCTGGGGTTATACGATTACGACCTCCAACAAAACAAGCCATCTACAGAAAAGGCGGACCAAGGAGGGTAAAGTACAGCTCTCTCCCCTCCCAAACAACCCGGGACCAGACGATCAATGACTCCTTTACACCGACGCTTCATGCACAGGAACGCATGGAGTCACAACGTGGATCAGCCCCACTCATCCCAGCATCGAAGGCAGTATTCCCTACGCCTCTGCCACATGCACCCCAATCCTGCTGGAATTGCAGGCTATACACGACGCCCTACTGTGTGCAGCCGCTTCCAATGAAGACTTGACCACCATCAATATTCGTACCGACTCTACGCAAGTGATCCACTATTTGAAACAGGTTGCGCAGACCCCCATTATCTGTCAAAGCATCCACCAGCTCCACAGCAAAATGCCATTCAAAGTGGTTGTGTCATGGGTTACTGGTCACACCAGTATTGCAGGAAATGAACGGACTGACTTCCTGTCACGCAACTGCACAGCCCCATCATCCCCCGCCCAGCTCCCAAGTGACCCATGGGTCACAAGAATGGCTGCAAAGGAAGATCTTCGACGCCGAACGCGTGCTCTCATCCCTCCGTGTTCGGTTCTCCTCCCCCTCAACCTTACCAGGATGGAGGAGGTTGTACTACGAAGGATCCGACTGGGCGTGGCTCTTACTCCTTCGCGCACGTGTGGTTTTCCTCCCTTTTTTTTTCCGCGACCTAGTTATTTCCCCCATTCTCTACCTTTTCTTTTGACCTGAGGCTTGCAGATAGTTTCTGATAAGGACCCCTCTCACCGCCTGTTCTGCTTCCGGCGGTTCTGAGAACCTTTCGGTATGCCGCGCGGCAGGTCAACAAACACCCTCTCATCCTTTCTCCCCAAGAATTTCCCAGAATATCAACCCCCGGTTGACTTCCGTCTCACCTACTTCGCGACTCAAACTATACAACCTTCTTTCCCCCTCAATATCTCCCCCGACATACTCCCAAACCAATCTGCTTTCTCAATTCCACTTCCTTCTTTCCTTATATGAAATAGCGGTTTATTCAATTAAAAGCGGTCTGGCACGAGTTGGTTGAGCGGGTCCTCCCCAGAACGAACGTATGTGCACAAACCCTATTGCGATCACCATGAACTGGCCCATGAATTGCAGGTTCCAAGAACTGGCCCAGTTATTGAGTCTACTGAGAACGACCAGCATTTATTTGTTTATTTTCTCTTACCCTCCCTCCCCTTTCCTTTCCCTATCGTGACCAGTGGTCATCCTTTTCTATTAAAGGATGTCTCTCTCTCTCTTCCTTCTCTACTCTCACCTGGGGACCTACCCCTATATAAATCGTGCCAGCCAGGCGAGAGGTTGCCCTGAGGAAGGCAACTCTCTTTGCTGAAACATTGGCAGCAATCGTGGTTTCTACCTTGTTCGAAGTTTTCTTTTCTTATATATATATATATATATATATATATATATATATATATATATATATATATATATATATATATATATATATATATATATATATATATATATATATATATATAAATGTAGAGCCCGACACACGTCTAAAAAACAACAGGTTTACTAGTCTTCATCGCAGGCGCAACAAACCTTTTTGTTATTAGACGTGCGTCGGACTCTACCTTTTGATATTTCTTCTGGGCCATTAGAAACTTCTTCCTCGACCTCGCTGCTCCACATTTCATGATTTCCCTAACAAAGACGACAATCAATTAGGAACAACAAAAAAATAAACAGATCTCCATCCACGCGTACGATTCTCCACAGCATCCCGAGAGAAGTTCTGGGGCTTCGAATATTTTAGCCCTTACCATTAAGTTCACGCCTCGTTTAGCTCGGAGCGCGAGTGAAGAAGCGTAGGAGAGAAACCGGTTGCTGCATTTATAATCGCGTATACGCACCCGCACAAAAAAGTAGAAGAGCCAGATACGTTTTCAAGCGTGCGAATACATGGGTCCACCGAATTACGCGCCGAAAACTTTCAGCACGGCAGCGCAGTGGAACGGGAGAAAGCTGAGAGAAAAGAAAAAGAAGATAGCGGCTGATTACGAAGCCCTCCGAAAAGAAGCCAACGCGACTGGAGCTCCCTACACGGACCAGGGCCATCCTGTTATCCCAGGGTGCGAAGTGGAAAAGTTTTTGCATAAGTAACTAGCAGCGCGGAGAGGCCTTTCGTCGGCGGCGAAATTCGAAGTTTATCTTTTTTTTTCTCCTCGTTTCTGGAACGTTCCACACGCTTGGAAAACTGGGCGCGATTTTTGCCGAACGAGATCCCATTGCAGGTGGCACGATCTCTTGTAAAGGATGAGGCTGGAAGGGAGGTATACGCTGAGCCAAGCGGGCCCAATGGCGCGTACGTTATACGCTGGCCGTGGTTTCGGTAAGACTTGCTCTTTTAGCCAGCGCAAATACCGGGATTTGCGTTGATAAACGCACAAAAGAACAACGCCAGTTAACTCAACCAGCAGTATTATTTGGACGCCAAATAAGAACGTCAAACACAGGCGGATGACGTCAACGCTCGTGTACCCACAAAAATTCGGTACCCGCCACGACGGTTAAAAGGGCCCTGTAACACTTCCGGTAAACACTTTCACCCTTTGTTTGGGTTCTGGAAGCGCTGTGATATCTTTATCTGTTGCTAGCACAGAGCGGCACTGCGTGATTCGCTCATTGCAGTAGATCCGCTATCCGTTTCTGTTTTGCTTATGTGGGGTTTTTTAAGCGGCTATCGCATGCGTTCATTGCTGCAACTGAAACGGAGTCGGCGAGCAGTCGCTACATCGCTATAATAACGTAATTCAAGCGCTCGAAGCAAGCCAACACCGGGAAAGAGAAAATTCTGTTGAACAAGTATCTAAGTTATCTGATGGGCATATATGAGTCATTTCTGGCGGAGGTACCTGGGGAAGCCTTATTTTAAGTACCGGATGTTTGTTACCCACGGTACGGAAAGTTCAATGCAGCCTTTAAATTTTAGAAAAAAAATTGAGAAAAGTGTTGCAGTGACTAGGTAAGGATTTGCGCTGGTTGAGTCCAATGACGCCGGTACGATCCCAGCCTCAGCGGCCGTCTTTCTAATGGACGTGAAAACCGAAAACATCCGTGTGGACATATCAGGGAACGTTGAAATTGATCCGCAACTCCCCACTACTGAATTCCTCAGAGTTTAGGTGTCGCTTCGGCATGCACAACCACCAAAATTTGAATTTGAAAGTAAATTCCGAGCATAGCTACCAAGTGCCTTGGTTCTGGCAGTCTTGGTTGCTACAAGTAGCATTCGAGGGTGCGTGGCCAGTGGGCTGCTCCTAACACGGCGTAGACGCTCCATTCGCGGACACGGGGTGCAAAAAAGAGGTCTACTTCAGCCCCAGCCCCAAGTTGTCGGAGTGGTGCTGGCTACCACCCCTGAACGCAGGAAACACTCGCATGCCCACAAGAGAATGGAGTAACGTTCAGTCGCTACTGCATTGCAATTGCCACAGTTCCAGGGACGTTACACGAAGGTTGTGGGTACTACGGATCACAGTCGAATCGCAACTTTTGCTTCATTTTCTTTCGTATCCACAACAACAAAACTCCTATATTACTTGAAAAAAAAAAGAGACGACCTACTTCCCCCGTACCTTCATTGGGGTTGTTAGCGTGTTTTTCCGTAGTCAAAAACAACGCCACAGGTTCTTGTAGCAATGAAGTTGATTAGAGCGAATTTGTGCTCAGCAATACAGTAAGAAAGTCACGTACGTCGAAAAGTCCAACAAAACAACGCGCGGAGTGGAACGTCGGCAAATAGGATGGCCCGGCGTTGTGTCAGCACGCATTTATGTCGCGAAGCCCCCCTTCCCACAAACATCGCATCAGATCGAAAACAGTGCTGACCAAACCAGAAAAGCCTAGCTTAGCGACAAGCGTATTACGCCCTTTCTCTACAAAATATGGTTACCGGGCGCGACAAAACGAATCCAATAAACAAGCGGGCGCGCCTTTTGAAACGCAAGGCAAGGTAGCCTAGCACGGGAAGACTACATCAACACAAGGTTCCGAAGCCATGCTTCGCCGCACTGTACACCAGAAGGAATCGGTGTGACAAACTGTGCCATCCATCAACACGAAACTACAACTACGGCATCCTCCTTTTTTCATTATGGGATTTAACACGACGAAACTACACAGCCCATGGGGCGCGCGGCAGTGGTGCGTTCCGGAATAATTTGGACTACGTGGGGATCTTTAATGGGCGCCGAAATCTCGACCGCACGGGCGTTTTTGCTTTGAGCTTCCATGAGAAAAACTGCCGCCGCGGCCGGGAATCCAACGCGTGTCCTTGGGCTCAGCAGCACAACGACTTAGCCATTGAGCCACCGCGGCGGGTACTACGGCAATCCTGACACGCCAACGAAACAAAGTGCTAATGGCTACGGGATACCTGAAGCAGTGTACACAAGCGAAAGCATGTTCGCATACGCTATGTTCCAGTGAGCTGTTAAAGTTAATAACTGTGGATCAACTAGCATGTGTTAAGGAATATAGAGACTCGCCGGCAGGAGGCGTCAGTAGGAAGCGAGGAAGACGAGAATAAGCGCTCACTGTCTTGCTATAGTCGACTCCATCACCGTCTTGGAAGCCGGACGCTGGTGTGCTCGTTATTTTCGTCACAACAAGCTCAGAAGGACCATAATATTCTGAGGTAATTTTCAGTGGGTAAGCCTTATGCGCCCACGTTGTGACACTACTTTTCAAAACAAAGAAGAAACAACGTTTGACTATGAGAACACCAGAGAAACTCACAGTGCACTTCCTGTTGCACACAAATCCCTAGCCAATACGCAACAACGCAATCTTCGACGCATGCGCTTAAAAAGCCTCGTTACACCTGCTCGTTCTTTTCTCTACCGTACAGTCCCAGTACCGTACAGCATGTCCCAACTGTCTCGAACATACGCCAATTTAGGACATTGAAATTTTTCCTGTCCCATTGCAATTCAGTCGCACACATTCTCCACGCCCTCCTCCTTCAACATGGCGGACTTGGATAGCCTCGGACCAGGTGACGAACCAACTGGCATTGGTGAACCTGGCCCGGGACATTATCGACGCTTAATGTTGCGTTTGAATAAAGTTTTTTTTTTTTTTTCCTCAGTGGCGTACCTTCTTTCCGTCGTCGCTGAAAGGTGCGAGAAGAGTGGAAAGCTCACCCGTGGGTATCTGCAGGTTGTGCGACGACTGCAGCATCTGGCTCGTCACCCCCGTGGCGCATAAAAGGCCCGAGAGAACTTGGCCCAGCAGCAGCGCTTTCCACACCTCCCTGCGGAAGGTAAAACAAACCGCACAGTGAAGTGAGAATAAGACATCTAATAAGCCGAAGGAAGCGTAGAACCGCATAAAGTAGGCGCACGAAAGAGCCGTGCTAACATGTATCACGATTCCTTCATTCCTACAGCTTGCAATTAATGATTGGAACCACATTCCCGCCCCTATCGTTGATGTACCTGATTCTGCTAGATCGAGATTGCTGTACACAATTCCCTGAATTGACGATGTGTTTTTTGTGTGCCTATAACCTGTGCACCACTCCTTTGCGCAAAGCCTCCGAGCCTTGAAAGCATTCTAAATAAATAAATAAAGAAAGAAGCCGTTTGTAGACGCACGTTTAACAGCACAATTGGAAGTGTGCCAATGCATATAAGATGTAGAGGCAAACGAAAGCAATATGTTGCTACGTTTATCCGAGACCAATGCTGCCGGAACGTAGAAGTGTGTAGATGTGCTCGTACGATGTCCGCCGCAAAACCAAAACAAAACATCCTACTGAAGTGTGCGAACGATGTTAACGGTACGATAGAGGCCCGTTTACGGCGCATTTATGTTCATTTTTTAAGACAAAAAGAGTAACCGGCACTGCCAAGAGGCACCCATGTATTTGTTGTACGTGTAAACCGCCGGAACTCGTACTTCTACGAAAACTGCGACCTAAACTCTTGATTATTGTTTCAGGTAAGAAATGTAAAAACGGTATGTCTTTCTGTATCCGGCGGGGTCGCTCTAAAACCATGGTTGACACGAAAAGTCTTATTCGTTAGGATCGGCCCGCTTGGGAAGCCTTAGAATAACGTGGTCCGTATATACTACTTTCACTTCAACTAAACATTAGTTTGTTGTGAGGCCGTGTTATTGTTATCATTACTTATTTAGGGCTGTGCTGTGGTTCAAATAATCAAGACAATCTTTTATTTCTGTTGAAACAGCTGTGCACAGATGCAAAAAAAAACTTTCTCATTAGGGCACCGCGAAGCGACCTCGTTAATTGCCAGGAGCCGGTTAAGAGCTCAGTTGAAGCGTGGTCGCTGAAGTTCAAGTCAGCTTTTCGTCTCCTCGATACAGCACACGGTGTTAACTGTCAAACCAGGGTTGAGGGGGCGGAGGGGCTGACTGCGCAAGTTCATATAAAGAATCAGTACGTTGACGTATTAGGGTATTAGACATTCTATGCAAATTCACAGCAAAGGGTATCTGTGGTATTCTTATTAGGCATAAATTCACCCCCCCCCCCCCCCCTAGGGGCCCCACGGATTGCAGGCTGTGTGGTGTTCAACGTCCCACTGTCCTGCGGGAAGTCGTACGTCGGGCAGACGGAGCGTTGCATGAACGACCGCCTGCACGAGAATGCTGACTCGCTCAGGACGTTCCAGGGGAGCAAACTCGCTACTCATTGCGAAAAACGTGGCTGCTCGCCTAAGCTCTACGGTGGCTCGATTGTGAGCGTGTACCCGAACCAACGCAAGACGTGAAGTTTCGGAGGCGTTCACAATCTACAAAATGTAAGCACGCCATCAATCGCACTCCATGTTAAAGGAGCCATGAAGAGAAAATACAACTTTGTTTAATTTGAATGAACTAGGATTCAGTATCTCACTCAGCTCCATTGCAGCCCCAAAAGGTGTTTTTTAACGAAAAAAAAAAAGCAAGATGTATTTAAAAACTTTTAAATTTTGCGCCACAGTGACGTGTTATGAGCAAGAATGACGTCATACGGCCCAACAATAAGACATAACTTTCAGTGCGTTAACTGCACGTTAGCATTCAAGTGATGCGGTCAAATGGAACTAGGGGCCCCATTACAGACGTCCAGTCATGTGTCGTCGCGACAGGTCAGTTAGGCAGCCGCCAATCGCACAAACAAGGTTCCGTGACGTCATAGAAAAGTTGCGGGAAATTGGCTAGTGGATCGCGACTGCTTCACGTGTTTTCTTTAATATTTCCGTTATTTGTTCGAAGACTGCGATGATATTGGTATCATTGTTATCGGGACTAAGCAGTCTTTCTAATAAACCCAACTTGTATTTTGTCTTCATGGTTCCTTTAAAGAGATAACTTATTTAGGCGGCGTGACTGCGGTGGGGGACACAATGATTAGCAATCTTATTGTAACCTTCGTTTCTCTTTCTTGTTTTGCTTGTGTCTTGCTCTGTCATATAGATTTCGCTGTTTCTTTGAATAAAATTTAGTCGTCATTCAGCGCCCGTCCTTGTCAGCTCTTCTCGTTCTGATTGATTGATTGATTGTAGGGTTTAACGCGCCGACGCAACGCAGGCGATGAGGCACGCCGTAGTGGAGGGCTCCGGATTAATTTTGACCACCTGGGGATCTTTAACGTGCGCCGAAATCTCGCACACACGGGCGTTTTTGCTTTTCGCCTCTTCTCGTTCTGTCCCTCGCGCGTTTCCAATTATGGATCCTTACCGACTCGCGCAGATTCTCACTCTCGTTCAGTATGCATAGAAGGTTCAGATCCTCCCCACTTCCTCTCGTAGGTACTAGCCCACCTCCTCCTTCAAACACATTGCGTTCACAATATAAAAAAAAACAATCAATAAAACGAGCGTATTGGAGGCACGTCTGCAAGTAAAGAGCAGCGAACAAAGTAATGAATTATTAAACGTTGTCACGCGCCGCGGGCACGCAGGTTTACTCACTTTGTCCACGCTAGAGCGGTACTTGCGAAAAAAAGAGCGGGAAGTATAAAATGCCACAACTTTCCTCCCACGCGAACTTCCGCAAATTAACGACTGGTCGGCCACCATCCATCAGTGAGCCGCACAGCGAATATGCGGGCGAGCTGGCGGTCCACGTGAATTCCTAATATGCAAGGTGGATTTCGCTCCATCCATCCTACCAGGCGCACGCAAAGCACCCACCGCTCTTCACTTCGTTTTTTTTTTGCTTCTTGGGCAACGAAAATCTGGTCCAATCCGCGGAGTTATTTCGCTACGGAAGGGCAGTTCATCTTTCACGGCAAATACGAGTGCCTCGCCATGATATGGCGGAAGCAGAAGCTATGCAATTATTAAGAGCACAAGAAAACGAAGCATAGGGATATGCGGAAACGAGGACGTCATACGCTTGCATTAAGTATAGACGATCAAAATGAACTTCCCAAACTACATGTTGCAGCACTGCGCATGCCCAAAGCTGTAGCTAGCTATCTGTAACTGCAGCCTAACCGGGTATAGAGGGCAAGTTAAGTAATAAGACAATCGATGGGGCCCACGAACACACTTCTTAACATTTTTCTACCTTCAGGGCGTAGCCAACAGGTGCATTCAGCATTTAAATAGGGAGGTCACAAAAGACTTCGCACAATTTGCTGCAGTACGCCCTTCAAATACCTTAGAAAGTTGCCCAAACAATGTTTTTTTCTCTCTCGCTCGTTCTGATAATTGTTTTCCCGCTTGGGTGACGTCACTCGACATGTACGGCGGCTATTCGCCGGCTTCCTTTGAATTGCAGAAATAAACGCACTCGACAGCCACTTTAGTAAAAACCGCAAGCGAAAAGCAAAAACGTTCGAGTGTACGAGATTTAAGCGCATGTTAAAGGTTCCCTGGTGGTCAAAATTAATCGGGAGCCCTCCACTGCGGCGCGCCTCATCGCCTGCGTTGCGTCAGCGCGTTAAACTCTACGATCAGTCAATAAAAACACAAACATAAGCAAAAAAAAAAAAAGGAAAACTACTGGACGACCAAGTGCGCAGCGCTGCTCTTTGGCATCGCCCCCACGCACGAAGTAAATACTGAAAGCGTTTATCGGCAGTATTGAAGGATCTTTTAAAAAGAACACACTTTAAGATGATCGTGTCATTTTGCTTTACCACAATCTACTCCAGTGAGGAATCAATGTTCAACCCAGCTCAGATCAAAATTGTGAGTCAAACAGTACGCATGTTACTTTGATCCGCTGCATTTTCCTTGTTGGCACCATGTATTCTTCACTCGGGTACACTGTGGAACAGCTAAACAACCCGCCGCGGTGGCTCAGTGACTAAGGCGGTGTGCTGCTGAGCACGAGGTCGCGGGTTCGATTCCGATTTTCTGATGGAGGCGAAAAAGAGAAGCGCCCATGTGCACGACATTTCGGCGCACGTTAAAGAACCCCAGGTGGTCAAAATTAATCCGGAGCGCTCCACTACGGCACGCCTCATCGCCTGCGCTGCGTCAATCAATCAACAGCTAAACAACAGGGTTGCCTTAGAGCGCACACACCCTTGTTTTATTTGAAACAAAGCGTCGGTTCCACCGTTAGGAATTCAAATGCTGTAATACGGCGAACCTATTGGACACATTACATCTCTCAGTCTTGCACATTCAGGTGAAATATTTGATTCAGTTTAGTGAAACGGTTAGAGCTCAATGCCCGCTTCATGTCACACTGCATCTACTTTCCTGGCGTAAGTTTACAAGAGCTCCGTTTGCGCGTGATCCGTCAAGTGCGTAATAAAGCTACTCGGTTCGACATTAGGCAATTCACGCGGAGGGAAATTTGAATGAATGAATGAATGAATGAATGAATGAATGAATGAATGAATGAATGAATGAATGAATGAACACACGTTTATTGAAAGGAAAAAAAAACACAGAGGGAAGTCCTCTTGATATGACGGGAGGCCTCGGTCAAGAGTCGGAAAAGAGATGTGAAGTAAGGAGTGCGGAGAACAGGACAAGAAAGGCACCTAAAAGAAGTCCTCAATGCGGGCTTCTCTGGTGAAAATCAGCAGGGTGTCCAGCAGGTGCTTCCTGCGAGGTAGGGCTCCACACGTGTATCAACCCAAAGTTCGTAGTCTGCCGGTCGTAGCGGGCCATGTGTCTTTAGGCAGCGTTCTCTAGGAACACTGAGTGCTGAACATTCCCACAGGAGGCGTCACGCACTGCACAGGGCCCGGTCACATTCCTGGCAGTTAGGAGTGCCGTACGGGTTTTGAAATACGACCATTTAAATGCAGTTTCTTCTGCAATGAAAACACAATTTTGCGCGGACGCAGATTGTGTGAAGATGTGAAGTGTCTATTTTTTTCGAACAAGCAACAAAAAATCGTAGGGTATCCTCCTGGAGTTCTTAATTACAACGTAAATCCCGCTGGAAGGAATAACTACAGAGATTGTGCACTGTGATGTTATGGCAGGTTCAGGGCCGTAGTTAAAGCGTCTCTCAAGTTGGAGCGGCAGCGCCTTCGACGGGAGCTTCTACTCGCCGCCGCTCCCGCCACCGCCAAAACTGTGAGGCCCCTTGTGCAATTTCTAGCGGGCTTGGACTCGGACTCTTCTTGTGCTAGAGGGTGCACATGTTCGCGTGCTACGCCGGAATTCGCGACATTTTTATTCATTTTTTTCTCCTTCCTTTTCCACTTTTTATTTTTTGATAGATACTTCCGTTTTGGCAATATGGTCACCTGCATCGTCACTTGTGAGCCGCTCCCTCTACGGCCCTGAACCTGCCATAACATCACACTACCAGTGGCGGTTGTTGTCGTTGACGCGGCGTGGGCCCGGCATCCGAGAACAGTCACAGCGCCATGACGACTTGACGAAGAAGCTGGTCGGGGGGAACATGGGCAGTTCTTGGGGTAACACTCCCTCAGTCTGGGAGACTGCCGCTGGAGTGCAGGGTCTTCACAGGATCGGCGTACCCGCAGTCCGGTCGACTGCCGCTGGTCCGCCAGGCTACCTCGGGGTAGACAATTCGCTGGTTGGCCTCGATCGCTTCTCGATCTTTCTCGAACCCCGAGCCTCGTTCCTCCTCTTTCTCGCCTCCATTGCCTCGAGACCCCTTCGGATCTTCGCTTTTTGCTCCTCACTGAGCCACTCGCACGCTTGCTGCGTCTTTTCCTCGCGATTTCTTCTCGTGTTTCCCGCGCTCGGAGCACTTCATGACATGCACATATATTCAATAGGGTGGATAAATTAGGGGGAATAAATGCAGGATAAATAACCTCAAACTGATTTGACTTTAATAAATGGGCTTATGCAATAGATACACTTTCCGTACCACCAAGGTACAACGGGTGAAAAAAGAAATATAAAGAGAAAGAGAAAACCTTTAGTGAAAGCATATATATATATATATATATAGAAATAAGGGTTGGCAGTCGAGAAAACCTCGGAAAGCAAAGGGGAGGATGTGGTAGATCATTGAAACAGATTAAGAATTTGGAAAGAAAGAAAGAAAGTGAAGAAAAAATGCCCGCCAGGTGGGATCCGAGCCCTTACGTGGGTTCGGATCCCACCTGGCGGGCATTTTTTCTTCACTTTCTTTCTTTCTTTCCAAATTCTTAATCTGTTTCAATGATCTACCACATCCTCCCCTTTGCTTTCCGAGGTTTTCTCGACTGCCAACCCTTATTTCTGTGTTATTTTCAACGAGCCCCTCATTTCCTATTCTGATTCGCTACATGCATAGCGAGGGCCTCTGTTCTGGCAGTCTTGTTGCCAAAGGGAGCTTAAGAGGGTTCAAAGCTGGTCGACCACTCTGGACATGTCGTAGACACTCGAGTCACGACCCGGGGGTTAAAAAGAAGGTCCCCTTCACCCCGATTAGTCCGAATGGCGCTGGCTACCACCCCCAAGCACAGGAAACAAACATACCTAACATAAATACCCCAGAAAGTGAATGGGAAAATCGCCCCGCCGGTAGCGTAGTGGTTATCGCACCAGACCGGTATTCTGGAGGTCGTGGGTTCGGATCCCACCTGGCGGGCATTTTTTCTTCACTTTCTTTCTTTCTTTCCAAATTCTTAATCTGTTTCAATGATCTACCACATCCTCCCCTTTGCTTTCCGAGGTTTTCTCGACTGCCAACCCTTATTTCTGTGTTATTTTCAACGAGCCCCTCATTTCCTATTCTGATTCGCTACATGCATAGCGAGGGCCTCTGTTCTGGCAGTCTTGTTGCCAAAGGGAGCTTAAGAGGGTTCAAAGCTGGTCGACCACTCTGGACATGTCGTAGACACTCGAGTCACGACCCGGGGGTTAAAAAGAAGGTCCCCTTCACCCCGATTAGTCCGAATGGCGCTGGCTACCACCCCCAAGCACAGGAAACAAACATACCTAACATAAATACCCCAGAAAGTGAATGGGAAAATCGCCCCGCCGGTAGCGTAGTGGTTATCGCACCAGACCGGTATTCTGGAGGCCGTGGGTTCGGATCCCACCTGGCGGGCATTTTTTCTTCACTTTCTTTCTTTCTTTCCAAATTCTTAATCTGTTTCAATGATCTACCACATCCTCCCCTTTGCTTTCCGAGGTTTTCTCGACTGCCAACCCTTATTTCTGTGTTATTTTCAACGAGCCCCTCATTTCCTATTCTGATTCGCTATATATATATATATATATATATATATATATATATATATATATATATATATATATATATATATATATATATATATATATATATATACAAAACTGGCATGCTGGCGATGGGGCCGAAGGCGTGGTGAACACAAAGTAAGAAACCTCGGTAACAGCAACCGCGGAGGGTTTATTTCGACGTTCCGACTTCGAGACAAGTCTTCTACAGGAATAGAAGACTTCCTGTAGAAGGCTTGTCTCGAAGTCGAAACGTCGAAATAAACCCTCCGCTGTTGCTGTTACCGAGGTTTCTTACTTTGTGTTCACCACGCCTTCGGCCCCATCGCCAGCATGCCAGTTTTGTATATATATATATATATATATATATATATATATATATATATATATATATATATATATATATATATATATATATATATATATATATATATATATATATATATATATATATATATATATATATATATATATATATATATATATATATATATATATATATATATATATATATACATACATACATACATATATATACCGTCGTTTCGGTTACGGTGCGGGTTCGGATGATTTCATTTCGTGCCGGTTCGACTAAGTCCTGAGCCGGTTCGTGAACCGGTTCCACGAGTTTAATTATCAGCGATACGAGGAAAAAATGTTAGAATAATATAGCAACCATAAAAACAAAATACGAACAAGAATTCAAAATACCGGTTTTTCTGGATGGCAGTGGTTCAGTTTCAACGACAACTTTCAGCGATTGGGCTACATATTAGGGAAAATAGATAAAGAGTGACGAGACAGCCGCCCCTTTCTCGCCCAGCCCTTACGTTGCCCTATGTAAGGACTAGCTTGAGATGATTTAACAGTAGGTGAGACAGGTGTGTGCGGTCAACATTTTCATTTCCGTCGAAAAATTTATACGCAGCATCTTGTGCATAAAAATAAGCTATCTGAAATGTCCAGGAAAAAAGTCTTTCGCTGTCTAAATAAAAGTTAGGTCACAGGCGCCCGTTAGATGAATCATGCGAAATTCGAAATTTTCACGTCTGTAAAACAAGCTGTTGGAGCTATCACCGCAGAATTTTTTCTGTAAAGACTTTTAATACTTCTAAATGACCAAATGAATTTTGTCTGAATGAATGAATGAATGAATGAAAAATGAATTCATTTTTGGTTTCCAGAAGTACTTTGCGTCAATAAAAATTACAAGCATGACCATTTCTTAATTAAAAAGAGACGATATATCGTGGTCCTCTTTTTTCTGCATCTCAATGAGCTAGGGAGTTAAATTTTTTTAGTGTCATTCCTCCACCATCGTTCCTTCGTAGTGTCAACCCTAGTTTACGTGTAATAAAACTGCTCAATATGAGAAATGCAGTTTATTGCTGGTAAGTCGCGAGTTTTGTTGTAATTTTAAAGTTTTTTTGTAATTTCATGACTTGCACAAAGATCTTGACCGCAATGTTTAGACCAATGCCGTATTTCCTGACCGTGAAAAAGCTTTTGATAAAGTTCCTCCCCGCCGCCTTATAAATTAATATTCTTCGCTCAACCTCACCCGTTCGTCTTCGTAAACAATGCTAGTTTTCAAATCTCACCAGTTCTCTCCGGTGTTTCCCGAGGAACGGTACTCGGTCCCCTATACTTTCCCTGATTTGCATCAGTGACCTTCCGTGCTGTATTACTGGCAATATAGTCAGTAATACAGCACGGAAGGTCGTTGATGCCGCCGACAACTGCGCTCTTTACGGAACAACCACTAGTCATGCAGATAAAGTGGCGTTGCAAGCCGACCTCACTCGCGTTCAAAATTGGCGCCACAATTGAGATGAATTTAAACATATCTATATGTAAATCCCTCATTCGCATTACGTGACCAGCCCGTGCCCATTTCCTTCACCTAATTTGAACTAGAATGTCCTCCACCTTGCTCTGTTTCCTAATCCATGCGCCTATTTTCCTTTCCCTCAACGTCACCCCTAGCATTTGGCGTTCCATGGCCCGCTGTGCCGATCTAAGTTTGGTTTCAAGTCGTTTGGTGAAACCCCAAGTTTCTGCCCTATAAGCCATTACTGGAAGAACGGATTGATTAAATACGAGCTTTTTAAATGCAAGGTGGACCATCCGTTTGAGAGACTAGCTGCCAATAGACCGCAAACGTACTAGGGGTCGGCCGAGAACTCGTTGGCAAGATGAGTTACGCAAGTTTGGGGGGCAAACATGGACTCGGCTGGCACTCGATAGGCGAGGAAATCTTTGAGAGAGGCTTTTGTGCTGCAGAGGACACAAACAGGCTTATGATGATGATGATGATATGCAAATCAATATCTTTTCACAGGCGTACTAATCTGTTTTCATACAACTACACCCTACGTGACAGCTTTCTACACTCGACAAATCGTTACAAATGCCTTGGCCTACGCATCACAAGTGACCTATCATGGTCCCTCCAAATCAATGCCATCGTTTCAGCAGCTATACTCGGTTACAACTCAAGAACGGCACCACCTCATGTAGTGTATCCCTCCGCCAAAGCGCCGGACCCGTGACGTCATTGCACGCGCGTTTTGAAAGGGGTTTGCTATGAATGCGTGATATCGTCTGCCTTGTCTCACGCAGTTTGTTTGTCGTCACTGGAGTCGTTTATAAGCATGTTAAGTCCAAAAAGTCACGGGAACGGCTCACGCAATGCTCAAAATATTCCCAGTAACGCCCTACTTCCGCCGCGCGGAGAAAAATCCGGCTGCGGTGATAAGGCACAGCGGCAACTTCCGGTGCCGTTCTTAAGTTGTCACCGAGTATAGAAGAGCCTAAGGTTATGTTCAACGAACTTACGTTTGCTCCCCGTCACATAAAAAATATTAGCTTTCATCACAATTATACTCTCCAAGGTCGAGAAAAAAATTACTCGGCGCTAAAACAGGGACGAAGAAGAGACACGTAACACACAACACAGTGCGAGATTGGGACCCACATCAGAATTATCTCACCGGCCTTGCAGCACCGCGCTGTCAGATTCGCCTTTTCTAATTGCTCATCATTCACCAGCGTAACAGACTTTAAAAAAAATGAGCTGCACTCTCTTGCGGCTCATTTGTTAATTTGTCAATACATGTCAATTGCTGCTATGCAACAAATACGCGACGATGCCATTACTCTGAAAAGGCGCGGTGGTTAAGGGGATATCGCCAGCGAAAGCAGTGTTCCCCATTGCGGCTGTCCCACCACCAGACTGAAGTTTTATGTTCGATGCTTGAGGCAAGGCGACAAGAACGGGGAACAGAGACATGCGGTCTGGACAGCGTGATTTGAAATCTAAAAAAAAACAAAAACAGAGTAAAATGTGGTTTGAATAGCTGTTACAAAATATTTGTGACAGTATGCGGATTTTGATAAATGTTTCATTACCGTAGATAGAAACCATAAGCACTCAGTTTCAGTTTACTAATTTGTTCAGAATAGATAACTCTAGGAGGTGGGGAGTCAAAGGGTAGGGACCTCATAAAATAAGTTCGTAGAAAAAAGAAACACGGGACGCGGTTAAGGGCAGGATAAATCCTATTATACCTAAAACAAATTTACGCAAAGCAAGACGAATCACGCAATCAAGTATGACACAGAAAGCGCACCGTGAAAATCTTAATGAAGCCACAGAAGCGTAAAATAATTCATGCTTGGTAGCATGTGATGACAAAGTTTCCTCTTAAATATATGAATTGAAGGAGATGGTTTACTGGTTAGGGTGGGGGGTAGAGAATTTCATAATGATGTTTCCAAAAAATTTGCAGTAAGTTTACCGAAGTTAGTCTTGGGTTTCGGTAGCACGGGTTATTAACCACTGGAGGGTCAACAGCGAGGAATGTGAAGCTTAAAGAGGAATGCGAAGCTCAACGGATGTAAAGCACTGCCAAAGGACAAGCTGAAGAAACCAGGCGAACAGAATGACTTTTTAGGCATACATCGTGCGGTTACGGGCGATAGGAAATGTAGTTTGCAAAGCGAAGCCGCTCACAAGACAGAATGTGAACTGCAATGTGTGGCAGAAAGCGCATGGAAAAAAAGCAGAAGAGACCGGATATCCTGCAGAGTAATTTGGCAGAATAAATTCAAATTCTTCAGAGGAACAAGCCTACCTTCCTTGAGGCTTAGGATTTCCGCACGGCAGCAGAGTGAACACGGCCACCTAATAAAGACAGAAACTTCCGTCCGATGCTAATGGCAACGCCAAGATGGGGTCGGAAAAACCTAACCTAGCGTCCTGCACCACATGGTCAGGTGGTCCATTCCATTACCCCCCCCCCCCCCCAACAAAACGGGTAGGCTTATGAATAAGACTAAATCATCGCTCTCACCCCTGCACTGCAGTATTGCGGAGTAGGCAAGCGGCAGGGGGTGCACGTGGCACCGTAATGGCAGGAAATAGTTCCACGACGCCACATTTACTACAGGTAATTTCCAGCGTGGAAGGACTATTTCACGCGAAAGAAGCGTACGCGCAGACGATTCACACTTACACGACTTAAATCTTCCGGACTTGGAACGGCGGAGCCGGCGGAGACCCGTTAGCACGCAGCCCAAAACCATCGGGCAGATTTTAGCACCCCGGACATCAAAATATGGCCTAAATGAGAGGCGCCCATTAAGGTCGCCGTTTCTCGCTCCTTTAAGATGGCCCTTATCGCGTCTTCTTACTTACGCCCACATTTACGACGCGCCGCGGTGCAACGCCAAGGTGCGTGCTTCTAACGCAGCGCGACCATCACACTTGACAGTGACAGTTCCTTTTCGGGGGAAACAAATTAGGAGAGCTGGGGAGGCGGAGAGGAAGGAAAAGAGAAAACGGAGAGTCAACAACTGCCGAGAAAGATGCAGCGGGACGCGGCACAACGGTGCGAAGACGAGTTCTCGCAGCTTGAAGAGACGAGCTCGGCCGTTTTTCGGCAGCGGCCATGCAGAAAGCGTGCGCGGCCTGGTTGGAGGAGATTAGCGCTGACCGAGATGGTCCGGCGCTGCTGGCTATTCCAGGGAGCGGGGAACACTGGAGGAAAAAAAAAGCAAAAATGTACCCACACAACGAAAAAGACGGAGAGATAGAGATTGCGAAAGGAAGGGAGAACGAGCAGTAATGTGCCAGAGCCTGAACCTCGGAAACTCGCGCTCAGAGAGTTAGGGGAGTCAGAGCGCAAGAGAAACTGTATTCTCGGAAGAAGTAACACATAGACTGACGCTCTCTTGCTGTGTACAGCAGCGTCGCAGTTCCCTTACACCGGCCAGTACAGGTTCTTTTTTATTGTTATTGCTTTCTTTGCTGGAACAGTTATTTCCTCCCAAGCTTATCTGCCTGGAAGGCTTATGTGACAAAACTGGACGGAGAGTATCTCTACTTTCGTTAGGTTTCTTACAGCGAAGCGAAGTCCGAACGGGCGTTGGCCGACATGAGACACGAGACGGGTTTGCGCTGGCTTGTACTCAGAACTCGAAGTGTTGTAGTAACTGCCGAGCAGATTATAAAAACAAACTGCGGTTGATTTCTCTGTCATAGGAATCGGTGAAACACGAAAGTGAAATGTGAATCGAAATCTGCAGCTGAGCATGATTTGCGGGTCGGCGGCTGTCTTGTGGGTGTGCTTGGCGAGCGACAACCTGCTGGCGGGTCGCTTCGGCAAAAGTGTACCGGCGTCATTTCCGTGACGGATATGACGTCAGTGAAATCTTGGTGCATACAGGCATAAAATACTTTCGTGCCAAGATATAAAATCCCAAAAACGAAGTATCGCAGCGCAGAACAAGACGAGGGACAGAAACACAAAAGACGACACACAGAGCGCTAACTGGTGCTAAAAGGTGTACTGGCGTCATTTCCGTGACAGATATGACGTCAGTGAAATCTCGGTGCATACCGGCATAAGACACTTTCGTGTCAAGATATAAAACCCGAAAACGAAGTATCGAAGCGCAGCACAAGATGAGGGACATAAACACAAAAGACGACACACCGAGCGCTAACTGCGCTCTGTGTGTCGTCTCCCAATTCACACAAACCAACACTCTGCCGAAAACGTTCAACCCTAAGTATAACGCAGGCTTTGCGGGCAAATGACAACACATACAGGAAGTACGGGACGAGCGCATCCGCAGGAAGGACGGGACAAGCGTTATTCACCAACACGCACCAACTCGCCCAACAACAAGTTCTTCTAACGTAAGTATAACGCACTTTTTAGTACTAATGATGACTTCTCCTAAAGTAGACGCTGTGTGCAGGGGTGCACCCTTTACAGGGCGGTTGCTCCGTTGTACTGGCGTCACTTCCGTGACGAATATGACTTCAGTGAAATCTTTGTGCATCTGGGAATAAAATACTTATCGTGTTAAAAAGCAAAAAAACAAAAATGCGGCGCCGCAGAATAGAAAATATACAGGACGGCGCGGTACTAGCAACTGTACGAACTGCAGAAACTGTAGCAATGTACTATACCAACTCGCCCAACTTTCTATCGTGCCGAGTATACGTCAGCGTTGTCAGATTGGAAGAGGCAACTTGCGTTGCGGGAAGCAAAAGGAAGCCCTAGATTCCGGTCAGCCAAAATGTGAGATTTTGAAACAATTGTACTCTTCTGACGGCTACCACAAATTTTAACATCTATTAAAACTAAATTAATCATGCCTGTTTATTTTTTGGCAAAGCATGACGTTCCAAACATGCTTACATAAAATCACGCATGAAAGCTTTAGTGCTCACTCACTGATGTACGGCCAGAGGTAATTCGGTTCTGAGAAGTTTTCGAAGCCACAACCACACAGTTTACACGAGTTCTAACTAATCCGAAATCACTTTCGGAAGCGAAAGAATAAGCAATCAAAATATATACAACAAACTCTGTTCAGGCAGGGGGGACAAAACAACAACAAAAAAAAAAAAAAACCCTTTTAAGCGTGAACACATCGTACAAATATATCCAAGCCCTAGATTACTGTTGTTTAAGGACTTTCAATATAAAAATACTCCAATTCTCCGCTCCGTTAACGCCAATTCTCCGTTAACGCTTACAATTCTCCCCACCACGGTTCTTGGTAATCTGCCCCAGCTCTTAAAGTGTGGTCAACGTAGCCGACAAATATCCGTACGTCGCTTTCTGCGGTGTATTTATCGCATTAAAAAATAAAAGCCCAGGGTGGGATTACTGTCGCAACATCGCACGTTCCCTCATGCAGTAATCTGTGGGATAGCGCGCACCCTCCGCACAGCAGCTGCCGTTTGTCCCAGGCTAGACGAAACTTTGCGGCGGTGCTTATGATGTTGGACCTTCGTCTGGTCGCTATCCATGCTCTTACTTCGCCTATCGCTCGGAGTAGCTCCCTGCTAGTTGATTCGTCTCCAAAATCCCTTTTCTACTCAGAGAATTTTAAGCTAGCGCCGAGTTTTCCACTCCGTCACATTAAATTCCTGAACGTTAAAACCTGAGAAAAAGGAAGGTTCAGTAGCAGCAACAGCCATCTAGAAACCTCGATCAGCAAACATTTATTCACTCAATCACTGCGGTATTCCGTTCAAAAACGAAGGGGACGACCAAGATTAGAAAAGATTACGAAGATCTCCAGTTTTAGGTCGACCTAAAACTCGGACGGCTATCCCCCCGAAAGGCCCAAGAATCAGCATACACGCACTCGCTCTCCGCGCGATCCAGCGAGAGAGCCGGGGAGCGCCGCGAAAAAAACAAATTTGCCGGCGGCCCTTCGTACGCGAGCTAGCCGGCCTGCCCATTCCGCATTCAAAGCGAAAAAAACAAAACAAACAAAAGGCTTCAGGTCAGAAACAAAAAAAAAAAAAGAAACGAAAAGCGTTAGTCGGGTTGTTGGTCCGCGGGTCTCGTGATTTCCCGCGAGTAGTTTTGCTTCGCGCGCCCCTTCCCCATCTTTTTCCCTACTCCTAGTTCCTCGCTGATTATTCGCTTGGGGTTCGTTTTCAGCCCATAAAAAAAAAAGAGAAGGCGAGCGCAGAACGCGCTTTTGGCTTTAATCTAGTTCGCTCACTCCACGCTCTCTCAGTGAGTGAGTGAGTGTGAGAGAGAGAGAGAGAGAGAGAGAGAGAGAGAGAGAGAGAGAGAGAGAGAGAGAGAGAGAGAGAGAGAGAGAGAGAGAGAAACGAAAACACTGCCTCGCAAGCGAGCGGCCAGGCGAAGGCGTGCCCAAGGATCTCCATTTCAAATGAACGCACAAGGACTCCTCTTCTCTTCCAAGCATCCGCCGCGAGCCTGTCTGATTACTGTCAGCCAAGACCACTTTGTGTGTAGCTACGAAGCGCACAGTCGGAAACGGAAGAAGAGGCAAACCCTGTCGGAAGGAACGCAAAAGAAGCGCTGTTCGAGAGGAACCACCGACGTCGACGAAGGAAGGGGAACGGCAAACGAGGAATAGAAAACGCGACGGGAAAACAGGGACAGCGGGGAGGCTCGAAAGGATAATTCGAAGGGAAGAGATAAGAGAATGCAAAACAGGAAGACTAAGCAAGTAACGCGCTCGACAGGAACGAGCCGACGCCAAGAAAACTTAGCACGCTCGGCTGCACTGCGCGTACTCAAACCTCCGCGGAGGACAGCCGAAGAAAGGAGGTTGGGGGGGGGGGGGGGGGATTGCTAAACAAAAGGAGCAGCTGCGGGAAAGACGAGGCATTCACCCCGACACTGCATCGACCTCCAAACAGAAAGTGAGAAGGACAATAGGGTAACAAGACCGGAGTAATTACAGCTGAAACGACGTTCGATGGAGACGAGAGCCAACGGAAGAGAGTGAACTAGTCGGCGGTCTCCTTGGCCGTTCATTCAGCGCCCTGATTTCATTTCTTCGCTTCTATTTTCTCATGCAACTTCTTTTTCTTCGTCAGCTGCAGCCTAACAAGAAACAGTCTTACAAGTCCGCGAGGGAGACTCGAAAGAGAGCTACGACGAATAATCGGCTTTCGTTTCAACTCGTTTGTTACCCTGCCCGCACTCGTGTGTTGTTACCCGTAAACGTTAACTCTTCTCCAAGGATCCGCCAAAAGTTGGGTCACCGACGGAGTTCACTTTCCCCCTACTTTCCCCTGCCTTCCTTCTACCACTCGTGTTACTTTCGCGGCTGTGTGCGTGGCTTAAACTGCGAGGGATAAAAAGGACGACGGAAAAACTGGAGAAGTGCAACGAGGTACGTAGCGTGCAGGGCCCGTACCACAGCGGCGCCAATCTCTTGATCGTCTGCGGTAGTATCGTGACGGCGAGGCAGGGACGCGCTTGAGTGCTCCGGTGGTAACCAATGCCCAAGCGCCAGACAGCGATCGCGCCGCGGCGCCTAGGCTCCCTCGTACTTTTGTTTTTCCGTTTCGTGGCAATTCAGTTAAGAGGAAGCAATGGGGAAGAAGCGGCTGCGTCAGTCAGACTACAGGCGTTGCGTGTCCGATCCCACATCCGCCGCTAGTGAATAAAGGAGGCAAGGAGCCTTCTAGCATGATTTCTTTCTGGACCAAACGCTAGTGCAACTCGCGCTTACAATGGCTGCGGTAGGAAGAGTCCGGAAAGGGAGAAAAGTTGGTGCAGGCGGACGTGTTTCGCTGTCTGAGCTTCCGGTGTCGGGGAATAATCCAGAAAAGTTTTACTCTTCTATACACTGGGGTTGCGTGCTATCACGGGAATGCTAGAGCTTCATTCTTACTTGGCCTGGCCTGCGACTAGGTTCTCGTGGCTTAGCATTTCCCCGCAGCTCTGTTTTCGGCAATATTTTTTTTATATAAAAAAGGGTTTTGCTTCATCTAGCTACACGCGAACGGAAATGGCAAGATGGGTTTTGAAATCGATATTAATGATGTTAAGCAACCAACAACGGCTGCTTAGCCCTGGCATTCGCGCGATATTTGCCCTCACTGCAGACGCATAGCAACAAGCTCAGCTTTCAATCCTGGTACATTTGTACCCAGATTGATAAAAAAAAAAAAACGCGGGACGCAGGAAACGAATGCTACAGGACCAAATAATGGATACATTTTCAATATCATCAGTTTAAAAAGCCCTGCGCATTACGGCGGTTCAGCTCTTGTTTTCGATAGGCAGCAGTATATGGGCGATAAGTCGGTGCCAAACAGGCCACACGCAAATCGGCTGATGTGTGGCATGTACACCGGCTTTCTGCGAATTACCGACTAAAACCGAAACTCTGGACGCAGTATTTGTAGACGACAAAAATTCGAAGGCCACAAACAACCAATGATTTCGCATTTAAGGGACTCTGCAACCCTTCCGATAAACGCTTTCCCACTTTTCTTTCGTGTGGAAGCATTGTAGAAGCTACAGTTATCGCCAGCACAGAGCTGCACTGCGTAATTAGATCGTCACGGCAGATACGCTTTCCGTTTGTGCTTTGCTTTTCTGGCTTCCTTGCTAAAGTGGATATCGAATGCGTTCATTGCTTCAACTGAAAGAAAGCCGGCCAATAGCTGCTACAGCGCTGTAGTGACGTCATTCCGGCAATCGAAGAGGGAAAGAGATAAAAATCGTTTGAACCGGTTTCCAAGTTGTCTGACGGGTATAGAGCAGTAATTTTGGGCTGAGGAAGTTCGCGAACGCCTTTTTTCTAAGCACTGGATGTGTTTGTTGAGGAGTACGTTCTGCAATCATTTAAGATTTCAAAAAAAAGTTGCAAAAGGCGTTGCAGGGTTCCTTTAACGGTACAATGCCACGTACCTTCACAAGCCTCTGACTTTCACAGCGCCACACGTAACGTATGCCATCAAAGAGCAGCCATCTGACAGTACGCACGTGCGTATCTTCATAACAAAAGCCCTAGAACTAGAAATAAATAAAGGACAATTGTCCATAATAGACGAGGTTGGAAAGCACTTATGACTTTGTTTAAAATCTTTGGCCTGCGAGGTCAGATGTTGTACACTTCCCGGCATAGCAGGCTATTTTTCTTTTCCTCAATCAGGCTTGACCCTCACTATCGTCACACACCGATGCCAACTCCTTTTACAACAAAAGTGTTCCTTGCTCCTTACCCCATCTAGATCCCACTTTTGTAATTGATGATTGATTGATTGATTGTAGGGTTTAACGCGCCGACGCAACGCAGGCGATGAGGCGCGCCGTAGTGGAGGGCTCCGGATTAATTTTGACCACCTGGGGATCATTATCGTGCGCCGAAATCTCGCACACACGGGCGTTTTTGCTTTTCGCTTCCATCAGAAAAGCGGCCGCCGCGGCCGGGAATCGAACCCGCGACCTCGTGCTCAGCAGCGCAACGCCTTAGCCATCCCACTTCTGTAGTTTCCGATCGAATAAATATGAGAGGGATTCCAATGCGATGGAAGCGCCCAGTTATATGTTCAAAGCATTAACAAATTGGAGGGCGTGTCGCTGTTTGAGCACCGCGCCATTGCACGTAGCCTTTTAGCGACCGGTCCACTTGGTTACACTGTATGCGTCGCTTCACGGCGCTACATCTTCTCCAACATAAACTGAGCCTAACGAAGAAAAAAACTGTGGTCGATTCGTCTGTCACAGGAATCGGTAAAACAAGAAAGTGAAATGTGCAGCGAAATCTGCAGCTGAGCGTGATTTGCGGGCCGGCGGCTGTCTTGTGGGTGTTTTTGGCAAGCGACGTCCTGCTGGCGGGTCGCTTCGGCAAAGCTGTACTGGCGTCATTTTCGTGAAAGATATGACGCTAGTGAAGTCGTGGTGTATTCCGGCATAAAACAATTTCGTGTTAAAAACTAAAACCCGAAAACGAACAACCCAAAGTATAACGTGCTCTTTAGTACTAAAGGTTCTTTCCCCGCAAGAAGACCCTGTGTGCAGGGGTGCACCCTTTACAGGCCGCTTGCTTTGTTGTACTGGCGTCACTTCCGTGACGGATATGACCTCAGTCAAATGTTTGTGTATCTAGGAATAAAACATTTTCGTGTTAAAAAAGTGCTTCGGCGGAAATAATAATCTCAGAGGCGGGTGACGGATCGGCATCTGCATCGCGGAAGCCCACGCTCAAAAGCTAGGGATTTACACCGTTACAGAAGATAAGCTGTCGTACCGAAGTAGGGTACTCAAGCGGGGTCATCGGTGAATCGCTCGCGCCCAAGCCGGCCCGTTCAGCGCGCAGGCTATCGTTTCGAACCTCGCTAAGCCAGCTAAGCTGCCTGCGGGGCTCGATAAAGCCCGAAGCCACGCAGGCGCTCCCTCGAAGCAAAATGCGCGCTCCCGCTCAAACATGTTTAACTTCAGAGAGAGGATCGAAGATCTTACCCGTGCGGCAGCCTCTGGCTTAAGGTTTAGTTCTGTTCACAGGGAAGAGCGGGAAATAACGCAGTATTGGGGACTTTGTGAATGCTTACGATGCCGGTTGAATGCCGGCAAAGCCAAACGTTAAAGAAGAATTAAAATTGTCTTATAAATACAATGCTACTGACTCACAACGCAAGTTCGTCATTTGTCTAAGCCGGCCGTGAGCCAGCAGGACGGTGCAAAAAAATGAACCAACATTGCTTCATTCCGTCGGGCTTAGAATCAAGACCGAAATTGGTGAAAACAAAAAAAAACATACGACGCAGTAAGACGGCCACTCAGTGGGATATAAAATTCCAAAGGCACCGTGTTTTCTGTCTGCTTTCGTGCGGATGTTCAAGCGCTGTTTTATATTCTTTTATTTCGTTTTTCCCAGTTGCGAGGAAGTTCGCCAAGGCCGACACAAATTAATCACGTTGGCGTTCACCATCGCACAATGTTCTACGTAAGCTTTAACTTTCTCCGTATATTAACTCTTTTGTGAGCGCCTCCGGCTCGGCAACGATGAACTTCATTGCGACAGCAGCTGTTGCGATGTCAGTGCCCTTACGGAATGACCGTTATTAAATTCGTCCCTATACCTCACTACGCAATCTGCTGGAGACCGATAATGTGCTTGGGTGGGCACAACTAAGCCTAACTGAATTAAGTAGAACAAACTCTTCGTTGAAACTAAGACGGTGAAACGCTGTTGGAGGTTGATTGAGTGCTATTGTGAAAGCGACAGAAACTTACGGTTCCAGGAAAATTAAAAGATGTTACCTATGAAAAAACCTCACTAATTGTGCAGGGCACCAGCGCAGCGAGGGCAGAACTGTCTTCGGTGTCTCTAACATCCCCGAAGGAATACGCCTCTTGCAAGGGGGTTAAGTCTACAATACACGCTTTTGGACACATTTCAATGCAGCCGAACGCAGCAAAAAAAAAAAAAAAAAAAAAAACGACATAGGCTGTAAAATGTGTGGCCTTTGGTTTTGGGGAAATGTCCCTCAGGCAGGAGGAATCAGGGCGCTGAAAACTTACGTTGAGATGCAGCGAATTTAAGCATTTGTTGCGAGTAATAAAGAAGCAATACATGCCGGGAAATTGTGGCGCTGGTTCAGCGTGTTCGTTCGAATAAAGAGAAGCTGCGACTATCGTTCCAAACCATTCTTTTGTATTTTCAGAAGAAGATAATCCGTATGCCATATATAGCCTAATAGCAAAAAGTGCGCAAAAACCATCCTGAAACATTCCGTATATACGGAATTATGACAATACGGAGTTCTTTCCTTGCCTTACACAAAGCTTCACAAAAAAAGGAAGATTTATGAGGAATACATAAATATAAAATAGTGCATACGCTTCGAAACAAAATCACATGACCATTACTATAATCCCTAATGCGAAATTTGAACGCACCGCGAACTGCAGTCTTCTCAGTCACGGCGCATACCTGCTGCGTCTGAAGAAGTGATCGAGGGATCACCAAAGGAAGGAAGGAAAGAAGACGTTATTGTATCCTGCGGGATCAAGTAATGGGGGTGGAAGAGGCCCAGGGGGCTGCCACGACCGCCAGGGCCCGGGAGGTGGTCAGGACTCGGCCCGACGTCCCCTGGGTCGCGCAACATCTGCTCCCACAGGTGAGGGGAGGGAAAAAAGGGGTATGCGTCTGCAGAGGGAATAAAGTAATAAAGCGCAAAACAGATGATCGAGTTTATACGAAGGAGTGCGGGTAGTCAAAAGTGCACGTGGTAACACCCCAGACGAAGCGAATCCTAAAAGAGGCGCACTAAAGCCCAATACCAACAATCGTTCTGCACGCCTCATTTTGTTGTATCAACCTCGTTTACTTATGTACCCTTGGTATCGGGGAATATATTTGCGAAACTAACTCTAACTTAGAATGAGTTCTTTGTCAAAGTTGGCACCGAGAGATTCCCTCTTTTCAGAGGTCTACTTTCCTGATTTTTTTCTTCTTGTTTTTGCTCGCTCAAGACGAAGGAATAGTTTTAGACATCCCCTCTAAGACCGACCTCCGACCTAGGTGTTCTGCACGAACAGGTGTTCTGCACGAACAGGATCCATCCTCGTAGCGACCTTCTCTTGTAAACTGCGAAAGCAGCCGTGTTGCGGAAAAGTGAGAGGTGGAGAGCAAAAAGTCCTAAAAAGGAGCAAGCGGAGTAAGCGCGATCTGTACATCGTCTTTTATAGTGTCTACCTAATGAATAGTTTTCTATAAAAAAAGTAACTGTAACAGCATTTCCTGTTAAAGTTATTATGTAAAAAAAGTAACAGTGTTACAGTTACAAGTTACTCTAACTTAAAAGCAACCAGTTACAGTTAGAAGTTACTGAAAAATGTAACTTGTCACTCGTAACGCGTTACTAGTAACTAGTTACTGCACAAGACTGGCAGTAGGGATGTTGGCTTGCCTGCAGGGGCCTCCCATATAGTCGTAGGGAAAATGGCGACTCGGACAATAAGTTCGCGAGCACGTACGTACATCACTTCATTAGCGCCTAGGCCTGTGCGGGCTGGTGTACCCAAGAGTATCACGATGTCAGATGGAGGATTTTTGGAGAGTTTGCAAGGCCATGGGAGAAACGTTACCGCGGATAAAATGCGGATTGTCTGATTGAGAGTCAGATAGGACGAATTCGGGTGTGGGGCACCGCGTGAACGCAAGGGCAATTGCTGCCTTCTCCGCCGTGGTTCTGTAGGTAGTTAGGATGGCAAGACACGTTTTGTGGTTTGTGTTGGCCGATAACAGCTACACAGCATGCAGGTTCGTGAGGGTAGGGGTCCCATCTGTGTATAATGTGCACGGTGATGGTGGGCATAGTTTGGCGTGGGTGTTTGGTCGTGCTAGTCGCCGGGGCTCATGGGAAGTTTGGTGCATCTGGGAAGGAATGGGGTGGATTCGGATGCTGTTACGAATGTGAGGTGGAATGGGCAGTGGCGGAATTGGGATGGCGGGTGGGAGTGTGTTTCATCATTATCACCATCATCAGCCTATCTACGCCCACTGCAGCACAAAGGCCTCTCCCAAGCGACCAGCTAACACCCGCAAACTTCTCGATCCTATCTGCCCATCTAACTTTCTTTCGACCACTGCCACGCTTGCCTTCTCTAGGGATTCACCCTGTTACCCTTACTGAACAACGGTTATCTTTCCTTCGCATTACATGCCCCATCCACGCCTACTTCTTCTTATTACTTTCTACTAATATGTCCTTAACCCGCGTTTGTTCCCTGACCCACTCCGCTATCTTCTTGTCCCTTAATGTTACACCTATCATATTCCGTCCATGGCTCACTGAGTCGTCCTCAATTCAAGTTGAACTCTCTTTGTGAGCCTCGAAGTTTCTGCCCCGTAGGTGAGTACCGGTACGGTGCAATTGTCATACACTTTCTTCCTCAGCGACAATGGTAGGCTGCCATTATTTGAGAATACCTACCGAATGCCCTTCACCCCCGCGGTAGTATGTTTACGGAGCTCAGAATGTAGTGCCTTGTACAGGAGGACGCGAGGTGCGTGAGTTAGGAGATGTGGTGGGCGTCTAGGTGTTCGCGTATGGTTGGGTATGCCCATGTTTGGGTATGCCCAGGTCGAGCAAGCGATGCGTTGGGGCATAAGGGGGAAGCAGGAGGGCATGCCTATACTTCTTCCGGAGTAGGGCATCAATGGAGTCGCGGTGGATGGATGCAAGGTAAAACTAGGGCAGGTAGTACAAGATACGGTTGAGTAAAACATTGTGTACGAAACGGAGCTGGTCCTGTTCCTTGATGCCGTGGTGTCTGGTGGCAATCCGTCTAATGAGGTGCGTGGTCTGGGATACGTGTTTCTTTACGTGCTGTAGGGTGGGTGCGGGTGATCTGTTGTGCGGGAGGGTGAGGCCTAAGACTCTAAGTTGCTGTGTGAGGGGTTTTGAGCCAAAGTGTATAAAAATATGGATGGGGGTTGGTTGCGAGGGTGCGCAAAGGCGAGCAGAGGGGATTTTTGGTAGAGAGCACTGGAGCGCCAAAGGTTCGATGTGGTGTCGGAATTGGTTGAGGCCGTGTTGGACTGTTGTTTCAATGTATTTCTCGGAGCCAGTGTGGACCCACAGGGCAATGTCATCTGTGTGAAGTGCGCTGCATAGTGTGGGGATGGTGAGGAGAGTGCAGGCAAGTGGGATTAGGGATAGGTTGAAGAGTGTGGGCGATAGGACCGCTCCTTGTGGCGTTCCGCGGTTCGGAGTGTGAAAAAGATCAGATTGGGCATGGCCCAAACGGATGGTAGCAGCACGTTGCGTGAGAAAGTTATAGGCATAGTGGTAGAAGTGTAGGCCTAGGTTTCGGGATGAAATTGCCTGAAGGATGCTATGGTGTGAGACATTGTCAAAGGGTTTTTGTAGGTCCACTGAGAATATAGAGGTGTGGTCTCAATGCGGGGAGTTTCGGTGGAAATCATGGTGATACTGTATAAGGGCGTCTTGAGTGGATAGGTTGTGTCTAAACGTGATAATTTTGGGGGTAGGTTTCTGTCTGTTCAAGGTGTGCATTGTGATACGATTCTGCAGGACGTGTTCCAGAAGTTTGCCAAGGCAGGAGGTAAGGGCAAAGGCGGGGAACGCGTTCGCCGCCGCGGAAACCCGTACGACGCGCCGGAGTGCTATGCGCTAAAATTTGACGCCGCTTCCATGTCCGTAAAATTACTGGAACCGGCAAGTCACTGTCCGTATGAATGCCGTATATACAGAGTATACGGATAACATGCGAAGCGTGATTTTGCCCATTACTGAAGAAGAAGGAGCGAGAACTGAGCCAAACGATCTTATTGTGCGAACCCATGATTCCCCTGTTTCTGGAACTAATATCTACTTTAGTTACGCTGATGGGCGTCATACTCCGTATAAACTCCGTGTTCCCACAATTCCGCATATACGGAAACTTCCAATAGGGAAAGAGTTCGAGGGGGGTCCGAACCTTGCGTCGACCGAGGCCCGGTCACTTTGCGCGAGCTAACGTGCTGGGTGTCTAAGCTTTAATCCGTTCAGGAAGCCATGTCGAGAAACATGACAGCCTGAAGGCCTGGAGCGGCATGGTAAGCGAACCGCGTGGACTGGCGACAGAGAGCGTGCAGAACCGCAGGAAGTCGTGTGGCTTCAACGAAGGGAGTTAAGGGGGTGACATTTGGCGCGCATGCATACGGAGCGAATGATCAACGAGATGAATATCGAGGGACGGAACGTAAAGCGGATACGGGCAGATAGTTACGGGGACAGGCGAGACGATAACCTTAACCGGGGTGGGAGGGGGTGCTACCAGTAATGCGCTCATACGACAAAAGCAGCTTGAGACCACCCGGAGGTGCTTTCGGTCGTCAGCGGACACAAGAAGGAGGCGTGTAATGATCATATCTGCAATTACGTAAGGGATTGTGAGGAAGCTCGTGATTTTTAAATGGAAAGGTGGCGTAACCTTCATCGTCACCGATATCTTCATCATCATCGTCATCAGCATAAACGGATAAGGGTCACTGAAAGGAACTCCGAAACATTTCCGATAAACGCTTTCACTGTTCCTTTCGCGTCTGGAAGCACTGTAAAAGCTATAGTTATCAACGGCACGGAGCCGCGCTGCATAATTTATTCACCGCAACAGAACTATTCGCCTTCCGTTTCTGCTTTGCTTTGTAGATATTTTTCTTTTCTAAAGTGGCTATCGAATGCGTTTAGTGTTGGAACAGAAAGCGGCCACTATCCACTACATTGCTGTAATGACGAAATTCGAGTGCTCAAAGAACGCCGAGACATGGGAAAGAGGTGAAAATATTTTTAGCAGGTTTCCAAGATATCTGATGCGTATAGAGCAGTATTTTTTGCTGATGTGCTTTGTGACCCCCTATTCCAAGTACTGAATGTGTTAGTTGACTACGTTCTGAAAGCATGTGGGATTTAGGGGAAAAAATTCAAAATGTGTTGCAGGGTCCCTTGAAGGCAGGGAAGAGAGAAGCAGGGAATGGGAAGCGTATGGGGTGATAAATGAAAAAAAAAAGTGACGTCAAAAAACAATTCAGTGATCTCCCTTCGGAGGGTTATGAAAAAGAGTAAAAAAAAAAACATCTACTCGACTTTTCCTTCTTTCGACCAACCGTTATCTCTCGCTATCCTTTAAACGGAGAACATAGGTTGAAGCCCCTGGGATGCACCATTTTCCATTAAATTCGACGTCGCCCCATGAAGAAACAAAAATAAACAAATGAAAAACAAAACCTGCCCCAGCTTGCTTATGAACGTTCTACAGACGACCAAAGTAAATGAACAGGGGTCATTGTTACACACGAGACATCGAAAACGGCTACGACTGTGTTACAAGCCAAATAAGGATAACTATACCTTGACAATGCGGGCTACCGCGGTTAATTATAAATACCCGGCCGCGTACAGAGCCAAAAGAATCCGATGGCTCCGAACCTACTACCCAGACACAAAAGCGTCACAGCCCTTTCGTTGGATGACAAGGGGCACTTCGAAGGGACGAGATCGAACCCCGGAAGCCGGGGACAATACGCCAGGGCGGACGGTCGCTCTAGCGGAAAGCCTTCCCCAGCGTGGCTCCCCGCCCACGCATAAGCTCCCCGACAAATGCGACAAACAAGAGTTACAAGGCACCGCCATAAAGGCAAACCGGAGGGAGATGCAATGCAAGTACATAACCTACTACGATTAGCACATCATTATTCCCTCGCCAGAAGACGCTGCTGCTTCTCATCTCCCAGAAGCCCCGTCATAGCTGCGGGGCTTCGTTAACGCTGCACAGAATTATCGAGACGTAGCAGACACGCGGGAAATACAAAAACAGGAAAACAATCGAGCTGGAGACCAAAAAAGAACAAACTTGTGTATCGGCTCACTGAACGATCCGAACACGGGCGTTTATTATACCGGCAAACGGGGCGGTATTGTCGGAGGGCGGAAGGATCGGGGTGGCGGCGCGAAGCCTTCCGGGCCTCATCTTTATATTGGCTGTCTCCGTAGCGAGGCAGTGCGGGATCCTTCGCTTCGCTTCGTTATAAAGTATAATGAAGGAGCTGTTAGGGCACTGGGCGCGGAAGCGGGCGAAGGTTGCGGTTCGTTGCGCAATGATCGGGGTTCGCGGCGAAGAGCAGATACGTATACCCCAGCGACCGAGCGCGGTCCTTGCTGGGGGCCGGCCGGCTGGCGCTGTTGCGACTTCAAGTAAAGCGAGGCACTGAATGGTCCCGTTTATCTGATGGGAACAGGGAGCAGTTCTTCCGCCAGGATCCAGGGCAGGGACATTAGCCGAACTTAGGGGAGGTCCTTGAAGCAGCCCCGGAGAAACTGGTGTTCTCCTTGGGGAGGCATCGCTGAGTACGGCTTGGGGAAGACGTTAAAACTGAGCCAGTCAGCTTGCGTGGCGCGATAAATGACCGCACCTTTAGAAAATCTCAAATGTACGTCATGCATTATTGAGAGCTTCATGTCAGGGTACGTGCATTCGGTGTGCCTTTGCGGAATACAAGGATATTTATGAGCTAGATATACAGCAGTGAGTAAGCAGGAATTCTTGGATAGGTACACTTGACAGCTCCCTCTTTTTATAAGGCCTGCGCGATAAGGTTGCGGCGATTTCATGTTTATAAGTAGATTGTAGGGTTTAACGCGCCGACGCAACGCAGGCGATGAGGTGTGCCGTAGTTGAGAGCTCCGGATTAATTTTGACCCCCTTGGGATCTTTAACGTGCGCCGAAATCTCGAACACACGGGCGTTTTCGCTTTTCACTACCATCAGAAAAGCGGCCACCACGGCTGGGAATCGAACCCGCGTCCTTGGGCACAGCAGCACAACGCCTTAGCCACTGAGACACCGCTGCTGGTTGTTCAGTACGTATAGCACTAAAAAATAGGGAGGGAGCGAAGGTTTAGATTCAAAATAACGAAGGCAGGTGGTGACTTCGCACCACTACTACAACGTCGTGCAAACGTAGTGTTCCCGTTTGGAACATCATCTTCCCGCCTAGAACGGAAGTAGCGGAGTAGAGAAACAAACACAGTATATCTTGTCACCAAATACGCTGTCACGCGTACTGTAAACGGAGGAGACTGCCTAGAGTTGGTATTATACTGTAGACCACGAATCTCACACATACGCCGAGAATCACTCTCGGTGAAGAACAACGTCCTGCCACATTAGGCACTTATCTCTTCATCCCCTGTGCATTGTACATTGATGAACCCCCTCCCCCCTTCATGTTTTATATTTGTGTGATACTGTCGGAATCGTGTTTTAATTATTCACCATAATTCATAAAAATCTCGTGTTTCCCTTGTACTGCGCAATCGGTATCAAAACTGGTTTCCGGTAGATTGCCCGTGTTTCCTACGTGTGGTAGTAACTTTCTTTACCTTCTATCTTTATAAAATATACTCTAGAACCCATATCTTATTTAGTTAGCCCCCTTCCCGGTCTCTGCATTCTGCTTCTGCCCCATTTTTTTCTCGGTCACCCTCGAGCGTCCGTGTCAACGAAACGAAAGAGGCCCCATATATCTTCGCATTTCTGGAAAGCCGGAATGAAAGAACGCCACGAAGCACAGCGCAGACTATCGAATACGTTCTTCAGACGAGAAGTGAGAGGAGACGGCTACAAGCACTGCATATCAGGGTGTCTTCGACATGCGTTTCTCCCAATCCACATTACTCTCAATACCGTGTCACCGACCGTTATGTTCGTACCGATCATTTCAGGGCGTTACAGTTGGATCAATAAGAATTTACGCTATAGGAAACCGGACCAACTTGCCTCCATATGATCAGTTCTGCTCGCCTCCTCGACCATACAAAACGAAACGAACAATCCCCAAGCATCTCTGAAAAAAAAAAAGAAACAAATTGCGCGAATCCTGGAACCGTCACCCAGGAAACAAAGGTCCCGCTCACTATTGCCGCTTGTTAACGACGCTATAGGTGCCTTATTACCCCTTCTAAATAACGCAGTTCTCTTCCGTGATCGATTGGCTGGACGGAATAAGACGCCACGAGGGTATGACCATCAATAAGTCACTTTTGGCGCAAACGGTTGCAATCGGATAGAGAAGGAGCGAGCCATCCAAGACAGCAAAAGAGCAGGAGAGGAAAAGAAAGACACGCCGGTGGCGGTGGTGCTACTTACCTCCGGCGAAGATCTATCAAGGAGGCACGCTACATTTGGGCGACCGAAATCTACGTTCAAACCCACTCCTTCGCCCTCCCGCGCCCAGCGCCATCGCACGCTGTTCATGGCTGGCGCTGTTTGTTGCCAAGCAGAGCAATAAACCGGCGCGCTTCCACGGTACAGCCTGCGCTGTTTCCTACATTCCGTCTCACTCCCCGTTGATTCGCTTGTTGATGTGTCTAGCGCCAGTTCGTCCCGAAATTGGGCAGCTCGCGCGTTTATTACTTTTTCTTTCGCCTTCATTCCTGCGGCGGTGGCAATCGGCGTTGCTTGCTCCGGGGCCCTCCGGAGAGTGATAGCCACCTACGGCACAGTTGCTGCTGGGCCGTAGCAACACCGCCTTCGTGTGTGCCGCTTCGATTTCTCTCGTAATTTCTGTTTCTGTTTACTTCCTCGCCTTGCCGCATCCAATCCAAACAGAGAAGGAGGTGGCGGCTCGCCGGTAGATCAAGGAACACGGGTCAACTGGCTCTCTGAAAGCGCGGCGCTGCGCGGACGCATTTCCCGCGCCGATCGAGAAAGGAGCGATCGGTGGAACGGGAGAAAAAAAAAAGGAATGAGAATCGACACGCATCAATAACAACATCAAAAAAAGACGGGAGATGGGGGGGGGGGACATCAGTTGATGAGAAAGTGCTGTATGAGTACAAACAAGCCACGACAAAAAAAAAATGAGGCAGGAGGGAAGGGGGTCTTCAACGTCGGTCGTAAATATCTCTGCTCCTAGAAGACAGATCGATAGCCGGGGAAAGACACGCCGGCCGTTCTCTCTTTAGGACCGCGCGAATGTCGAATAGATAGCCCGGGAGTGTGTGACGACACGGAGCATCAGCAACGCCCGACGTGTCGTTAAAAGCATTGTCGGCAGAGTGCAGCTATATTCCCCGGCCCCCCACAACCAACTCCCTAGGAAGGACGACCCGCCGCGAGTCGTTGGACGAATTTGGCCGGCATCGCAAGAACGCCCGTGGTTATGAGCGTCACGCAGAAAGCGAGAGTATGATATACTCCCCCGGCGGTGGGCCTTCCTCGCTGCATTCTTTGACGGCGCGTATAGTTTATCTCCGCCGTGATAATATTCACGGGTCATTAGGGCGCAAATATTAATATCCGCGGCCGTCTCGGCCGCCGGAGACTGCTGCGTATAGGGATGCCGACATCTATTGCCTACTACGAGAGACTGGCATGGCAGAGTAAGAAATCGCTGGCCAGGCGCGAAGCTTACCGACTTATTCATGGGGTCGTAAAATTGCTGGATAAGGACGGGGGCCGTCAGTGTCAAAGACCGCGGCAGAACGCCGATATAACGGCGTTTCTGTACTGCAAGATTTTTCTCAGTAAAGCCGCGTAAGGAACTTTCGAGGTTTCTGGCCGCATGCAGAATTCAAGCGGGTCCGCTACGCTCGTTAAAGTGAAACTCTGAGCAAGAATTCAATAAAACATGCAGAAACAGACGATTAAATCTTCGCGGGTAGTAAAAATGAAGGTGCTAGCATCGAGCACTGGAACGGCCCGCATGGTAGCCTCTGACGAGTTTTATCCCGTCGTCCTCTGCGACACCAGCGTAGAAGGCTTTGTGCTTGACACGCCGGGGTGGGTCGATGAGGCTGCTCTGCCATTGATTGCTGATATGGTGGCCTTGATAGAGACGTTATAATGCGAAAACATTAAATGGCCCATTGAGGGGAAAATCCCACGTCCGGTGGCTGGCATGGTCGTTTGAAGGATCAGAAGAGTTTCTAAGATAAGCGACGGCTCGAAGAGATTGAAAGTGGGCATATTGAGTTTAAAAGAGAAGAGGCTGAATTTGGGTATGCGAGTCGAACAAAGGCGCCGGAGCGTGAGTCAAGCACTAATCCCCACAAGTGACATTCAATTCACAGATATAGGTAACAGTTAGGCACGCTCTGTACGCTCCAAGTTCGCTTCGAACACTCCTGTTATTCTTTTGAGCACCTGGTAGAGGAACTCCGCAAAAGTCCGAGCTCCTAATACTAACACCGCCGGGCTCGCGCAGAAGAGAAGCCGCTGAGAGCGCCTCTTGCATCGCCCTCCACGCGCAGGACGGAACACAAATCCCACACGTCAAAAGTATAAGAGTGCTCGGATACCACATCGATGAGGGCCGGAATACCAACCGCACGGCCCTAAACAAGCTACTGACGAGCATCGACACCACCACCCGGTTGATAAGGAGAATATCCACACGCAACGAAGGCATGCGCGAAGCCAACCTCCTTCGCTTGCTACAGTCCTTTGTAGTCAGCCAGATCTCCTATACCGGCTCCTACCACGCATGGCTGGCACAGGAACGCGACAAGATAAACGCCGCAATCCGGAAAGCATACAAGGTCGCCCTTGGACTGCTACAATGCACCAGCAACAAAGCGCTTGACACTCTGGGAGTCCATAACACCCTGGACGAAATATGTGAAGCTCAGAGATCTGCCCAAATCGCACGACTCCAAGCAACACCGACTGGAAGAGAAATACTACGCAGGATTGGACACCGCACCCCGAACCGCACTAGAACGCATGGGAACCAAAGTACGGAACACGGGAACGAAGCCAAGCTATGCGAACGGGTGCCTAGATCAATGTGTGAACAACTAATCATCACTCCCCTGCCTAGAAACATGCACCCGGACAGGGACAAAGAAAGAAGAAAGGCGAGAGCCAGGACGCTGGCCGAAACCTACAACACTGACAACACTGCCGTGTACGTCGACGTTGCCCGCTACCCGCACAGGACCCAAACTTACGTGGCGGTGGTAATTCGAGCTAGGGACGGTGCCACCCTTAATGCCGCAAGCCTCATGGCCCGGGACGCCACACAGGCGGAGGAGGCAGCGATCGCGCTAGCACTGAAGAGCGATCCGAAAATCACCACTATAATAAGTGACTCCAAATCAGCTATCATCAACTTCAGCAAGGGCGTCATAGGGCCGCCAGCCCACCACATCCTGCCAAGTCGGAAAACGAATACCACATACCTCAGATGGTTCCCGGCCCACGTCGGCCCCATACCCGGCGGAACGGCCAACCAAAACGAGAGGGCGGACGCCGTCGCGCGCGAGCTTACACACCGCGCGGCGCCCCCCCGCCCCTCGAACACTCAGGCCGCAAGGGACGACCAGGAAGCGCAAGGAAAAGAAGACGAACACGAGCCTCTCGGCCCTCTCCTAGAGTATGGAGACATACTCATAGCGCTTTCCATTGGGCGAACAGGAGCACTTCTAACTGCACCCAAAGTGCTCTCGCGAGTTCTGACGTCTTCCAGTGGTCGGGCAGGAGCAGGGGCGTTGTGTTTCATTGGTCGATGAGGAGCACTTTTTTGGCGCCGAGAGCAGCCGAGAGCAGTTCTCGGTGCTCCGTCACCAGCGGCGGAGTAACAGGGAACGGCGAGGAAGTCACATGACCTCTTTTGCGTCACTTCTGGTTTTATCCCCGGGTGGCGGAGGAAAAATGGCGGAATGCAGCAGCCGCGCTAGTCGCTCAGTGCGTACGGCAGCAGCTAAGCGCGGCCGTCTGGACAAGGAATTGCTGCTACTTTTAGATGATGAAGGCACCACAGATTCAAGCGCAAGCTTATCATCGGACAGCAGCAGCAGCGACGACAACGACGATCTGACATTGCATGAGTTTATGTTCGAGCACCTGTTCACCCCGCCGGAGCAGCGACCGAAGGTAGAGTCGTATCTGGAAAAGACGGTGGACGCTGTTATCGTTCGCAGCTAATTTTTGGGAGACACGATGGTGACCCCTTTATCATGAACATGAACACCCGCTCGGCTTCTTCATTCGTCGCCATGTGGAAGGCAGACACAAAACCACCGGCACGTATCTGGCAAAACTGGCGACGAATAACTGCGTGCGGACATCACGAGCGCGCGAAAGGCTCTGGGAAGCGAGCGCGGGAAACGTTTGGTCACATGACTCTTGACATCTCGCCCTCCCCCTCTTTTCACTGCTCCCAGAGCAGCGCGAATGTTTCATTCGCGGAACGAAAGCACACGTCCCCGGTACTACCGTGTGCTGCTCTGGCTGCTCGCTCCACTTGCTCCTGTTCGCCCAATGGAATTCGCCATCAGACACTACAGAGAACAGCGAAAGACACAGCCTCCGCCGCATCCTGGACTCAACAGACACGAACAGGTACTGCTCCGACAGCTACAGACGAGATCGGTGATCACACCCGCGCTGGCTCGTTATGTGTGCTCAGGACGCTTTAAAGACTACATGTGCAGTGTGTGTGCGCGAGCGCCCGCCACCCTCTCCCACATCTTGTGGGAACACGGGAAATCAGGTGGCGGGCAGGTGAACAGTGGTGCAGTGCGCGTGTTCAAGTGCAGTGACACCTTGAGTGACAATGTTACGCCGTGTGGGAACGCTACCCCGTCCGATCTACCGCCGGACATAGTGACAATGACTACAGCGTCGGACTGTGAATCCCAGAGGCAAGCCATACAGCGGCTCGAGGAAGCCCTGGCCCGGCAAGAGCGAACGGAGAACTCCGCTGCCGTCGCGCCTTCCCCCCGCACTCCGAGGGTGCCGGGGAGGGCGGCGCGGGTGGAGGAAGCTTAGTAGCTTGAGCTGGGCCACTGGCCAAACACCCCTCGAGGCCTAGACTAGGCAGGAGGGGGGAGAATACCCCGACGAGGGTTTTCCTCTCATCCCTCCCCACGCAGGATCACGTAATAAAGTCTTTCTCTCTCTCTCTCTCCGCTGTTCGGCCTTAGTAGCTCAGGGGTAGAGCCGTTAAAGGTTTGAACGGGAACGACCGGGGTTCGAAAAGTGCCGTTTTACGGGCAAAACCCCTTAAGGGACCGGACTGTCGGGATCTCATGTCGTCGTCGTCGTCGTCGTCGTCTCATGTCGTCGTCGTCTCATATCTTAGTATCATGTAGTCACGGTGCTAAAACACCGGGACACTCGTTTTCAACGCTTCGCGCTAGAACGTTTCATCCCCGTTGGCAAAACGCGTACTAGATGAACACACCGAAATTCGTTTTCCAACGCCTGGAGCAAGAACGCTTCGTGCTTAAAAGACACGCGACTTTTAAAGCAAAGCTGTATACCTCTACCCCTAATGGTTTCATCTCCATGGGCAAAAACACCAAGGCGCCAACAATACACTGATGCACTACATGCTTCGCACCCTTCGCAGGTTTCACATTAGTGGAGGTAGCCCGAGATCTTTTTTTTACGGCCGTATGTTCTTTTTACAGGATTCTCCGCACTGTTTCAGTAAATAAGCGTGGTTTGGTATCTTTTATGTAGACTAGGCGCAGGGCGAAGCATACGAACATGTTTAATTCTCGTCCTTCACTGCAGCGGAAACGCCGGGCTCGTTCCCATCTCTCACCATAATATCGCTCACAACAACCGTTCACCTCCACGACTCTTCATGGTGGGAAAAGCGCTACAGTAACAAGGACAAGTGAGTACACGGGACAAAGCGCTTTTCCTACCATGAACATGTACCAACACGCCCAGCTCGCAGTTCTTCTGAATCCACGACTCTTGCTTACTAAAGTGAAGCTATTCAATATATTTTGGACTTTGTGGAAACGCAGCTCAATGCACAGCAAGTTTGATGTTGTTCGCACGTTGTAGGCTTAAATTTACCACACGCTGAAACTGAATGTAGGCACAGCAGCATGCCAACTCGGGTGGGTTGCCGAGTGGTGATGACCGGCGACGTCAGAAGCTAAAGGCCGTTTCACCAAGACCCGCTTGGTTGGCATGTCATCATATACACCCATAATTCTGACACACCGTCGCCAGAAGCTCACGGCCGATTCCCCAATTCCCATTTAGCAGCGACGTCAACATAACCAATCGTAATTCTGACATACCAAAACCTTCCATTAGATATACGTGGCGTGACACGCACCCTCAAAAGTGTATTATTGGCCAACGACCAACGCCAACACGCGCCACGAAGGGCCGTGCGCTGCTGTGCAACTCCAGGTCACGCATATTACCAGCGATGCATTAAATAGCGCTGTCTGCATTCGGCTGGAAAGAGCCTCCGGCGAGCCAGGTTGGTTTGCCCGGCAGTACGTGTCGCACAACTACGGAGTCAAAACTTCCACATCATTGACGCGGCAATCAAGGATCTAGGAGAAATACCGTCATGCAGAAATGAAAAAAAAGAACCCCAAAATATGAACCAGAACACGTGAAGTTGAAAAATTTTGTTGGTAGAGATCAGATAATGACGCAGTTGTGGTATGTTTCGAAAGTCACGCTTGCGAACTTTGCTGCTCTTATGGAGTGATGCGACAGTTTGACTTCCGCAGATGAAAATTGTGCTATTTGTGTGTCCCCGTTGCCGTTGATATTTGAGCGTTCGCATTTTATTTGACCATGACTGCACACCTCAGATGAAGGAAGAACGCAGAAAAATGTCGCTGCCGAACAAAAACCGGTCACACGTACTGTACGATCCGTCAAATGGGTTCTTAGTCAATGATCTGACTAATCGCATTCTAAAACAAGTGGTCGGTGCTGAATTTATACAGTAAGTCTCGAGGTTTACAGATTACGAATCTACGCGCACTCGAATACTGGAATCGACCCCAACCCGCCACCACCCATACCACCGTGCTCGGCCAGAAGAATATACATACACTTAATCCCAACCCGCCGGACGCCGAAGACATCGTGGCCACATCAGGACCACCCCACAGACATTACCGGACGCACTGTGTGAGAGTAAATGCACTTGGATAATAATAAAAAAACATTAAAAATGAATCCGGTCGACAGCCAACGTACTACTGTCGAGATTTCGAAAAGCAACCCGCACCAATTTAATCACAAAACTGCAAAACATACCACGCTTAAAAAGTCAAAAGCGTCATTGGAAGCGCGGAATTCCAAGCAGCACCTCCGCGATGGTCAACTGGAAATTCGTGCATTCGCATTCGCAACTCATACGAAGCGGTTACGTGTTCGAGGGGTCTTTTTGAGATTCCCTATGCATGGCCAACTTTACAGCCATTAGAGTGCGTCCATCCATGTTATCAATTTGTGGCAGTCACGAAGAAGGAGTTAAAATATAAAAAATATATTGGGAGTGTCGGATTAAGCAGATTTAAGCCCCAGACGCTTGAACAAAAACTAGTAGCTTCGAAATCTAAATTAAAAGACCAACAACGCCCCCCCCCCCCCCCCCCCCAAAAAAAAAAAAAAAAGCCCCTTGTCAAAAGAGGACGGATTAGTTCAGACGAACGTGTGGTTTCTGCGGTTTGCGCTTAACTCCGCGAATATTGACGAGGTGCAAAAGATAAACGGCAGTTGCTCTTTCCCGCAGGAAAGTAGTTGAGTCCATGAAAGGTAAAAATCAGCCTTCCGTTCGCACAAAATTAAGCGAGCTAGCAGGCGAGGGAGTACGGAAGGTTGCTTCACGCAAAAATCGGCACGCGCGGAAACAAGCAGGCACAAAGTGGGGCAACAAGCGAGCGTATGTTTAAAACCATGACCGCTCTGGAAAGAAAAAAAAAATGACCAGAGTCGACAGCCCACCATTTTAGAACGCTTGCACGTACGCGCTAAACGTGTTTACAATTCAATTCTATAAACAGTGCGGTTTATTTATTTATTTATTTATTTCCAACAACTTCTTGGATAGACTGGAATTGGAGAAGGGGCGGTACCAACAGAACAAGCTGGTAATATCGAAAAGGTGTTAAACAAAAGCAAATCTACTAACGTCGAAGCAAAAAGCGGCATATATGAGAATTTACGTCGTAGCGAAGGATCATTTACAAATATGTGCATCAAGCTCAAAAAATGACATCGCGGGTACGTAGAAAATCACGTAATCTGAATTCAATATTAATAACGCACAACAGTGGTAAAATAGAAAACGCAGAAATTACAAACCCTGGTTTACGCAGTGAAGGGCACTTTACAACAACAACGTGAAACATCGTAAACGTAAGGAAGGAAGGAAGGAAAGTTAACCTGGCTAGAGCCTAGTTTGCTATCCTTCACGTGAGAAAGGGAACATAGACAAAAAAAAAAGGAAAGAGTGAAGAAAAATTGGACCAGACAAGTATTCCCAGCGCTGAAGCACTAAGAGTTCAAGTTCAGTGATTGACACTAGAGGCGCTTTTAGTCTATAGCCTGGTGTTCAAGTTGGTCGCCCGTAGAAAGCGTAAGAGTTCCTTAGCCACCTTCTGAGCGGATGACAGAGAAGGCCAGTGACACAGAATCTCCTCCTCCGAAAATGGCCGCCACGAGTCCAGGTTCCGCAGTGCTGACGACAGCTTCTTTCTTTGAGTAGCGTGGGCACTCGCACAAAACGTGGCGTATCGTCTCCGGCGTGCCGCACGTTTCGCCCTCCTCACTTGCTGCCATTCCTATTAAGTATGAGTAAGCATTTGTGAATGCCACCCACCAGCCAGAGACGACAAAGAAGAGGTGCGTCAGACCGTGGAAGGCTTAGTGGGAGGGGACGTTGCAGGTGCCGGTCAAGGGTCCCAATACATGCACATGTGCATTCTTCCGTTGATCATCGAGAGATTGTTTTTTCCCGGCCAAGTATGCGGAGGGCCCTAGCTGCGTCCGTCCTAGACAATGGAATGAGTACAGTCGTCGCTGTTCGATGTGGCAACCGGGCGGCAGCGTCCACCCTTTCATTGCCGACAATGCCGCAGTGACTGGGAAGCCACTGCAGGGTGACGCAAAACGCAACGTAATACCTATATAACTACTCGAAACAGTTCAAGAAGAAGCAAACCTCAACATTTACACAGCGAAAGAGTCAGTAAGTTTGTGGAATGTGCTTACAACGATATTTGGAGGTTCCAACAACCTTATTCGCCGTTTTGCAGCCATTCTGGTTAGCGAGAAGCGTGGTGACCGAGTGAACACCGAAAAGCGTGGTACCGAATAAACGCTGAGATCCCTCTACTGTGACTTGGTACATTTACATCATGTTGGCGCTTTTTTGCTTTATTTCACTACACTCACTCACATCCTTATTGGCAATTAAGGGTGTAAATATGTTGTCCGAACGCGAGAATCCATGAAAGGTATATTGAAGAAAAACGGGTGCCTGCAGGAAAAGGGTGTTAGGAAAACTTTCAGAGCGTTCAGAGCAGGCGTACGCACCCATCCGCACTCTGTATTTCTGGTGGGCAATAGGACACATTCTTACACAGATGTACTCGTTATTTCAAAGCGCAAAAGAGATTCACAACGTGGTACACATATCGTGGTAAGCAAGTGGATCGGCTCAGCACGGAGTGAGAGCAAGTGTGCTCTTACGTTGCCTTACAGAGTGTCTGCTCTCTTTGCTTTTATAGCCTGGAGAAGGTAATGATTTGCCAGAGTTGTTTGGCTCGTTGCAAGAATGTACAATTTCAGCGCTGATTTCGAAACTAGATGCACGAATGACTAGATGCACGAATGACAACTGGCTTGTACCACGCCGACGGACTGACTATGTACTGCAATCACTCGCATACTCATTACCTGTTCTGCTTAATACGTGTGAAAAAAAAAGGTGTTGATATTGGAAGTGTTACCCGGAAACAACTGTTTGAATACGTTCTAGACAACTCGTTGTGAACAAATAATTTGTAGACATGTTTTTTTTCCTGGTTGAGTGCGGCTTTTTATGTTTGAGCATACAATTTTATGCTACTTTTTTATCGCAAGTACTTTAGGTTATTATTATGCCATTTCACGCAGTACTTTTTATTGTGAACATGCTGTCCTCCAAGGGTCTTCAGGCACCCTCAAGCAGTACGCAACTGCGCCTGATGTAACCCCAACCTTGTGTTGAAACAAACCTTTGAATATCGATGGGTAAAGTGAGTGTGCAGGTTGACCAAAATTGTTTTAGTAAAGCGGACTTGGTATTTCGAAGAACCTTTTACGCTTAGTCCTAATATCACATGCCGTGACCTAAATCAATCACTAACTGAACACATATGCCCTACACTTTTACAACACCCAAAACTCAAAAGCGTTTACTCTGTCACCACCATTTTCCGCACCCAGAATTGTCGTAAAACTACAAGCAAGCGCGATGGCTTTGTTTAAAGAATTGCGAAGGATGTCCGCTCCACTTGCCTCTTTGAACGATTTAATTTTACCGGAAGGCCATTGGATCACGAGGAAGGACATCTTTCGTTTGATCCTGCAATTTTTACGTGTCACAAGCCTCAGCGAGTCATGGTGAATTCCCGCGCATAGCGGTAAAAAGGTGCTGATCGGGTGAGCAATTGCCGGCATACCACGCAAGGCTAGGTCCGCCCGTCAATAAACATCACCACCACCACCACCACCACCACCATCCTAAATCACCTTGCAACACGTTATTTCCAGCCACTCCACCCTTTAAGAGGATTCAAGAGTAAAAAGATCCTGCGTGGTGTACCAGATGAGGCTATCGATATCGCAAATTCATTGGTTCGGTAAGGCCACCTATTTACTTCTAGTGGATGGGAAGGCCCGGGTTTGCTGCTGAACAAAAGTGTACAAACCGTAGTAAATTAGTAACGCGCTGTTTTGCGGGACTCGGTGAGTATCCGACAGAGCGGTACACGGGTACATAGAACGCGGATCTTTCCCCAAAAAACACATTTTTAAAACCCTCCACGCGTGGAACCGTCGCAGGGCGTGGGCCAACTATCCATCACCAGAACCTCTAACCTTCACCAGAACAGGATTTGGTCCCTCTGGCGTATCCTACTGAGACCGCTCATATTAGGAAAGGCCTCGGTGCTGCAGCCGAGGTAAATAGGCTCATGAGTGAATGGATGAATATTTCCTAAGTTGAGAGCCGCCGCTATACAACCCCCTGAGAATTTATCCGCATTCATGGTATCCACCAGCCAGCAACCTTGTTCTCCATCGGTGATCACCCCCGCCGATCCACAGGGACTCGGCTGCACACAAAATTTCCTAACAAAACCTCCCCAGTGCATCCAGCATTTAGAGCTAAACTTCGTAGACGCCCATAAAGTTCTTCCAGCTTTTTCGTCATTCGTTAGGCTTTTTGTAGAGACTGTGTGATCCTTTTTTTTTATTTTTTTACCTCATGCTCCAATGATAGATGCGCTGCGTCGCTTGGAGGAGATACATAATTTAGAAGGATTAAGGCTTCTGCACGGAGCCCTGCGGGAGTTTCGTTTCAGTTCATCGTAGTTGGATGGATGCAGCGGACCGCCATATCGACCTAGCGAGGCTCCGGAAGCTTACCAATAAGCTCCTTCACCTTCCAAAGAGCGCTGACCAGCTACATCGAGCAGCTACAGTCCGGCGCGGGTCTGAAGGTATTGTGAGACAGTTTGGGCGTGACGAAGACAGACGGGACGTTGCGGCTGCACGAGTGAGTTGAGCGGGGTACATTGAACCTGCGAACAGACGACCGACACCGGGATAATTCGCATTGATGCGTGAAATTGTTAGTGCCCAGAAAGAAGAAGGGAAAAGGGGGTGGAGATAGATGGGGGAGCTCGCAAAATGGACGTGGTTTATGTGAATGAGTCAGGTGAAGGGTCGTTTTGAAAGTATCATTGCGTCATCGCGCTTCATACTAGTCCCATTTACATTAAAGGGGACATGAAGACCAAATTGTTCAATTTGTTCAATTTGGATCAGATCAGATAAAACTTTACTGTTGCAACGGGTGGGACCGTTTTCAGGTCGACTTCAATGTCCTTCAGGCGACGGCAGGATTCATGTAGGTCTCTCCGGCGTCTTCGGCCACCTGGGCTAGTGATACCTGGGTCATAGGGTCTGTGCTGAGCAGCGCGGCCTCCCACTACTCCTCGTTCATAATTTCTAATAAAATGGAGTTGCATGATGTGGGATACAATGTTGAATTTAAAAAAAAACGAAGGAAACACACTACCACGTAAGTCTTGAAGGTAGTGAAACTGTACGCTATCTTCACTACCATCACGAAAGTGCAAGTCCACAATTGCAGCCGATTTGCTTCATCTTCGCTTGCCGCAACGACCTTTACTCCATCATTGTTGGCCTTTTTGGTGTGAACTTCTTTCTTTCTTTCTTTTTTTTTTTTTGAAATGATAATCAGTGAACATCACCTTGAAAACGCGTATACTCCTTTTTGTTCCCAGCAAGTGTTGCTCCGATTACGGAGAACGCTGGAGATACTTTTTTTTTGCTAATCTTGGCTAACCTCCCTGAGTGGGTATGCTTGGCTCGACAAGCGTGCGCAGGGGACGCTGGGCGGTAATGGCGATTCACTCACACACGAGCGCTAGGCATTTTCTTGGTTTTGTTAACTGCGGGGCGGTCGCCGCGAGACCCGTGTTCATGTGCGCGCACTCGGCAATTGCTTGGTGTTTTTAACTGCAGACACGATTGCTAAAGAGTTTCGCACTAAGCTTCGGTAACTCACTCAGGTTGTATACTTCAGCGAAGAAAGTCGTTTTGCAACCGAAGAAACGCAAAAAGTTTTTAAATCTTTCAAATTTCCAGGTACAGTGACGTAGTAGAGGCAGGAGGGACGTATTACGGGCCAGCAGTAAAAACGTGTCAATAGAGAGTTTTAGCTGACCGTTTTCGACGGTTCGCTCCCGTATCGGCGGCACGGTCAGCGCAACCGGAGCCAATGCCGTTCGCGGCCAAGCGCGCCACGCATGCGCAATGGCGCTCCCGCTTGCTATCGGAGCGGAGCGGACCGTGAAAAACGGTCAGCTAAAACTCTCCATTATGTTTACTGCACATTCATTCACGGGATACGACCAAACGGCACTAGAGCTTAGGTCTGCGGCCACCAATTGCACAAACATTTTGTGACGTCACAAAGAAATCGCGTAAAGCGGCTGTCTGTTCGTCTGTTTTCTTGAATACCTCCATTATTTCTTCACGTTTGCGATAAAGTGGGTATCATGTTTTGGGGACAAAGCAGTCATAAACCATGCTTGTATTTTTTTCTCATGGCCCCTTTAACAGGCAGAATATGAGGGACCCGGTACTACAGTTGAATCTCGTCATAACGAACACTGGTATAGCGAATTATCGCTTATAGCGAACCAAAATACTAACTTTGGTTAGCCACGCTTCATTTTAGTGAGACTTATTTTGTGGCGTAAGCTACACTGGCCGAGGTTGAGCAGTTTCGCGTGGACCTTGACGGGCCGTGCTGCGCAAGCACGAGAGCATTGGATTGGATTGAATTTGGATTGGATTGGTATAAATTAAACTGTATTGGATTGGATTGTAAATTCAATCCAATTGGAGTACGGGTGTGTAGAGAATTGGGTCTGCACATTCGCAGGTCTGCGAATTCCAGAGGAGTGACGTCATAGCCGCGGCAGACGCACTGGCGCCGGCGCGTGCCCAGCTGTGCGCCTCCGTTGAGCAGTAGCCAAGTCTGACGCTGCGCCGGAGTCGCTTGATGGTCGTTTCGCGTGGCTCCTGGAGAGCCGTGCTGCGCATGCGCGAGGAGCAGTGACTGGAGTGGACCGGACTAGACTAGACTGGATTGGATTGGACTGGATTGGATTGGATTCAATTGGATTGGAAATCGTTTTAGCAGCAGTAAGCATGATAATAAGCTAATCTAGACAACCACAAAACCTATCAATAACCAGCTGAACCTTAGTTCACGCTACGTATATCCTGGTACATGTTATTTGTTTTTTTTATAACGAAAGTGAAACTGTGAGAGCCACGCGCACTATCGGATATAGCGAAGAAATATTTGACCACTGTGTTGAGAAGCCACTTGGAAACTGCAGAAGTAGTAAAAGCCTCTTTGTTCGTGGACATTGTTGAAAACTTCACCCTGCTTAGTCCTGTGAATAGCCACCAGACGAAGATCACATCCTTCCTCGAAAAAATAGGAAAGCAGGCATGTCTTGTTAAACGAACTTTGTTCTGTTGTACTTTCCCGTTTCCTATACTGGTTCATTGAGCTCGGAATGCCACAACGATAAAAATAACGGTTACCGTGTTTATAGTGGGTTTGAAGATTAAAATAATGCGTATTTGTATGTATCGAGGATTTTTACGGTAACCAGATTACCGGTTGGTTTAAACCAAATTTTCGATCTACTGTTACAGCGAATATCGAATATAACGAACTAAATGACTGTTTCGATACTACCTCGATATAACGAGGTTCGACTGTAGTACTGTTTACAGAATAAACCGTTCAAACATATTTACCAAGCAATACGGCGTTACCGGGTAATGCTGGCAGGTCATCGCGCCTTACGTTTTCACAAACTCTCGTAGACATGACTCCTAAGAACTGCAATGATGAACGTCCGTACATACAGCCATAATACTAGAAAAACGATTCGTAAAGCTTAATTTGAAAGTTCCAAAGCATTTGAAATAAATTCCACTTCGTCGAATCACTCCTGGGGTGGCAAGTGTTGCGTGGTTTAAACACGACTTCGTGCTTCTCCGAAAATTGTTCGCGGCTGAAGGCTCCAGCGGTGCGCAACGCAGCTACACAAGGCCACGAAAAAGGGCTGCAGACTTCCTTCGTTCACTTTTAGGAGCGCCGAGATTACAAAAGCTCGCAACAAGTCTTCCCCAAAACAAAATAAACAGGCCCACAGGCCCGAGAAATTAAATTCGAGGGCACTCGTGCGTGCAAGCGTTACGCAAGCTGGTGGTGGCGCTCGCCAAAGAACAACACAGTCTACGCAGAAAAAAAAAAGCGAAAACCGGCTAAAAGAAGCTAAAGGGAGCGCGCTGGTGAACTCGGAAAGTGAGTGGACGTGGAGCATAAGCGAACATCGCGCGCGAAAGTGGGTGCATGCGGACAGCGAGCGGTGCCGTGCAAAACGTGTCATGCCCGTCGCACGCATGAGCTGTGAAATAAGCCACTAAGTGCACTTGCAGATTCGTTTAAAAACCCCGCGGATAGATCAGTGAGGAGAGAACTTGGGCGCGCCGCACCCTTTACCCGCTTCTTCTAGCGATCAATGAAGCTACCTCACTGGTTTGTCAGGAAGGAGAAAAGGGATGGAAGCGAAAAAAAAGTGACACAGGCGGTCTGACTTGGAACGTCAAGACAGGTTAAGATAGTCTTTGAGATCCGGTGAAAGGTGAAACGACAGAGAAATAAGGGCGAATAAGGTTGAGAGCCGCTAAGTTCGGCGCTTTGATCCCTCTAAACAAGCAAAGATATACGTACACGAAGGGATAAAGGGTAGAAGTTCTGGAGGGTGAGGATTGAGGAGGAAAGGCGGCGGCGGACGGCGGCGGTTAAGTAAGGAGGGTAGGGTGCGCGATGCGTCCCTCCTGCGCCACTCGCTTCGCATGCTTAGCGTCAATCTGACGACTGACGCTGCTTCACTTACGCCAGGAGGTCAGTCTATAGCATCGACCTGAACCTCTGATATCGCCTGAACTTTATGGAGTCGTTTTTATTTTTCTTTCGTATATATATTTTTTTGTATGCAAGGGATATGCGGCCCATGCGCGCTTCGTTTTTTCTGCTAGGACGCCGTGAAAGCTTCAGGAATCTTCACTGTGACTACATCGAGCCGACAGTACCGGATTGAGAAACCGAAACTTTGCTAGATAAGAACGAAATAAAAACAGTAAAAAAGAAGGAGGGGGGGGGGGGTAATGCCGTAGAGGGGGAGTATCCTCTGCGAGTTGAAGTTCTGTTTGAGCGGTGAAACAGGAGCTGGTGCCACAGGTTTTACGACGACTCGCTCACGTGGTACTCTAAACACTAGAGTAAGGTTCGCCAAATGACAAGCAAAAAGAAAAGAAAAGGAAGCGAAAATACGAGCTCGCTTTAAGAAAAAAAAAAGGTATAAACCTGACCCAACGCAAACTCCGTCCTCCTCAGAGATTCCGCTCGAAAAACAGTCAAATCCTAATCTGGCACAATTGAAATCCGGAGAGGAAGGTTTTAGCGATCGCCAAAAACCCACCTCACAATGAAGCCGTAACAAAAGCGAGCAGCCAAACTCGCAAGATTTTGAAGTTTCCAGCACTCGGCGTGTGCGCGAAACGAACTAAGATGTCTTTATATCCTTTCAGAGATTGTTCTTCAAAAGAAGAAAAAATGAACAGGACCGGGCGCAGAGTAAGCCCCTGGCTGCCATTCGTGCCCACTTGTTGCTCTCACCCTGACGCGCCCGTTTAATTCCATTAAGCGCGCTCCAACGCGCCGGAAGAACGGGACGCGGGAAATACGAAAGGCGCGCACATTTCTTTTTTCACCCGAGTGTGTAAGAGGCGTCAGAAAAGCCGGTTTCTCGCGACGAAGAAGGAACTCGCTCTATTCACGCTGCAAGCAAAAAAACATGCGCGAACGTAAGACGAAAACAAGGATATGTGCGAGCGCTTGGCGCATGTGAATGGAAGAACGGAAAAAGAAGGGAAAGAGAGAGAATGAGAGAGAGAGAGAGAGTGAGGCCAAAACAACAAGAAAAAATGATATATTGAGAATACGAGCGCAGATCGGCTCTATTTAAAGAAGACATAGCTGCTGTTAAAGGCAGCTGGAGCGAGGCTATGGGGTTGGAATATATGTGGCGCGAGCGAACCAAGTGTGGGCATAAATCGCGAAGCATATCGCCCGAGCAAAAAAAAAAAAAAAAAAAAACACAAAAAGTTAAAGACCGCGGAAAGAAGCAGGACTTGAGATGGAGAAGGGGAACACGGCTGAGAAGGAGACTTAGCAGACTTATTCCGCGACTCCACGGTCCTCCGGCGTTTCTTTCTTTCTTTTTTTTTTATTCGCGCCGACGCTGCTGCAAATCCGCCGAAAAATCCACGGAAAGCGGATCACGCGTCCTCCTCCTCTTTCTCCTCCGTCTCCTCCCCAAACACCACCCTCCGTCTTTTCCTTCAGTCTCCGCAGCTACACAAGCCACGCGTATACGACGCACGACGCTGTCTCAATACCGCCTGAAATACAAGCGATCAATATTTCAACCGTTATTCTGGTTGTCTGCCGTTTTCATCTTTTGTTTTTCTTTTCGACCCCGAGTGATCTTATTATTCCTTTTCCACCGGCAAGTCTTCGTTACCGTTTTTATCCTCACCTGCTCTCTCCTTGTCGGATCCGGACTCCTCGCAAGATGCGTGAGTCCGAACTCCGCGCTACGCCCGTCTCCAGAGATTGTCAGAAAACGAGGAACCCGCGCTGTGATTCGTGCGGCGGTTTCTTTCTTTCTTTCTTTCTTTCTTTCTTTCTTTCTTTCTTTCTTTCTTTCTGTCTTTCTTGCCTTCTTTTCTGTCTTTCTTTCCTTCTTACGTTTTTTCTTTCTTTGCTTGTTTGTTTCCTTCTTTCTTTCTTTATTTCTTTCTTTCTTTCTTTCTTCCTTTCTTTCTTTCTTTCTTTCTTTCTTTCTTTCTTTCTTTCCTTCCTTCCTTCCTTCCTTCCTTCCTTCCTTCCTTCCTTCCTTCCTTCCTTCCTTCCTTCCTTCCGTCCGTCCTTCCTTCCTTTTTGTTTGCTTGTCCACAAATTTACTTTGCCTCGTATATTTGTGCTGACTAGCGTCCCGTCTAATCCTTCCTCCGTCATGAGCTCGAGAACAAACGGCGGGCTGTATTGAGAAGTGTTCGAAACAAACAAAATTAAAAAAAAAATAAAACTCGGCATGCAGTCAGGTTTCCTAAACCCCACCCAGCGTCTTCTCCAACGGTTCAGCTCACACAGCTGCTTTTATGGATGCGACTGAGCGCTCTGGCATCGAATCCCCCTGATTTATGCGAAGCCCCGAGTATCCTGAGGCTACCTCTTTTCTGGCAGCATTGCGTTCCAAAAAAAAAAAAAGGAAGGAAAAAAAACAGCAGAGTAGAGACGCGTCTTGATCCCTGATCTGAATAATTCCTTTTTTTTTTCGCTCCCAGATTCTTCCTTCCATCGTGTTTGTTCCGCCGTCACTTCTCATTTGGTTTTTCGTTCCTACTCAGTCAAGAACTCGCTCGCGAAACTTAACTGCGAACTGTACGCTGTTATTGTTTCTTGGTTATCTCTTCTTTCACCCTTTCTTCAGCTTCTGACGTTCGTTTCCCGATCTGTCTTGTTGTGGCTTCTTTTTATCCTTGCTCGATCCGTCTCCCTTTTGCCATACTCTATCTGGCCTCATCCTTTTCTAAGCTAACGCTGTGTCGTGTTTCGCTAGGTACTTTTTTTTTTTCCTTCTAACATAGAGACCCTGCGTTCCCTTGTGGCTCGTAAGTCTCGTCCGACCTCCCACGGTGCCCCACCCTTTTTTATCCATGATTAAAATGAACGTTTGAAAGCCAGTAAGCTAGAATAAACGAAGAAACTCCCAACAGCTTGACACCAAAGGCTGGTTTGTGTGGCTGAAAAAAATTTAGGCCGTCTAAAATGCGGATTGGACCGCACGGGCGTCACCATCGGTAGTGATGAACAACGAAGTTAGAGAAGATACCGGAGTTGCACGGCGGGAGTACTGGATATACGCATCCGACATGAGTAACCCGCATGGTTATACGTATGCTTAGTGTTGCTCGATTTCGGGTTATTTGTAGTTTCGAAAATCCCTGGGGGTGGAGGGGTGGCAGAAATCGGGTGCTATTTCTCAAACTGAAAATCTGGGAGAAATCGGGGTTTTTATAGAACCATTCATAATTCGGGGTTTTTTCCCCAGTTAAATCCGATAAAACCCCGAACTTCATTCCGACATCGAACCAGAATATAGGTCGGAAATTTCAACCCCGAATTAAATCTGAAAAAAAAAAAAAACCCCAAGGTATCAGGAGCTTCCTAACTCAGACGTGTTAAAATTGGTGTTTGTTTCAATCTGGTAATCGGCGGGTTATCAGGGTTTTCTAGAAAATACTCTAAGAAATTTGGTCTTTCTTTAGAAATGAATCAGTAATGGCGACAGTAAACGACGTTGATAACTTCAAAGACCTGAAACATGTTATTCGCAAGAAGGTGGTCATCGCTCTTTCACACATCAAAAAAAAAAAAATGTTCATGCGTTTTTTGCAGCCGCCCCTTTCCATAGGGGCGATTTCCCGTGCAAGCCGGGTGAACTACCCAAGCGTTGTAGTCCCACACAAGGGCCGAGCGCCAGGCCGGGGAGTCGCTTGTACCTATTTTACCGGTAGGTGCCCGGTGCCACCAAGGCACACGAATGCACATGGTGCCTCTCACAGCCACGGTGGACGCTCAACTCGCCATCGCCTGTGGCAGGACATGCCGCCAGACTCTTTCACCCCCACCAATGGTGCAACGCGGCATAATGGCCGGGGGTCCCGCCAGATGGACAAGGGTCAGGGGCCCCTCGCAAGGGTAAAGGCGGCTTTCCAGGCGTGGATTCCCCTTCAAAGGGTTTGCAATCGACCAGGGACGCCTGTACCCGTTAAGGAAACCAGTGGGTGCCCGGCGGTACCAGGATTCGAGCCCGGTACCTCCCGCATACGAGGCGAGTGCTGTACCCCTGAGCCATCGCTGTCGGTCTAAAAGTTGCGACCCCTTCCACTGCGGCATTTCCCGAAAAAGTCGGGTAACCTCCCAAGAACGAGATCCCCTGTGCAGGGGGTGCTTGTACCAATTTTACTGGTTGATGCCCGGCGGTATCGAAGTACCTCCCACATTCTCGTGCCCCATGATACGAACAGACTGTGTTGAAGCCCCAGCAACAGCAACAATTTTGGGGAAAGTCCCGTGACTTTATAGTGTAAATGTACTCTCTCAAATATATTTCACGCATCGTTTTCTTAAATAAGGGTGATGTGATATCTCATAGCTTGATTTACCTGCTGGGCGCTGTCTATAAACATGTTTAAAAGGGCCATGCCGACACAGTACACGTTTGGTTCATTGAAAAGACTGTTTTGTTTTGAGACGACCTGTCTAATTGATTGACTGATTGATTGATTGGTTGACTGTAGGGTTTAACGCGCCGACGCAACGCAGGCGATGAGGCGCGCCGTAGTGGAGGGCTCCGGATTAATTTTGACCACCTGGGGATCTTGATTGATTGATTGTAGGGTTTAACGCGCCGACGCAACGCAGGCGATGAGGCGCGCCGTAGTGGAGGGCTCCGGATTAATTTTGACCACCTGGGGATCTTTACCGTGCGCCGAAATCTCGTACACACGGGCGCTTTTGCTTTTCGCCTCCATCAGAGAAGCGGCCGCCGCGGCCGGAAATCGAACCCGCGACCTCGTGCTCAGCAGCGCAACGCCTTAGCCACTGAGCCACCATCGCGGCGGGTAGACGACCTGTCTGGACGCGGTCGCTCTTTAGATCGGCGGTGGTTCAGATAACAATGATACCGATTTTATCTAAAACTTCGTACATATATCGGAGGTTAAGTTGAGGTCACTCCCCAGCCACCCTCGGCTATTTCTTCGTGACATCACAAAATCTTTTTTGACTGGCGGCGGCCGACACAAGCCACATCTAAGAAACTTGAGATTGTAGTAGGGCATGGAGTTCCTTTGGATCGTATTCCTTGCATACTAACACAAACTACGTTTCTAGGACTTGCCCATGATACGTGTCTCCTGCTAACATCGCGTCACTGTCGCCGAAAATTTGGACGCTTCTCAGTATCACTTGCGTTTTCCCGATTAAAAAAAAAACGACTTTTGTGGCTGGAATGGAGCTGCGTACCAAGGGCTAGTTCTTGGAAATTTAACAAAGCTGTAATTTATCTTCGTGGCTCTTTTAACTTTGTTCTTCGTTGCTCCGGAAATGCGGGCTTTCACATATCTCGGAATGGAATGTCGCGTGGTATATTGGAGGCCGTTGCATGTTGATATGTCTTTATACGTCTTGATATGTCATGTAATTGTGCGGTTTGAACATGCAGGGACAATCTCCTCTTCTAGACCTCCTGCATGCATGAGGCTCTCAGCTCGGTGTCCACGTTCTAAGATTATTTTGCGCTAACTTCTCCAAGACTTATTTTCCTTGGTCGTGGTAATCTTCACCTCCCTGACACCTCAACTTTCATATTTTCTCTCTTCCCCAAACCAACTTGTTAATCTCCATTGTCAGCTTCATCACCATCTTCTAAGTCATCTTGTTCTTTCTCACCACGGTCCTAGCTGACGTCAGCGCTACGATGAAAAAAAAATCTTTGTTTTAACCTCAAATTGGTAGGCGGTGCCACTATTTTGGGAGTCCGTTGGAACTGGCTGCCCCTCTTGACATTTCCATCAGCTCCTGCATAGCCTGCGGGTTTTCACTGCACAGGGTCTCCTTCCACTACTGAATCTTCGCACCTCTCATCCAAAGTATTCCCCTATAGTCATGCAGGCAGGCACATACTATTTTCATCACCTAGTTTTCTCATCCCGATCCCGATCCCGATCATCATCACCCTACACATAACCAGCCGTCTCACATAGTCATCTTCCTATTACCATTACTATCATGTAGTCGCAATTTTCATCATCTCCGTGATTCCAATCTTACAACATTCATCGTCAAAGCTTCCAAAGGCGGTTTGGTACATTTTCTGGCCACGTAGGCCGAGACGTCTATTTCCCTGTTTAATTGCGGTTGTACAGTTCCTGGAGCATGCGGTGAATGGAACTGCACGAACGGGAGCGCCTGTTCGCTCATATGAACGGCGGCTTAAAGGGGCCATGAAGACAAAATGCAAGTTTGTTTTATTCGAAAGATTTCGTGTTCTATAGTGCCCCCAGCGCTTGCCCGGAAGCAAACCATGCTTTATTCACTGCGAAATTAATCAATTTAGGTTAGAATTTCCATTCTCGCGCCAAAAAGTGTGTTAGAACGACGTTTTCAATGACATAAGAATAGGTCTATCAGCTAAACTTGGTGTGGAGCGGCGTGGCATAAGGGATTTGGGCCGGTAGCCGATCGCGGAGGCCACGGGAGCGGAGACTTGTTTACGGTTAGGCAACCTAGATGGCGTCACCACACCGCGGCAAGCCGTTTTCTGCTTTTGGTTTGCTTGTGACCGTATTTAAACCTAGCATGTTTTTTTTTGTTCGTGGAGAAAATAATCGTTTCGTGAAACATGGTGCTCGCTCGACAAATATGGTCACGTAAGACGCCGTCGCTTGCGTCAATCGGCCAGTGTCGTCTGAGACAACCTCAAAGCCCCGCAGTGCTGTGTATCTAAATGAAGCATTGTACGCGGAGTACCAGGAGCAGTACGCATCGGTACTTCTATGTTTACGTGTGCTTTCGTTACTTCCACTGTTTTACCACCATTCTTACTGATATAAAAAGAATGTGTCCTACGTTTAAGCGCAAATAGCTCGTTCGGCAAGCATACAAGTTCTGCCTAATTTGCGTTTGCTTTTTCCGGCCTCCGCCAATCGCAGAGCTGGCTTGTATGACACCATAGGTTCTGTTGCGGGAAATGAGCTAGTAGGTCGCAGGGCCATTCCATTTTTTTTTTTTAATTATACAGCTTGTTTGGGCGAAGTTTACCCTAAAAGTCGTGTCAGCATGACTCTAACAAGGCAATCTTTTGAATGAACTAAACTTGCATTTTGTCTTCATGGCCCCTTTAAAGGAGCCATGAAGAGAAAATGCAAGTTGGTTTTATTCGAAAGATTTCGTGTTTTATAGTGCCCCCAGCGCTTGTCCGGATACAAACGGTGCTTTATTCACTGAGAAATTAAACAATCTAGGTAAAAATTTTGATTTTCCCGCTCAATCGTGCGTTTTCGTGGTCCCAAATGACATCACAGGAACCGACCGCTCTGCAGCCTAGAGTACCTTCATTCACGCATCCGCCGAGAGACACGTATACGCTGGCGCCGCCATTTTAGGTTGCTCGCTCGCCGCCGAAGCAAGTCATTATGTCAAAACCGCGCTAAAATTATCGCCGCAACGCGGTTTACTGAAGAAGTTTGAATCATATTGTCTGTTTCGCGTTGCTAGGTCTCGTGGGAAACGAAAAGAATAACGCGTTGAGCCCGTTGGCCCAATTGCGGCGGCACGGGACCGTTCAAATGTTGTCTCCACCCTGTACAGCGGTGTTGGTTTGTTCCCGCGTTTCTTTACGTTCCGTAACCTAGATGGCGCCACCATACCGTGGCAAGCGTTTGGTTTGTTTTTGCCCGCATTTAAACCTGGCTTGTTTTTGTTCTGGGAGAAAATATTCGTTCCCTGAAACAGTGCTCGCTCGACAAATGGGGTCACGTAAGACACCGTTGCTTGCGTCAATCGGCCAGTGTCGTCTGAGACAACCCCAAGCCCCGTAGTGCTGTGCAGCTAAACCAAGTATGCTGTGTGCAGTACGAACAGCAGAACGCATCAGTACTTCTATGTTTACATGTGCTTTCGTAACTTCCACTGTTTGTCCCATCATTCTTATTGCTTTGTAAAGAATGTGCCTTAAATTTAAGCGCAAATCGCTCGTTCGTCTAGTTTGTAAGCCCTACCTAATTTGCGTCTGCTTCTGCCAGCCTCCGCTAATCGCAGAGCTTAGCTCATGTGACATCATAGGTTCTGTTGCGGGAAATGAGCTGGTGGGTCGCATGACCATTCCCGTTTTTCCTAATTATGTAGCTTATTTGAGCGAAGTTTACGTTAAAAGTGGTGTCAGTATGATTCTAACGAGACAATCTTTTGAATGAACCAAACTTGTGTTTTCTCTTCATGGCTCCTTTAAACGTACGTTATAGTTGGAGCTTGAAGGCTACTATTTTGTGGGGGAGGACTGGAGGCCAGCTAAGGCGGCACGCTCTATTAAAGCTGTCGCCCCAGCTTGGAGGATTTCTTCCATTTGCGCATCATTGGTTTTCTTTGCCCCGAGTGCGATATCGTCCGCATAAAGACTGCAATGAAGTTTTGAAATTTTGCGTAGTGTTTGAGGAATTGAAAGTAGGGCTAAATTAAAAAGTAGCGGTGAAAGTACTACTCCTTGCGGCGTTCCCAGTGATGGCAGGATAAATTCTTCTGTTTCGGGCCCGACGCTTAACAATAAGACAGCGTTACCGGGCGAGGTTGCGGCCCTGCGGTGAATATACGATACGTGCGCCCGAGAATGGCTGCCAGGGAAGATGAATAGGGACGCATAAAGCGCATTGTGCGCGACCGAAAAACGATATTTGTACGCCGCGTCGTTTTCTGCGTTATTCTTTTTCCTTCATGCAACGTGCTATGCTTATATCCCTTTCGGTAACAAAAAATATATCTGATGGCCACCAGGCAGCTCTTTACCGCTTTCCTTTCACTGGTTTGGTGCGACTGGAAGCTGCTGTTATTCTTCGTTTATCCATACCACGGCAAAATACTTTTTCTAGTTTTTTTTTTGGAATAAGCATAAAGCGTTCTTGAAATAGAGCAGAGCTCCCCTCGACCCGTGCAAAACGAAAACCGAAAAAGAAACACCAAACGCAAAAAATGCCTACGAAAGGACGTAAACCTAACGCAGGCAGCCGGCCAGTCGCTTTTAATCTTTGGTTCTGTGCCTGCGCACGCCCATGCACGCGTGTCATCTGCTTCTGAAGACTCGCAGTCAATCGACCACGAAGAGCCCCGCGCAAGCGTCAATAAAGACGCGATGCGTGTTTGTGTGCAGGGAAGAAAGGAAACTAAAAACGTTCGTAGGAAGAAAAGTTGGCTCCGAAACAGGAGCGAGGGTACCTAAAGAGTCCATCGGCTTTCTTCGGATGAGCCGTCGCAGGCACGAAAAACGTTGAGCGGGAGAAAGCGAAAATCTTCGAAACCAGATGCCAGTCGTGGCGACGACGACGGCATCAAGCACTGGCTTCGTCGAAGATGGGAACGCCAATGGCGGTAGCAGTGGAGTGGCACCGCTAACGGCCATCGAAAGATGCAAGGTAAGGGAGCTGATCTGAGTGAGTGAGTGAGTGAGTGAGTGAGTGAGTGAGTGAGTGAGTGAGTGAGTGAGTGAGTGAGTGAGTGAGTGAGTGAGTGAGTGAGTGAATTTGAGTGGGCGTGTGAGTGAGCTTATTGTGTGAGTGAATTTGATTCGGCGAGCGAGTGAGTGAATTTGAGTGGGTGAGCGAGTGTGTGAGTTAGCGAGCGGGTGAGTGACCAAATGAGTGAGAGTGAGTGAGTGAGTGAGTGAGTGAGTGAGTGAGTGAGTGAGTGAGTGAGTGAGTGAGTGAGTGAGTGAGTGAGTGAGTGAGTGAGTGAGTGAGTGAGTGATGCCTTGCGTGGTGTGTAACGGGTACGCTTATGTGAATAAGTCTCCGGATTTGCTTAGCTGGAGGTTTTCAGTTGCTATTTGTCGTGTATATCCAGTAAGTATTAAAGCGACGCTTCCTTGGTTTCATTTATGGCGGTGTCGTCGTTACCTAAAACGCACTGCAGGAAAGCCACTTTAAAGAATGAGAGGACACATGATGATGATAGCGATGGTGATGATGACGATGATGACACAACAAAGAATTGTTTCCCGCGGTGGGAATCACACCTGGGTAAATCGCATTATGAAGCCGACGTCTCCCCGATTGCGTCATTCCGAAACGATCGAAGCAGTTTGGATTTTACAGCGATTTTGTGAAAGAAAATTTTAAAGCGAATTTAAACTCTCTCATAAAGGATTTATTTGTTGTCGGCTGAGTTTGGCCTTTGACTCGCAGAAAGTGTGATCGTTGGCGGTTGGACTTTGACCCTCAGGCGGTTTGCACTTTCATCATTGATAGTTTGGCTTTATTTGCAGTAGCTTGGACCTGGCAATTGGCCATTTGATTTTCGCACGCAAAAAAGGTTTGCGTTTTAACCATCGTCGTGGTTAGACCGAGGGGATTTGAATTGAACACAAACACAATGTTTAGGTACCGTGATGACCAGAATCAGTCGTCTGAGAAGCTTCGCCACCGAACGGCGCAACGGTAACTGAACGTACGGTACACGGAAGGCCACCAGTGTAATACAGGAGAGTCTTATGAGCTTTTCCCACCGTTGCGTAAAAGATCCTCCCTGTCGTAGCACAGAGCAAATTACGCTGCAAATGGATATTACAAGAACTATTCAGAGCGCAGCACAGGCGCAGACGAAGGGAAGGGACACGAAACTAATATAGATTAGGAACATGCACAAAGCTACATGGTAATAGCGGCATCATTACCCAACGTTACCTGCACGCTATAACCTGACGCTACTGTGGCCGCTAAACGAGCTTGGCTTCCCGCTCGTACGGCCGTTTGCTCCAGGGACTTGCTTCGGCACCGCAAGCCCCTTTAGCGCAAAAGCTTATTTTGAGCTGCTGTGGTTATGGATGTTATGGGAACGCGCCGGGGGAAACGAAATTTTCATCCCCGGGTAAGATAAAAGTACCGTTTGATAAGCACTGCTCAGGCTTGGCAGGGCCTTTTCCCAAACATATCCCCCTCCCCCTCCACACAAAACGAATTCATTTCTTCCTGGCGATAATATATAAATATAGATGCGCTTTTGCATCACTGCAGAAGCCAGCCACGGTGCACAGTTAAATCCGCAAGCGTTGTTCGTACACGGAACGAAGATACTGAAAATTTACGCAGTACGAGGGAGGGAGAGCAAGAAAGGACGACTTCTCCTTTTTCTGGATTTACAGTGCACAGAAATAAGCCTCCTCGCCAAGTACACGTTACACGCCATGGTGTGTGATCATTTTATAGTCGAGTACAAGTTAAGAAGTACCACGGAAGTTGCCTTTGCGTCTCATCACCACAGCCGGTTGGTTGTTCCTCCGCGCGGAGCGAAGAGTGTGTTACCGCGAATATTTGAACGGGACAAGAGTTGTTTTCGTGGTTTATAGAACTTTATCTCAGTATGAACTCACGTAGCGACGAAGGCATTGATCCTAGGGCTCCAGAAGATGTCCTCCTAATCTCGCGCCCCCGATTAATATTTTCGTATCGCCCAGTTCCCCCGTAGTAAGAACCAGTGGTACAACTTCAAAAATTTTTCTAAAAATTTCCATTTCAAATTTTTCTTTCCAAAAAGAAAAAAAGCGACTACCCCCGCTTCTCCTCAGTCCAGCTGGGTTAAAAGCAGACGTGTACACGTTACAGAAATTAGAAAACCGATTCAAATTCCAATTACTTCCTTCAAAATGTAATTGATTACAGTGGTCAATCACGGCCCCAGAAAGAGTAAACGAGGAACTACAGAAATGTAATCGATTACTTTTGCGCTACTTTCTTCAAAATTTCGTTGCTGCAAGACAATACATTACATAAGTTAACTCAGAATGCAACGAACTACTGTGGCGTGCATGGTACAGAGAAGGCTGGAGGCTTGGGTATAGTGATATAGTGTTACACGCTGTTAATTTCCAACAGGAGTTGCTTTTAAAAGTTGCCGTTAATTCTTCCGGTTTCCTCGTTAAGCGGTCAGCTGCTACATTGGACACTCTCAATGCACGCGCTGGAGGTAAGGGCGGTATTATTACGTAGGAAGACATTTCGCACTAGCCGGTAGTTGACCACTGCTTACATCCGAGTGTCCATGTCCTCAATGAAGCGTCGGGTTTCGTTGGTGCCGCTGTTGCCGGAGGCGTACCGTCCTCGGGCCGCGCATCCGTGCAATGTGTGGAAGCTGCCAGGTTGGGTGTAATGGGAGGCGAGCTGCGGCGACATTTGACAGGACGGGGGTCCCTACAGAGCGGTCGCAGATTTTTCGGGACCAGAACTGCCGTTGAACTGGTTACAACTTGATTTTGAAAAAAAAAGTAATTGATTACGGTAATAAATTACCAGAAAATTTCATTGAATTACCCAGAACGTTACAGTTGCGGAAAATTAATCGAATATATTACAAAATTATAAGAAAGTGTGATTAATCACAACTAATCGATTACTTCCAACGCATTACATACAACTCAGGTTCGGTTTGAAGTAGTCATCCCAAACTCATAATTGTGCGGCCTGCTTGGCTTTTCCGCTAACATTTAGTTTCTTTTTAATATCCTCGGACTTCAACAAAATACAAAACAATACCGCTAAAACACTGTCTCGCAAACTATGTGTGTTGACCGAAATGAGACCGCGCCTAACGAGCCTGCCGCAAATTGTAATACCTCCTTTCATTTTGATCAAGAAGCATAGCCTGCGAAGCAACGTTTCAGGAAGAATGTTACGGATTTTCTGCAGCGCAAAAATTACAAGAAAGGAAACCTAAGTGGGCATGCCACGAGTTGAGCATTTAAGAACATCGTGTTACGGCATAATAACTGTGCAGAAATATGCAACTCTTGTATAACAAAAATAACATTTTTTTTCGTGTACGCACGTGCGTATGCCGGCGTGCAGATGCGCACCTTACTTTAAACGACACCATTAAATGCCACCTGACACATACTTTCCTTGTTTGAAGCAGGGCGTACCAATGTATGGCTAAGACAGATAGAAAAAAAATGACAGACTGCTTCCTCGCTGTTGCCATTTGAGCCCCACAATTTCTCTTCGTCTCGTTTTTCAGCTTTATTGGTTCCTATATTTCACCAGGGAAACTTCACTGCTGGCCGGCTTGAAACACGGCAGCGTATGCGTTCACTTTTCGAGCGGTTAGCGGGTCTTTCCCCCTCTCCTCGCGGAACTACCGGAGGCAGATGGCTTTGATACAAAGGCGGCGCAGGGGGAGAGAAACACGATAGAGACCGTGGCAGGACATCAGTGCCGAGAATGACGCCCTGCCCTACATTCCCCTCTTCGCCATTACGGCATAATAGCGGCCACAAGAAGAAACGGCAAAAAGAGAGAGAAAAAAGAGGAACGAACGCAAGAGCTAGGAAAGAAATCGCTGCCCTAACAGTTCCGTCCGGCCGCATGATAGACGCACGGACGGAACTCTAATACGAATAGCAAAGAGAAGAAGGGCGAGGGAGATCGAGAAAAATGGCGCCAAAATACAGAATACAAACGCCTCGACAAAAAGAAAATCAGGACAGACGTCGGAATGATGGCCGGCCCGCGCTTGCAGGCTCCGGCGATCGTTCCGCGCTGGTCACGTGATGCTGTTCTCGGGCGACGGTCCGGCCGGCCGGCCGACAGTCGCTTTTGTGTAGGGAGTGCAGGATCCCGCTTTCTATATTTTCCCTTCCTTTTCCCTATTTATTCTGTATCACTTTTTATCCCCTTCAATTTTCCCGCCTCAAATTTTCCAACAATTTCTCTTCTGGCAAAGTAAAAGGAGCCGAGCCAGGAAAGGAGGCGCAGGAGCAAGGATGGGCGGGATGCGCTCCTCCTCCTCCCCGCCATCCGAGAGAAGCGAGGCAGCCGCACAACAAAACGCCCCGGCGTCGTCCTCTCTGCCGCCACAGCCCGGGTCCGCGTGATTAATCTCCCGGTCCGGAGCACTGGTGGAGTCCGGCGGCGGCGGTGGCGGCTCTATACTCGGACGCGGGACGGGGCGCTGCCCGAAGTCCGGCGACAGCACGGCGGGCCTCCATTGTGGGCGCGCGTCTCTTTTTACGCGGACGTTCTTGCCGCTCTGCCCGGCCGGCCGCATACATACGAGCGACGGCCCTTCGCGTGTTATTCCCTGTCTGCGGTGGTGTCCTCGCGTACGCTGTTATACACTGCCTGTCCTCTACCGCGCGCCTGTCCTCTGGCGAGCCACGGCCGGCGCTTGAGCGTGCGCGAACTAGTGTCGAGGCGCGTAGGTGCGCGCCGCACGCGACGGGTCCAGATGACATGAGTGTGAGGAGACGCGGCCAAGTAACACCCTCTAGATAGCAATGTTTGTGGCCCTCTTTTTCTGTTCGATGCCCACACCGAAATGTTGACACTGCTACACCAGCGAACACCACTGTGGCGACCCCGTCCATTCTGAGTGTCTTGGAAAAAAAGCACACGTCGGGTATTGTATAGTTAGGTTCCGGAAGCCTCCAGGAATGGCCTACTTTGTAAGGGAACGTAGAAAACGGTTTAACGTGAAACTAATACAAGAAACGAAGGGCCGACTATTATTCGTTCAGATGTCACTCAGCGCTACGTTTGTCCTTCTTTTGCCGGCATTGTGTTCATTGCCTGCTCTTTGGTTTAATGTTTATGTGTTCGTTACTTTGCTATGGCAACGACGCTTATAATTTACAACGAGGGAACCACACTTGGGATGTATTACGAATTCCGCCACTTAAAATGGTGGATTTAGCCCACATTAAGCGAAAGCTTTCTTAGTGGGAACAATTGCGTCTTGTAAAAAAAAAATAATAATGCATTTCTCCATAGACCGGTTTGTCGACCTAAAAGCGCTGATAAGAACTCTGGACACTCGGTGCGCTCGTAAACCGGGCTTTCATTGTGAAAAGAGTTCCTTGAAAATTGCAAAATTGGAACGGTTCTAGATAACACGATACACGCATTCATCATGGAGGAAGGAGTACAATGGTACACCTTTATCTCTTAAATCATGGGTCGGTATATATTTAGATCGTTTGTATACGTGCGTTTCCCTAGTGCACGAAAACTCGTCGCTTAAGTTCGTTCTTTCTTTTCCATTTGGGTATTTGAAGGTTTGACAATCGATTGGACGCACTTTTAGCTTTCCGGTATCTCTCAATTTTTTTTTAGGGAGGAATGGTAAATTTCCTTGCACGGAATGAACATCGGTGCACCAACAAGCGTGTATTTACATTTGCGGTATGTGGTTCCACATGAAGTAATTTACAACAACCACGGTAAAATGTTGTCACTGCTCCTGATTATATCGCACTGACATAGCAGTTGCGAAGAAAACATTCGCCATACTAATTTTATTAGCAAAGACGATGCGTCTTTGTTGTTCTCGTCCCCTTTTACGAACACCTCAGACCTGCGTATGATCCACGACACAGACAACCGAACCTTACTTTTCCAAACATGTGCTAAATCTGAGCGCATCCTCAAACAGGAAAATTTGAAAATGGATTGAGTATTTCCAAAGTAAAATTTGAAATTCCCGCGCTACTAGTGCCCAAGAACTGTAACAAAAGCAAGAAAGTATCCCTCCGACCAGAGCTTCAGAGAGCGAGCATGGGGACAGCCGATATTGATGAGCCGCATTCCTCGCGGTATACTGCTCAATAGACCGCAAAGTATGCGAGCGCGTGTCTGCTTTCTCCGAGACTGCACATAAAACGGGCCAGTAAAAGCGGGAACACTCCGATCGAGGAAAAGAAGGCTCGCAAAGCAAGAAGAAAGTCCCGGCACGTTTTCTAGACGATTGCTTGAAACCGTACACAGATCCCGAGTGTCCTCACCGCGCGCCCGCACGTATCAGAGCCGGCGACCATCCTGTCCCACTCCCAAAGTCTAAAAAGCGCACGAAATGAGGTTTCGGGCTTCCTTCTCTTCCAAGCGCAGGTCGCCCAACCCGGGAAGAACAAGGGGCCGCCGCCAGTCCAAATTTGTTACTTTCGAAGCCAGAAATGAAAAACGCCCCAGACAGCTGCAGCCACCCCGTGGAGACCCTGTTCTGCCCTATTTGTGCCTCGTCCCCGGTTCCTCGGCGAGAAAAAAAAAAGAAAAAAGAAAAGCGCGACTCTCGTCTGACGCGCGTCCTGCTCTGCGGGGAAGTATAACTCGGAGGGAACAAAGGAGAAATAAGGGCGCACACGCAGAGGGAGACGTGGAGCAGTCGTCGTAAAGAACGGACGTCGACCTCCCTTCGAACGAGGCGCGGCTGCATCTCGTCGAAGAAAAGGATGCGGGGGAGCAAAGGGAGGACGTCCACGCCCTCTCATCCACCGCCTCTTCCGCGCCGTTCCATCCTACCTCTCCCTCACACTCAGCCGCAGAGGGCGAGATCGATTCTCTTCCGCGGAAGTCTGACTGCCCCCCTTTTTACGCAAATGCACGCCCCCTTCCTACCCGAGAAGCGGACGCGGTCGACACGGCGTTTGGCTTCACTCTATATCGGCAGGCCAACTCCCACTTCCCTCCTAGTTCACTCCGCCACCTCCTCCTCTCCTTGGGATGCCTTCCTTTTTCCCCATCCAAAGCTCTCCCTCCGGTCTGCGAACCTCCCAGGGGGCGAGGGCAGACAGCGAGGCTGCATTTCGTGCAAAACTGCGGAAGGAAGAAGCGGCCCGAGAAGTCAATAGTCCTTTCGCCCGCTATTGCGCGCTTAGAGAAACAACAGAACACCCCCGCCGGAGGATGAATCTTTTATCAATATTAGTCCGCTCTAGCGGTTTCGGATAAGGAACAATTGGAAGAAAACAATGCACGTGCAAAAACGGCAACAATACGCAGAATGCCGCTGGTGGTCCGAGTAAAGATGATAAATGCTTAGGCCTAGAAAACTGCCCTACTGTTGGGGAAAAATGCAGGCGCTTAGCGCTACTATGAGTTAATGGCTGGCGGTAAGAATGAGAAATACTAACAGCCATCTACGAGAAAATTTAGCGTGCATAATGGAAAGTACAAAAAGCTACCAGACCCGCCGCGGTGGCTCAGTGGCTAAGGCGTTGTGCTGCTGAGCACGAGGACGCGAGTTCGATTTCCGGCGGCCGCTTTTCTGGTGGAGGCGAAAAGCAAAAACGCCCGGGTGTAAGAGATTTCTGCGCACGTTAAAGATCACCAGGTGGTCAAAATTAATCCGCAGCCCCCCACTACGGCACGCCTCCTCGCCTGCGTTGCGTCGGCGCGTTAAACCTTACAATCAATCAATCAAGCTACCAGACGACAATTGGAACAGCGCAAACTATTGACGGTGAAAGGTTGGAGTGGTACTTCCTGTTCCTCGTTGGCGAATAATGGAATTGCCAGCTCTGTGCAGCCCGGCGCTCTTAGCGCATTACTCGCAGTTCCAGTTGCCTAGATTAGCTTCGTCATCCGACAATGTAACTGCACGCGGCAGAGTTCAGCGCAAACATAAATGGGTAAAGTAGCGAATTCGGCCCAAAGCATTGACCCTGATTGTAGTTTGACGAGCCTACACGTCCCCTACATGTATGAGTACATACACGTCGCGCACTTCGGCATTTCGAGACGATAGACTTTCTGGGGCTACTTAAACCCGAAAGTTCTGGTCTGTCTGTCGGCATGTTCGTCTGTTCCTCCATTTACCCACCCCAACAAAAGTTAGAGAATTGCTAAACGAAAATTTTATATGGCAAAACCTTTTCGAGCGACGAAGTATGGAAACAGACTTGTCAACATTGACGAGCAAAAAGAACCCATTTGGCATATTTTCGCCAAGCACCAGTCCACAACTGGCAGCACTCGCACTGTCCTTTTATTGAAAATAAATGCGTGCTTGCTATTTGAGATAGTAAATAAAAATAACCGCTGAAAACAATATTTTGACCCCCCCCCCCCAAAAAAAAAGAGCTCGCGCGAGCATGGACCTCATGGCAGTGTGCCAAGTTCAACGGTAACAAAAGGTTACAGTAGATGGCGCGAGTAGGGGAGCGCGGGAATATTGAATTGACTTTATAAACCTCCCTCGTGTTTATCATGGGAGGCTCGAAAGGGAGGAGAAGAGCATGAGGGGGCGGCGGGGTGGACAGAAGACAGGCACTGACGTGGCAGAGGGGGTAGAAGACTATCGTCTTTCAGCGACATTTGCAGCGAAGTAAGCAGATATGCAGCAAACGTTTTTTTAGCTTTGGGTGCACCACGTGTCCCGCGACGTAAACCACAATGAAAAAGACGTCATGTACCTTCGGCCCCGCTTTACTGCTTGCAACTACGTTTTAATTAGCATTCCGTAGACATTCCGAAATGCTCCTCAATAGATTTCGTAGGCAATCTGCTCTGCTACGTTAGCATGTCTCATTGAAACGCGCTACTTAGTTATCTGCACATAAAGAGGCCACGAAGACAAAATTAAACTCTGGATCGCTGAAAAGGCCGCTTGGTCTGATAACAGTGGCACCAACTTTATCGCAAACTTCAAAGATGTAAACAAAAACATGGAACAGTGGTGACTCCCACGCCACTTTTCGGCGACTCCTCTATGACGTCAGAGGATCTTGACTGCGTGATTGGCAACCGCCGGCCAAAGCCACCGCCAAGAAAAGTGATTGCGCCATTCTAGTAAATCCTGAAGTTCTGTTTGGTCGTATAACTTGAATTCTAACGTGCGCTTAACAAACTGATCACTTCGTCTTCAGTGCCTGCCCATATACGTCACTCGCGGCCTTGTTATGTCACTGTAACGCGAAATTGGAACGTTTTTCGACATTTCTTCAGTTTTTTTCTGTTAAGAAACGTCTTTCGTGGATTAAATGAAGCTGATTGAGATTCCAAAGGCTGGTTCTTTCCAACTGAACAAAGTTGTTCAGCTGACCAAAGTTTACATCTGAACAAAGTTGCACTCCAACTGAACAAAGTCATCCAGCTGAACAGTTTCGAAGTGAAGAAATTTGTATTCCAACTGAACAAAGTTGTTCAGTTGAACAAAGTATCCAACTGAACAAGGCTGTTTATTTCAGCAAAGTTTTCAACTGAACAAAGCGGTATTTCAACCGAACAATAATGTTCACTTCAACACAGTTTCTAGCTGAACAAAGTTGTTTTCCAGCTGAACAAAGTTGTTTTCCAACTGAACAAAGTTGTTCAGTTGAACAAAGTATCCAACTGAACAAGGCTGTTTATTTCAGCAAAGTTTTCAACTGAACAAAGCGGTATTACAACCGAACAATAATGTTCACTTCAACACAGTTTCTAGCTGAACAAAGTTGTTTTCCAGCTGAACAAAGTTGTTTTCCAACTGAACAAAGTTGTTCAGTTGAACAAAGTATCCAACTGAACAAGGCTGTTTATTTCAGCAAAGTTTTCAACTGAACAAAGCAGTATTTCAACCGAACAATAATGTTCACTTCAACACAGTTTCTAGCTGAACAAAGTTGTTTTCCAGCTGAACAAAGTTGTTTTCCAACTGAACAAAGTTGTTCAGTTGAACAAAGTATCCAACTGAACAAGGCTGTTTATTTCAGCAAAGTTTTCAACTGAACAAAGCGGTATTACAACCGAACAATAATGTTCACTTCAACACAGTTTCTAGCTGAACAAAGTTGTTTTCCAGCTGAACAAAGTTGTTTTCCAACTGAACAAAGTTGTTCAGTTGAACAAAGTATCCAACTGAACAAGGCTGTTTATTTCAGCAAAGTTTTCAACTGAACAAAGCAGTATTTCAACCGAACAATAATGTTCACTTCAACACAGTTTCTAGCTGAACAAAGTTGTTTTCCAGCTGAACAAAGTTGTTTTCCAACTGAACAAAGTTGTTCAGTTGAACAAAGTATCCAACTGAACAAGGCTGTTTATTTCAGCAAAGTTTTCAACTGAACAAAGCGGTATTACAACCGAACAATAATGTTCACTTCAACACAGTTTCTAGCTGAACAAAGTTGTTTTCCAGCTGAACAAAGTTGTTTTCCAACTGAACAAAGTTGTTCAGTTGAACAAAGTATCCAACTGAACAAGGCTGTTTATTTCAGCAAAGTTTTCAACTGAACAAAGCAGTATTTCAACCGAACAATAATGTTCACTTCAACACAGTTTCTAGCTGAACAAAGTTGTTTTCCAGCTGAACAAAGTTGTTTTCCAACTGAACAAAGTTGTTCAGTTGAACAAAGTATCCAACTGAACAAGGCTGTTTATTTCAGCAAAGTTTTCAACTGAACAAAGCGGTATTACAACCGAACAATAATGTTCACTTCAACACAGTTTCTAGCTGAACAAAGTTGTTTTCCAGCTGAACAAAGTTGTTTTCCAGCTGAACAAAGTTGTTTAGTTGAACGAAGTTTCCAACTGAACGAAGTTATATCTTGTGTTCATGGCCTCTTTAAGAAAGCAGTGCTGAGGGCCGCCAGTCTGTATCTCTCTAAGACGAAGAAAGTGACTTGAAGCCCTCCGTACCTACTTCCACGAATACATAGGCAGTGCTTTCGAGATCAGCGTGAATCTCTTTTCTCGGGGCACCTTTTGTCAATGCCTTTTGTTCTTCAGCTCATCCATCCATTTTAAAAGCATGAGCATAAAGTCTCTGTATGGATCGTTATCCACGAAAAAGAGGGACCATAGAAACTTGCTTCTCAGCCTCAGTCAACCTCCCTCTGCATTCATATTCCCTTTCTTCCGCCACTTGACTACGATGTCGATAAAACTGGCCTTTGCCTAAAATGAGGACAGCTCGTGCTTCACTTGGAGAGCACGTAACGCCTGCGGCAACAAAGCGTTGGAAATTTGTAAAGCGAGCCCCACGTCCTGCTTTTCAATATTCGACGCGTAAAGGGTCTTTCTAGACAGCCGATAGCCGTATTTCAATAGCTGGACAAACTGTTTGCTACGAAGGTTCCCGGCTGTTGCAAAATACCCCGTTTTCATGCACTCCGACTGCGCCGTCTCTATTTGGAATTCACGCGAAAGCGGAAGCAAACATGGTGATTCTTCTAGTCGATAGGAATGACAAGTTTGCATTTCAGAACAAGAAGAGGACCTATTCACGAAGAGCCGGTTTGGAGGGCCTGACGGCGGTTGGTAACAATCCTGGTGGCTGGAGCCGATTGATGCGCGGCACGTCTTTCAAATTGCTTTATTTTTATTTATGTGCATGCCCTCAATTCCTCCAAGGGCGTTATAGAGAGGAGTGTGTAAAATTACGCAATCTTTAATACGGTCGCCCTGAATGATGATGCATCAGGGTTGCTGGCGATGGAGGCGGGAAGGTAGTTCCAGCCGATGGCTGTCTTTCTGTATTTTTGCCACAGCTAATTAATGGCACTCACGACGCACATAACCAGGCAGACGATGTATTTAGGCCCGAAACTCTTCATTTTCCGGATTATGTGCACAAGCTCCGCGTCTAGTCTGTGCAGCTTTACAACGTTAGCAATTTGTTTAAATTTGCTACGACAGGCTTCTTAACCCGAAAACCATGGTGCAAGCGGCAGGTTCATCACAGTTTATCGCAAAGCCGGTAGCGTTTCTCCTTGTGTAACCTAAAGAAGCCTTGGTATGCATTTCGCCTACCACTAACGATACGAAGCGGTCATCATCTTAGGCCCCCAATTATTCTCGGCATGTGCTTGAACAATCAAACGAATCGAGGTTTGGCCCTGTTGCCAATGTGTGACTGGGACTGAAAGAGCTGTTGTAAATTGTAGATAACCACGGTGCACCTATCGATCGATAATCATGTTAGGGCATGTAAGGTCGTTTTGCCAGGAGGTACAGAAGTGAAGAAGCCAGTGCAGCTGTTGTGCCCGTCGGAGTTGGGCGAGTGAACTTTGTCGGGCGCGGAGGATGTTGTAAATTGTATTTGAACCTCGCGCTGAACTGTCATGTGGTTCGAATGAGCCACTCAAGGACGAGGACGATGAAGAAGATATGAACCCGCAGCACGGAGCGCGTGCTGTTCCTTTTTGCTATTTCTATTGAAAAGAACACGACGCTTGCTGAAATGGATGCCGGATTTTGCGTATCTTTTCTTCGGCGCCACTAAAAGCCGAGGCGCGGTTTTCCCACGACAGCTTGGTAAAAGACCAGGGCGGAAACAACAGGCGATATCACGAGTGCGAGTGGTGTCGTCTCTAGTTCCCGTCCTTGTCTTTTGTGTAGCGCTTTCATCCCATTCAGACTGAAGAATGTTTCGCGCCTTCCTGGCGCAACACTAACGCACTGATCGTATGTCCTGGGATGCGACAAGGTGATGACTGCGCGTCTGCGTGTGTATGTCCACGCCTCAGATGCATCTATGTGCACACGCTGCCACAAACTCACACCGGTAAGCACAACCCACCACACGCAAACGCGACAAAACATGCGTGGAGAGAGAGAGAGAGAGAGAGAGAGAGAGAGAGAGAGAGAGAGAGAGAGAGAGAGAGAGAGAGAGAGAGAGAGAGAGAGAGAGAGAGAGAGAGAGAGAGAGAGAGCCACAAACAGGCGCGTCTACTCGGGCAGTGCGGGCTTTGTTGCGGCATCTCGGTGACAGGCAAGGTGAGCCAGATGGCTTGCGTTGTCCAATGGCTGAGCTGGGTCTGACACGAGTTGATACAGGATTCTGCAAGCCTGCGGCTGACGTGGTACAAGTGGAGAGGAAGCAGCACTAAAATCGGCCCCCTTTTTGCTGTTAGCAGGTCCGAACCAAATTTTCAACACTGAAATCAGCAGTGCGTCGCGTTCTTCGTCAGAATGCTTTCATATATCAGGGTAGAGATAGAGTACGGGTACTTTCAGTGCTTCTTCGTCCTCATGCATCCTTAACCCAGGCTCCATTGAAAAGTACAACCGACCCAACTGCTTTTTTATTTATTTACTGGGCCGCAGCTCTTTGGCGTGAACAGGCGTGCTTACTGCATAATGGGCCGCGTGGGGGTGTAATGCCTCTGGAAACCGCATTTCGAGAGAATTCTCGCCGCAAAACGATTGCTGCAAGACGTCGAGGCTGCGGTTTCTAAAAACTGCAGCCTCAAGATGGCGGTTTAGGCTGGAGATAAGTGTTCGCAGGAGCCCCTCTCTTACTGTGACAGGAACCGGAATTTTCATGAATGTTTAAAGTAGAGCGGTCCTGGTCAAAATGTAGCTAGAATGTGTTGTAATATGTGCTAATAACTCCTCAGCTAATTTATATTGGTAAGAAGGCATGTTTACACACAAGGAATTTGTTTTCCGTTAGCTAGAAGCCGAAAGGAAAACCATAGTGCGTTTACATTTCTTTAAAGAGACCCTGCCACACTTTTTTCAACTTTTTTCGACATCTTGAATGCTAGCAGAACTAGACAACCAGCCCATGCTCTACTTAGATTAGCGGCCGAAAAAAACCTCAGCCGAAAATTACTGCTCCATGCCCATCAGGTAACTTACAAACTCGCTCACAAGGTTTTTCTCTCTTTCCCGGTCTTGCTTGACGTTCTTCGACAGCTCGAATTACGTCAATGAGGCTATGTAGCGACTGTTGGCCGGTTTTGTTTGAGTTGCATCAATGAACGCTCTTCGATAGGAACTCTAAAAATACAGCACAAAAACAAAGCAGAAGTGGAAGGCGCCTTGGTGCGACGAGCAAATCACGCACTGCCGCTCAGCTTTCGCAGTGCTTCCAGACGCGAACGAAAGAGTGAAATCGTTTGTCGGAAGTGCTGCAGAGTCCCTTTAAATCCCAGCGCGCTATAGATTCAAAGTAACTAGCTAGCGCTTACAAAATACTTGCGCACAAGAGCAAACATTTTTCTTCACTTTAGAACTTTAAAAACATATGCTTTGGGTGTACATACAACCGCTTGCGTAGCACTCTCAGCTAGTACATTTCACAACAAATTTGTCCACAACCAAGAAGCACACTTCAACCGGCTGACGCAAACTTTCGAAACAAATATCGGGGACAAAAGCGGGGAACTCACGCTTCAGAGTTGTTAAACAGTTTCCCTTAAATTTCTTTACGCCAAGCTCACGAAAGACAGGGCGTGTAAAACGTTGTGCGGCAGGCAGAAGAAGTGTTGCCTTTTCTGTACAACCCAAACCACTTGCGCTGCCTACCGGATAAGTAACCGATGAGTTCAATAAATGTCTCAGACTGATTGCCGGCAACTCCTGTTTCCAATTTCCCGCTGCTCTCGTTTTGGAAACAAACAAAACAACAACAAAAAAAGACAACGAGCGCTACTCGACAGAGATTATGTCGGACTAAAGTGTTTCGAGAAGCACCTACGCACGCACACACGCTCTTTTAATCGAATCTGCTGTACCAAGAACTTGATGAAATCTCTCCGCGGTTGATCATTTGCTCGTCTCGCCTTTCGCAACTTCAATTTTCGGCATCCAGCGCCCGAGCAGTTATGTCGCAACTCGTCGAAGAACAAAGACCAGGGGAGAAAGAAGAGCACAGAGGAGGCTGGAGATGAAGCATCATCCATTCGGAACCCTTGCCGTTTCATAGCCGGGGCCCCTTGGTAACGCCGAGCTGGCAACAAAAGCGTCAGCAACACCAGCAGCAGAAACGCGGTCCCCGCAGGCGCTGCTAAAGACCTCTCGTCTGCGCAGCGCTCCCGGTACGTCCCTTTCACCGCTACACACCTTTTGTTCTCAACGTTTTCTATTTCCCAGCCCTCGCTTCTGTTTCTGCCGGCACCGCGCTGAACGTTTTCCTGGTTCCGACCGGGCTGCGGCCCCAGCCACTGCGGGCGAGCGCGCGCTCCAGGGGGCACAAAAGATGAAAGGCGCCGGGAAACAATGCTGATGATGGCTGCTGCTTCCGCCACGGCGCCTGGCGCAGCTGCGCCCCTGCTGAGCGGGCGCTTAAACATTCAGGCGATGATCGCCCGCGGAAAAAGACAACCCCGCTGGCGTGGCAGACGTCCCGCGCGGCTTTCACCGGCAAATCATATACCGCCCTCCTCTCCTAGGAGTACGAATACCGCCGTTTTTGTGGATGAAGAGATAGAACAGGCCGGAGGAGAAATGGAGCAGCAAGGGAAAGGGCTGACGGCGGAGGCTGGAGACGCACGGCCCGAGACACGCGTCGCCAGATGACGTCTGCCTTTTGTTGGTCTTTTTCGTTGCGGCGACGCCGCTTTGAGCAACGACAGCCCCGTCACGGCAGGAACGTTTACGCCGAGAGAATCGGAAAAAAGAAAGACATGGGGACGTACAGGAGCGAAACGATATTCTGAATCGAGGATAAAATTTTCAAAGACAATGAGCCTTCATTCGTTTTTTATCCCACGTCTAGTCCATACACGTAGCATGCCAGGAGAAGAATGAAAGAATGGAGTCAGGTATCGGGAGAGGGAAAGCGCAGGTGGAGGCGGTAATTTTATTAACACTGGGTATAAATTAGCCTTGTAAGGATAGGCGCCCTTTGATTAGGTTGGTTTAGCTTAGGTGGTTAGGTTAGCTATGGGCTGCGGTTTCAGCAAGGACTCCCCATTGTGTTAGTTATCGGGGCAGCTGTCGCCCACGCGACAGCGCTAGATTAAAAGGAACAAGCTAGCTCCGGGCGTAACGCGGGTATGGGTATGGATACCAGAAATGGCTTGATTGCGCGTAATAAGAGAGAGCCGCTTTGCGGATAGAGCGAATACCGAACATTGGAGCACAATTGTCCACTTTTGATATTGCAGAGGGTTTCTCGCGTGAAAATTTGAACGAAAATACCCGGAATCAGCAAAAAGTCTGCCATGCCCGCGGCCGCGCTGAAGTTCTTCACACTCGAGTATATTTCCAGCACTTACAAATGCTATACACATGTTTATGCGGATGGCTGGGTTCTCCCGGGCTCATCCGCCATGGGCTTGTGGATCCCATGAGCCCGGTGCACTATCAAAAGAAAACTTAGCCACGAAACATCCTCGACTGCTACCGAACTGACAGCTGTAAGGGGTGCACTTCACTACATCAGCGGACATCATGCCCAGCAATGGGTAATATTCCTCGACTCGCGCAGCGACTTACAAGCCCTCCGAAGGCTTCACAACAAGCGCAGTCAGCTTGTATGTGAAATTGGCGAAATTCCCACAATGGCAGTGCGCGAAGGTCATGACATCATTCTTCAGTGGCTGCCTGTTCACTCGGGCATACAAGGAAATATTAGATCTGATGCAGTCGCCAGCGCAGGCCACTTTATAAGCAACACGACCCAGCTTCCTTTCTCCCGAGAAGACAGCAACGCGCTTATCGTAGCAAGTGGAAGCACTGCATAAATGTCGGAGTGGCAGGACCCCCCCCCCCCCCCCCCCCCCCGCAGGTATCCACCACTGCAGGCTATTGACCCGCACTGTAACTTCCGCCTTCCACGCGGCATCAACAACCGGTGTGAAGCAGTGTTGCACCGACTGCGGCTCAATGTAGCATTTACTCGGAGTTTTAAGTTCAAGATAGGTTGGGACGATTCCCCCCTGTGCCGGTTTTGCGCTGTGTGTGAGACTGTAGATCACTTGCTGTGCGTCTGTTCTCGATTCGCTGCTGCGCGAAAAACTGCAGCAAGCTCCCTCTCTCGTGTACGCCATGGAGGCAGTCTGGAACTTCATCATTTTTTTGGGCCCTGGGCCAATAGTGCTGACAGTACCGTAGGTACAAAAGTTCTACCCCAGTTCCTACGAGACACTGAACTAGACAAATTTCTCTAAATCACACACAGAGCAAGTGTGTCACGATATCTACTCTTTCGCACTGTGGCGTTCATTTATTTATTTTTCTTGGGTTGGGATTGTTACTCATTGTTTTTCGCGTCGTTTACTTTTCATATTGTTTCAGCGTTTCAATTAAAGATTTCCTTTTCAATTGTATTTTTTATGTCCGGACTCTACTAGCAGCATTTCCTTGTTTCTCGTTTTTAAAGTTTCTTGTTTGTCTTCTTCCTGCTGTACCCCTAATGTCTAATATTCAACACTCATCAACGTAGTCACCCCCCCCCCCCCCTGGTGTAGCAAGCCTTGTCCCTAGCAGGGCTGACCTCACCAGTTCACATTAAAGAACATTCTCTCTCATTCAGAGCCGCTTTTAACTCACGGCAATTGACTCATTCTGTCGAACGCATTGAAGCCGGCATCAAAAAATGAAGCAATCAAATCTACAGGATCACAGAGCGTGGATGTCCGTGTCCCGCCCATGAAGTCCATGCACTGACAGCAGATGGGAAATTTGCAACGCTTACACCTTTACTGTGAACTAATTAATTAGTACCACTGAATAAGAGTCAGTTTAATATTGGAGTCGTCACAGTAGCCAATTTTTTTGGAAGGCGTTTTCATAGGACACGAGTTGCAGCCGTTTTCGTCTGCGCATTAGCGCTAAGGTTGCTTTCCCGCAAAGCGCTTTCTCTGGCGAAGGTCTTGCTCATGGTGCAGAAAAACCCGGACAACACTAGCCATACACAGCTATCTGCAAAAAAAAAAAAAAAAAACATCGGCGCTACATCCAAGGACAGTAACAGTAACCACGTTCGGACGAAAGGCTGCGGCAACGTTGCTACGCCACACGGGAGAACCAAAAGTTGGCTTTCACTCTATTACACTAACCACGCGGGGATGCACGCTTTACAGGCAGGCCCGCCCAGGTGCAATTACAAGACCGTCGCCAGCGAACACGCAATGGGCGGGCGGGCGCGGATTCCGAGATGGGCAACCGGCGAGCCAGCCGGCCGTTCCCACACAACGCGCTTATGGCAGACGAAGGCTCGTTTGTCCTCGGCGCGTGCATCACAACCGAGAGCGCGCACACGAGCGAGAGAAGCGAGCGAGTGGGGGCGGACCGGCCAAGCAGTTGAAGACCCCTGCGGCCGCCGGATTTACGGACGGGCACGGAACGGCCGACACGGGCGCCGGGGGTGCCGCTGATAACGCGCATAACGCGGACACTCATCTACGTGCACACACCAGCATCCTAGGAAGAGTCGGGCCGGTGGAGCCGCGAAGTAAAGGCGGTAAAAGAGCTCTCACGAACCGCCCGTTGATTACCGCGCACACGAACACCAGCCGCCGCCGCCATTCCTGTGCAAGCATGCGAGTATGTGCGCGCACATATTCAACGAGTCGTATTCGCGCTCGTCTTCCTACCTCTCCTTTCCAGGAACCCAAACAGCGTACGAAGGACACTAAACAAAACACGGAGATTTGTCAAAGTGTAGGGTGTTTCGCTACCATCCTTCGCGTTCATATAAAAACGCCAGCTCGGGTTTCGACGTCAGAATAACGATAACTACGAGGTGGAACTATAATTCAAAGCGGCCAGAGGAATGTTTTCGCTTTCGAAGGAAGAAATAACGAGACCGAAAGCAAACAGGCCACCACATCGTCAGCGCAACGAGGGAGAGAGAGACAGATAAGCCTTCTACGTAAATGGCAGGCAAAAAAAGTTTGTTTGCCCAGCTCTGGCATCATGCTAAGAGACTAGCGCTTTTACCGTGGCATCCAGCGCTTTTCTTCCTCATCTAAAGCTTCTAGGCAAACGCGGGAGATCGTCATTAGGCTGATTAATTAACTCGTAAACTCCCGAGTTAATGAAGCTCAAGATAAACAGCGTCCTAAGTAGCCTACACCTCATTAAAAAGGCTTACTTCGGCCGCCTTGCAACGGACCGGAAGCTGCTCCGTTTTTTTTCCCTTCTAAAGGGCAAACGGGACAGCATGGGCTGTTTTCTTTAAATTAAGGCGCCCCCACGAAATTGGAAAACAAAGCCGTATAAACAAAACAGCGAACTGCCCCATTGTCTGTTATTGGCCTTCCTCCGCTGCGGGGGTTTTCAGTTTCGCGACTTAGCGGAAAAATATTAGGTCGGGTTGGCGCCGATTCGGGACCTCGCCGCAGGCATTTATTTTGCTCTAAGCAATTTCTCCTCCTGAAAGGAATACAAACACAGAACATAGCAGCAAGAAATGCCAACTAAAGAAGATAAAACCATGGCGCACGTCCACAATCTATTGTTCAAGCAAACCGTTAATATAAATGAGAGGAAAGAAAACCGTTAATATAAATGAGAGGAGTGAACCCCAAAGCCCTTTTAGTCAAAAGGAGAGGAAAGTTCACAGCGAACAACGGTGCTGGTTGCTAGTGGGTATACGCAAAATTCCGAGTCCACAAAAGTCAAGCGCGACTAAGGTTTTGATAATCAAGCTCCGCCACATCGCCTGTAACTGTGCCGTACCGTCATTTAACATCCACGAAGGAAATTCGCGGTTTCTGCGCTTTGTGGTTTGCATTTCCACTGGAGTGCGCGCTTCGCATCCACGGCCGTGTTGTCAGCGGGGCCTGGTCTTACAGCGTGCGCCTTTAACTTCCCTTATTTTGAAGGAAAAAAGAAACAAAACTGACGTCACTTTCGAATGGTGGAATTTACCGGGAATTCCGAAACCAGAGATGTTGCTTGACATTCGTCTGTTCATTACGCAATGTTTTTAGGAATATACTGTGCTAAAGCAGCCCATGCGAAGAAAAGAAACAGCACCCAGTTTGGTGGAATACAAAAAAAATTCCCTGAAATGACGGGGAATGTCATGATTACTTACAATATCAAGTTCTTTTTCAAAACTGACATGTCCAGATAATCTTCGTCGACGTATTCATGTCACACTCTTTTCCGTCGAATTGCTGTTAGAAACAGCACTCTCCTAGGATAAATTGTCAGATGTCGCTCGTTTATTCTCGTCATGAGGAGTTTGGAAATGGGTACAGCCAACAAGTTCAAGCGAACACGAAAAACAATTTAGAAAGGCTAACAGATGCACCCGCAACCTTGTTAAGTATTCATGAAAGCAGTAACCATTGCGAACATCAGTGTTGTCTCCCCGGTACACGCAGCGTCATCTTCCGCTGGCATCACATATGCCACCGGTAAAATATGACCGGGGAAGTTTTGCGGGTTTTCCGCTTTTCGAACCTAGGCGATGCACTACTGCGGTTTCCGTGTCATACAGCAAAGGAAATGCGGCGTTTCGAACCCACCGCTTTTATTTTTTTCGCCTCTACCAACCCGAAGGGATATTTGCGGAACTGCCGAAGTATCATATTTCTGGCGGCCAATATTCCTCTACACAGAACCCCCAGAAGACAAAAAAAAAAAAAAAAACGCAAACGTAAAAATCCGCATAAAACGATGTAGGCCCACCACCTGCAATAATGTATCACCGGCAATAACTACCGGATGTTCCGTTTGCGTCGTGAAGCTCCTGAAAAAACACACTATTCGATTCTTATCAACGAACATACCTTGTTTTTCCGTATGAAAATGTGCCCGATATAAAAGCACCAACGCTCTGAACTTTGGGTCACAGGGCGCGTTTCGAGTAAAAAAGATAAGAAGTTCCCTTCGTGACACTCTTCATGAGCGCAGTGTGCTAGAATAAAAAATGAAAAAAAGATGGAACACAAAATTGCACCAATATAAAAAAGGAATGAGACAAAAAAAGCCCTATCTTTGCAAACCTCCAGTAGCAAGAGGAACGGCCGTAGCGAAGTGTTCGTTTGACAAAACACGACGACGCTGATTAGGATCAAGTCCACACGAGGACGTGTCTATGCCGGAGACCCCTTCAGCCGTCGCTAGTGCTACGCGATAGAGCTTCGTACTAGTATTAGTATAGAAAAATCCGGCGCTAGTATCTAGTCAAGCCTCGTTTCAGCGATCGTGCCGGCATGTACCGTAAAGAATCATTGCATCGTTACTTGGCATGGCTTAAGAACAAGCTTAAAAGTTGTCTGTGGCTCCAAAAAAAGCAACAATAATAATGTTAAAATATTATTTAAAGTTGTTTCATTACTAGAAAAGGGCAGCTCAATATATTTATTCGTCAGAGGATTTTTAGAAGCTTCATGAAGGATGATCAAGGAGAGAAAATGTTGCCTTTCAGTTAATTTTGGCTTCAAGACCTTAAAGAATCCACATGGCAAGCAAAGCCAGTATGAGTGGAACGCTTCCATACATACATACGTACGTATATATATATATATATATATATATATATATATATATATATATGGTTAGTAGAGACAGAGACACACGAGAAGGACATTACAAATAAACATAAAAGTTTACTGACATTTCAGGGAGAGGATTCCCTTTCTTCAGAGTAGTCCTCTCCCTGAAACGTCAGTAAACTTTTAGGTTTATTTTTAATGTCCTTCTGGTGTGTCTCTGTCTCTCTACTAACCCTATTTTTTCGCGCTCTATGTGAGTTCTTGTTTCCAGACTATATAAATATATATATATATATATATATATATATATATATATATATATATATATATATATATATATATATATAAGAGAAGAAAAACTTCGAACAAGGTAAAAGCGCGATTGTGGCCTACGTTTCAGCAAAGAGAACTTGCTTTCCTCAGGGCAAGTTCTCTTTGCTGAAACGTATGCCACAATCACGCTTTTACCTTGTTCGAAGTTTTTCTTCTCTTGTGTTCTATACCATCTTCAAAGTTCTACTACTCCCTATATATATATATATATATATGTATATGTATATATATAAATATATATAAATATGGTTAGTAGAGACAGAGACACACGAGAAGGACATTACAAATAAACATAAAAGTTTACTGACATTTCAGGGAGAGGATTCCCTTTCTTCAGAGTAGTCCTCTCCCTGAAACGTCAGTAAACTTTTAGTTTTATTTTTAATGTCCTTCTGGTGTGTCTCTGTCTCTCTACTAACCCTATTTTTTCGCGCTCTATGTGAGTTTTTGTTTCCAGACTCTATATATATATATATAAATATATATATATATATATAATATATATATATATATATATATATATATATATATATATATATATATATATATATATAGCCGGTGTACCGGGCGATGGGGCCATATTACTGCTGACACTAATGGAACGACACGAGTACAGTTCTTTGTTACTTATCATTACTGGCTAATTTCTCGTGAAGTAGTACACAATTAGGAACTCCTGCCTCCTGTATTACGCGGGCTCCAACCGGACGCGTGTCGTTGTAATGGAAAACGTCTGGAGCTCGTGTTTTACTGCAACTCTCGCTGAACAAATTCCACCAAGATCCTGTGCACAACCGAATGAGTGAGCGACTGAAAAACATTTTATTAAGCCGGTGAAGTGCATGTGGTTCCATATCCCAGGAAGTAATGTGATAAGCGGGCAGCCTTCGCTCTGGAGTCGAAAAGTTTCTGGACATCCAGATCACTGCTAGTCACCAGGTTCTCCCACAGCTCAGGGGTGGGAAGGGGGGATGCAAGCGGAGGAGACTTGAGGTTCTGGTTGCACTCTAATATAACATGAGGGAGAGTGCCGGGTTGTAAACGGAACTTGCATTCGGCAGGAAATTGCGTTGGGAACCCATTATGGAGGCGGACTGGGTGAGGGAAGGTATTCCTACCCATGGGAAGTGTTATCTTTGCAAGCAAAAACAAATTGGATATATCAACAAACTGTGTAGTTATTGAGGAATGTGTCCTGATTGTCCAGATTAGGTGGGTGTCATAGAAAAATGTTGTACAACAGTGTTTAGATACCTCCGTAAGGTACTTATATCAACCAAAACCAGTGCAATACCTCAAACGACTAGGATAAAAAAATTCATAGCTAAAAAATTTATTTCACCCCTTTTCACTCTCTCCGTGGTGTAGGTTTATAAAAGTTTCAGTAATATTGAGCTCCGACACCGTAATCACAACGTGCTCATGAAATTTGAAACTGGTTGAACCAGCAGTTTAGCCAGGCGTGGACATCACTGTTCGGACTTTTCGGCGCGTTAGGCGTGTCATTTGTAAAAAAAAAAAGTTGACGGTTTTACCGGCGTCGCAGGGCGAAATCCTTAAAATTGGTTGTCTGCATTTGTATGTGTAACACAAGTTACCAAAAACCAAATGGATAAATAAATCAGTGAAAGCCTTATTGGAGAATTTTTAGGAACACCCGTACTGTTCCGGACTGTGGAATCACCCCGATAGTGTTGGTTGGCCCGAAATACTAAAACTACGTTTCAGATATTCTTAAAGGTTTCGATAGCACTCCGATATGTGAACGGTGACCGACATAATCGCAAATTTACGAAAGCTCAATTTCGCCCTTTTCCTCGGTTACAAGTGGTATTTTCGAAAATCCCGCTTTAGTGAGCCCCTACGCTATGACGCAAATGTACTCGCGAAATTTCAACTATCTAGATCAATTAAATCTGGCTGGGCGTTGACGACCAGTCATTCAGTAAGTCAATAAGTTATACATATATTAACTAAGGATGTAGGGACATCGAATTTTGTACGAGTATAAAAGTCTACGCGGAGCTACCCAATACGAGAGAAGCGCTGCGGATGGAGTGAGAGGGGCAGGCAGAGAAGAGGCTCGTTCGTTTTGTTTTATTTTCTCGAGGATCTATCTTTCTCGCGTGAAACTTGCGACGCAAGGACATCAAGAGCCCGCCCAAGGGGTCTTATATCTCTTGAACGTCATGGACCTCGGGAGAAAAGGTAGACGGACGCGTCCCTGGGGTGCCGCCACACTTGAGTAATACTTATGGTCCGCGACAGGAAAAAGAAACCCGGACTGCATTTTATGCATTTGAGCGTTTGTTCTATCCGCGCAATCCTGGCAATGTTTTGCGCGTATGCAGCTCTCTTTCCCAATATCTGTGGGTTCTAGTAGGGATGGCTTCAATTACCTGATCCTTGAGCAGTTTATAATTGTTGATTGCATTACATATGATGTGCGGTACAGTACTGCTGTTCGTCATTTTCTTTTGGTAAGGTCAACTCACCGAACAGGGTAGCTTGAAATGCCGGCGCCATATATGGCGTCGGCAAGGGCGGGCGTAATATCTGAGTAAATGAATTCCCAGCAGCTTCACTACAGATACATTTAAAGTTTGTACGGGACAAAGATAACTGTTGTTCTTACGATAGGCGAGTAGTGCGGAAGAGAGTGCAAACTATCTCGTATTTATTTGCCACGGTTAAAATAAAGCTACGTTCTCTTGGTCTTCGGAAAAGAAAAAAAAAATACTCGAGTGCTTCAAAGGCAGCCGACATTGCGGACATTTTTTTGTTGTTTGGAACACGTAAAACCAAATAGACAAAAGTTCGCCTCAGTCACTCGCACATACTAGGCAATACAAAAAAAGTTTCGGGACGTCCGTGCGACGTGTAATTTAATGCAACCACCTTATGGTGATTGAAACACGTGCCCGCTAGGGAAACACCACCTCTTTGACAACGTGGCACTTCAGGGGTATGGAGGCATACTACTCAACTGACCAATGAAAACGTAATGAACAGCCCCGCTCCCCGGACTGCCCCGCGTGCCTGCTCCCTGCCTCCTACTTGACTCTTGACTGGTCATTAAGACAGCGGCCGGTTTGCTTTATGTACGACCGGCCGCATTTCAACGGAATGTCGTACACCACCTCTTTTGCGCATCTTTCAGCTTGCTTTCCCTATATATATATATATATATATATATATATATATATATATATATATATATATATATATATATATATATAATCTATCTATATAATATAATCTTTATAATATAATCTATATAAAATAATCTAACCATTCCCTATGCCGTCTTTGGCGTTGTAGACTGCCGGCATTTCTTTCTGTGTGTATATATATATATATATATATATATATATATATATATATATATATATATATATATATATATATATATATATATATATATATATATATATATATATATATATATATATATTTATATATATATTTCTTTCTGTGTATATATATATATATATATATATATATATATATATATATATATATATATATATATATATATATATATACACAGAAAGAAATGCCGGCAGTCTACAACGCCAAAGACGGCATAGGGGAATGGTTAGATTATTTTTTTACCCTTAGGGACGTTACATTATTATTTTTTATTAATTACGTGAGAAAGAAAGAAAGAAAAACACGCGCCCAGAGTGGGGACCGAACCCACACGTCAGGGCAATATACCAGTTGTTACTTAGCGCCTGTCCTGTACTCTTTATTGTGTACGTCCAATTTCAGCGCTAAAACCATGTCGCAAGGGAAAGGGAGACGCTGCTTATGGTGGACATTAAAGTTCTTGCGTCTTCTTCGTTCTCTTTCGCGCGTGCGGAACTGTACAAGACCTTGGTTTTCTCGGAACAATTGTTACTGCGAATGCGCGATAGAAGCTGCTCAGCGTGGAACCAAAGCTCGTCAGGCTGCTCGGGGAAATTCTCGTCACTATCTTGCCTCACACGCTGCGTGCTTTTCATCCTCCCTCAATTCCATGACTTAAACTCGGAGTCTAGCGCGAGATTCCTTTTCTTCTTCTTTCTTTCCGAAACACGTGCGGTCCGACTGCTCCCACGCGCCTGCGGATGACATCGCGTTAAATAGTATTGCCGCACCGCCTCGAAGCTCGGCAACTAAAATGTATTAAACCTTTTCTTCTGACTTTTATTTTAAGTCTTGAAACTCAATTTTTGAGAACGAAATAAAATTTGAATAGCGGTTACTTTTTTTCTTCGAAGCAAGGAAAACGCCCCGTCGGCACTCGTTGCGAATACGTTTCATTTTTTTTTAAGTCGTAATAACTGCCTTCTTTTTGTTTTTTATCATGTAACTACCTGCAAATACTAAGCAATTCATCGTTATATCATATAAAATTTCCTCTCTTCAATTTCGTACGTCGCAGCTTTAGAGTAACATGCATTTCAAAAATTTCGCAATGCCTCGCAAATCCTTCCACGACTTACGAACAAGCCAAAGTCGCTGTTAATATCGTTTATGAAAGAGACGTTTTTTATTTTGTCGCTCACTTTTCGCAAGAACGTGGCTATAAGAACTTTTTTATAATGCAGTTACAGACACGCACGGAGGCAATGTCAGTGGCGCACTAAAAAACGGAGAGATGTCCGAAGCACAAGAAATCAAAGGACAGACTAACGACTGCAACTGTGATACAATTAGTGTGAGGCCTTAAACGGTCACTTCCCATTAACTGAGCCATGCAGGCGTCTGTGAGGGGCCGTTTCAGTGCAGACGTCCTGAGTATATTATGAATGTACGGCGTACGCAGGGCATTAGAAATTTCTCAGGAACTTAAGCCTGCTGCTTACGCGCTTTGATGGCGAAAGCCTGGCGATTATCAAATACTTCTCCACTACTGCATCGCCTTGGCCTGTCTTTTGTGTGCTTTCACTTTGTATTTTCACGCAAATTACTCCGACATGCAGATTGGTTGCTAAATAAGAAACAGAAGAAGAATAAAATTCTCTGAATATGGAAGATAAAAAAACTGTGGCTAATTCCTCTGGCATAGGAATCTATAAGTGAAATGTGGAGCGAAAACAGCATGCTTTGCGCGTAGGCGGCTGTCTAGTTTTGGAAGCCAAGCTTGTTCCTCCCTACACCCCCGCTTTCCCCCTCAGGGGTTCTGCCGCGTCCGTTGGTGTCAACAGAAAACTCCCGCGAAGAAATAAAAGAAGTTGCTGGCACCGCGAGGAAACGAACCTCGAACGAATAGAGAAACGCAGCCGGAGCCCGTTATCTTACCGATTGAGCAACGAGCCCAGGCGGAGACGGGGGAGACAGACGGTGCACTCACCAAGCACATCTGCAGGTTTATAACCTGCGTTCTTTCGGAATGCCACGTGATAGCGTCACGTGACCTGTTGCGGCACTGTGCGCTCCACTCACGGCACGTGTAGCGGCCGTGTGCGCGCCTTGCGCATGCGCTATGTCTTAAAAATTAAAGGAGGCTCACTCCAACGCATAGCATTGCACTTCTCTGTCTCTGCCGCCGACCTCATCACACCCGTCGACGGCGGGAGAGACAGAGAAGTGAGATCGTCTAACACCGGGTTTGAGCTTCCTTTATTTTCATAAAAAAAAGTTTCCACTCATGTGCTTCACCAATACAACTCAAGCAACCACAGTCCATAGATCATGCATTGATTTAAACTTAGCAAAGAATATCTCTTTGAACTAATAACGGGTGCGGATAGGTGCATTTCCCCAGTCTCAGGTTTCACTCTTTGTAGAGCCATGTAGTAAATTCAAGTGACGTCACATGAGTAATCGTTGTGGGTGTCGTTTACATGAGTGGATTGGCGCGCATTTTCTTCTTGGTAGTTTTTGTAGCGACACCGGACCAAGCGCATGCCTAAACAGCACTGCTGTTAAAATGCCATAGTTAGAGCTTTCCTCCGCGGACACCTTTTGTGCTCACGTACCGCCACGCTCACTTGTCACAGTGCACGCACCTCGACTACTCCTGTTTCATTTTGGCAGCGTGCCAGGTTAGGGCAGTGTTTAGCGAACTTGGTTCCTGCCCTGGTCGCCGGGCCTCAAATCCCACATTATTCTAAACAGAATTGTGTACTATTATTTTCTCTGTGCAGCAGTGGGCACCTTGGTACCATTAGTACTGACGGACGACAGAAAGAGAAGGGTTCGGAGCTTCCACAGGGCGTTCAGCGTTTCTCGTGCAAAAAGAAAAACGAGTCAACCAAACTCGTATTTTCAGAGTGTTGGCATGGGTTCTTTTTCTGGTACGTGCTTCAGCGCACATTAAACAAAGATCTCCCCCCAGACGCACACGGGATTCGGTTCTTACAGGTAGAGAGTAATGACGGTGCACCGGTCGGACTCGCCATGTGGTTATCGCGTAGCACGGCATTTGGAAGTCCCGTGCGGCCATACGCCATGGTGATGTGATGCCAAACGCTCTGAGAAGTATTTTTTTTAGTCGAGTCGGTTGAATATTTGAATATGGAGGGCTCAGCCTGAGTATCCAGAATGGTGGCGTGTGATGGAAATATTAGCAAGTATGAAACAATTTTAGCCGGTTTTCTGCTACCCAGGTGTCGGCTAGCAGTTTTATCGATGTAGTATTTTGTTGGTGTGCGTTTGTATTGTCAAAGTAAGGTAAAAAAGAAAAAAAAAGACGAGGACAGCGGTCACTTGTCGGGTTTAATGAAGCATCGAAAGCTTTCACTTTAACAAACTGTTGTAAGTAGCGGGCCGCCGCGTTGCCATTCTAACCCCTTTCAACTGCGCTAATAGCTACGAACGCTTTAGGCCATCTCCAGCTTATCCTGGCACCACGGTGTGCGAGGCTAGCGCACAAACGGTACACGTCGTTAGTGGCTACGAATTCCGCTTCAAAAAACCAGAAAAAACTCTGGTTGATTCCACTGCTTAAGGAATCCGTATAACACGAAAGTGAAATGTGCAGCGAAATCTGCAGCTGAGCATGATTTGCGGGCCGGCGGCTGTCTTGTGGATGTGCTTGGCCAACGACGTCCTGTTGGCGGGCCGTTTCGGCCAAGGTGTACTGGCGTCATTTCCGTGACGGATATGACGTCACTGAAAGCTCGGGGTATCGCGGCATAAAACGCTTTCGTGTTAAAATATAAAACCCGGAAACGAACAACCCTAAGCACAACGCACTTTTTATTCTTAAGGTTGCTTCCCCGCCAGAAGACCCTGTGTGCAGGGGTGCCCCCTTTACAGGCCGCTAGCTTCGTTGTCCTGGCGACACTTCCGCAATGGATATGACGTCAGCGAAATCTTGGCGTATCCTGGAATAAAACACTTTCGTGTTAAAAAGGGCACAAACGTCATACCACTTCTATCGCAGCGGAGCTGGCAGAAGCACTCAGAAAATTGTTACCGGTTGTTTCTGACGTAACATCAAGACCTTCAAAATCGTGGCCCCCCGGCGCTGTCATACCCGCGGGAAACAGAGGAAAATCTGACTGCGGCATATAGCGTTGGAACGCTCACGCTCCTTAGTCTTATTGCCCAAGACATATTCACAGTACTCACTTTTCCCCATTTATTTATGTCCAACACTTCACCGTGTCGCTCCTCCGCATGGAGCATCGCAGGCTGCGACAGAGGTTGGAACCGATGTTGATTTTCTATTCCACTGGAGAGTCATTGATAGCGCATCGGTGGTCCCAAAACGGTCCATCGGTTCCTGGGTGGCCGTTTCATGAACGTTCAAAGTTCACGCCTGACGTTTCTTTATTTCACTGCGATTAAATAATCAGTTACGCGTCAATTCTGAACAGTAACGCTAAACTTCAAATGCAGTAAAGTAATGCAGATACTGGAATCTTTGCTCGCAACACCCGTGACCCAATCCCCCACAATGCAAACGATTACGGCTGCGTCTACTAAAAAAATAAATGTCATCGCAATACACTGTTGCTCGAACTGCTCCCAGTCTTTCACCCCTAACCTCCACTTCTCTCCACTTCGGCATGTGGCCTGTCGAAAATATCCACCTATGCAAACTTTCCATACAAAACTCCCGGTGAAAAGGTTAAACAAAACTCCCTCTCACGCTTCCAGCGTTCTATTAACCAACCCGCCGCACGCACGGTCACGTTTCACCGCCGTTTCAACCTACATCAGTGGTCGGCGCGGCGCTTGCGCTCGCGGTACTCAAGAAACACCGCAGCATCGGAGCAGAGAGAGAAAGGGATGGAAGAGGATGGAGGCGCGGGAAATACTGGCGCCCAGAACGGAGCTAGCAGCGCACGGCGCAGTAGCAACGGCATACGGTAGCGGCGCGGCAGAAACCATCGCCCTGGGAGACGGGCGGGCGCGAAGGCGAGGCTAATTAGAGGCCGGCGCGGGCCTCGGGCCACCAGGGGACGCAAGGAGAAGATTCAGCGGCGGCGGCTGCTTCGCTGCGCTGCCGTCGCTTTCTGCTCTTCGGCGGGGCAGCCCTCGCGGTGGCAACAGTACGTGGCGGCAGGCCGTCACGAAGGCGAAGGCGCCTCTGATGAGGCAATTAGAGACCCGTCATTAGGAACTCGGCGCACGCGTATACAACGTCCCGGCGCCGTTGTCGACGCAGCCGTTAGGGCGACCGTAGACGATGTGCGCGCACGCGTTTCCGTCGCCTCGCGGGACTTCCGTTTTCATTCGCGTCCGTGGGGCACCTTTCTCCTGCGCCACTTCCGGTCCGGCCTCTCGAGAGGGTGAATGCCGACGCGGGAGTGAATCATGTCCGCGCTGAGAGGGGAACGTGGTTAGCAACGGCGAAGAAGAAAGTAAGAAAACTACAACAACAACAAATGTAACAAGAAGAAACAGACGCCCCTACCGCCTGGAAGAAGACGATAATGCCTTTTTTTCCCCCTTTTGCTAGGAGGCAATGAAGTACTGCTGCCACCGAGTATCACAGGAAGCCCACCGAAGCTCTCTCCTTGGATTAAACGTTGGAGCTGTACGAAGTGGAGCGCATCACGTTTATGCTTGGCAGCGGGCATATTGGGTAACGAAGATTAAGCCCCAGTGGTAGGTAAGGAGTTCTAACGCGATAATTCTGAATATATAACTAGACGCCGCGGGCGGTTTCGTTACTACATGTGCTCACAAAAACAATGAGGCATGACTAATGATCTTGCTTGTAAAATACCAATCTGCCAGCAAAGCAGCTAGCGGAGAAGCTTCAGAGCGTCTTGAGGACTAGTCTTGGCAGGTGTACTCGCAAACAGAGCCGTTGTGTTGTTCTGTTATACTTCGAAACAGAACTAGTGGCCAGTTGCGACCGCTTTCCGTTTCGTACGGGCGAATGAATACTTCCTGCTCACTCCATCTTGAATGCACGATTTCCTTGACCTGCTTAGCGCAGTCCGACTCCCCCTAAACGCCCCACACGCGCATGTTCCTACGACTTTCCCAATGAGACTCTAACCCTGACATCCTCCGTCATTACCTAGTAGAGCGGGCTGCCGACATGGACGACAGGCCGATGACCCGCTTCCCAATTACGACGCCTCGACACGACGTCTCACGAGCACATGGTGTCCGATTGACTCCAGATCTGCCGATCCCCCCTGGGTCATGACGTGACGTGTACCCCAACGGTGACATGCACCGGGGGGCCTTTTCAGTACGGTGTGTTCTCTCTTTATCTGGAGAATCCTCACCCGCATCTTACTAAAACAGAAGAAGTAATACTCCGGAGGCTTCAAACAAACACCTTTCCTCACCCAACTGGGCTTCATCGGATGTACCCCACCCAATACCCTGCCGCATGTAAATTCTGCCCTAACCCACGTACCCTCATACACATGATCTTGGGGTGCGCACACAACCCAGCACTCCTTCCTTTACCCACTTCCCTCCCCCTCCCTGAGCTCTGGGAGAACCTGACGACCAGCGCCGGCTTGGATGCACAGCAACTCCTGGTGTCCAGGACTAAGACAGAATGGTCGTCCCATAGTCTCCTGGACTGAGGAACCCCTCCCACATCGCCAGGCTAAGAATAAACGTTTTCTTCCTCCTCCTCGTCTTTATCTGGGAATGTGGCAAAACCCACTGTGTGGTCAAATGTACGCTCTCTGAAGCAGTGCTGCAAACCTAGTCTCAGGATCGGCCCGCAACTCTTGCAGCGGCTTTACGGATTGAGTCTCCGTGTTTGGAAGCTACACATTAGAAGCGCTTTCTATTGGGCTGACGGGTAACTCTCGCCACAAGTGAAGATGAGGGTTTGACGGAAACCCGCATGGTCGGGATGAAGCATGTTGGAGTAAAACAGATTGACATCGGGTAGAAGAAACTGCTACCCGCTGCGGTGGCTCAGTGGCTAAGGCGTTGCGCTGCTCAGCACAAGGTCGCGGGTTCGATTCCCGGCCGTGGCGGCCGCTCTTCGATGGAGGCGAAAAGCAAAAATGCCCGTGTGTACGAGATTTCGGCGCACGTTAAAGATCCCCAGGTGGTCAAAATTAATCCGGAGCCCTCCACTACGGCGCGCCTCATCGCCTGCGTTGCGTCGGCGCGTTAAACCCTACAATCAATCAAGCAGAAGAAACTGCTAAATCTTTAAAAACAAACTTTACGACACGGGTCGGCTTTGCTAAGGAAAAGGTGCTCACAATTTGTGAACAAAGCTGTGAACAAGTCTTCCGTAGCAAGGGCGCGACGTCTCTTGATTGTTTGTTTTTTAAGTTTTTGCAGTTTCCTTTGGTACGTGCATGTATTTTCTACTGCAAAATGTCGCCATAAGGTACACCATTGGAGTTCTGTTAGAGCGTATACCAGGCACGTTGTGAGAACAATTTTTCTGCATCGTTCTTCGAAGATACCTTCAGACGAAGGTTTTTATTGTGGTGTTTTCTATTTGCGTGCGCGCGTGTGCGTGCGTGTCTTGAACGTTTGACCGCGAAACAAGTACGATAGTAACTCCGCGTGTTTAATCCAGCCGAGAGACACCACTCCACAAAGACACGTCTAAGCCTATCATGCGGCCCTGACTAATTTGTCCGGCATACGATTGGTTTGCTTATCTTATACAACCCGCAGGAATACTCGCCATAACAACGACCGTACAAGCCCGACGAGACAAGACAACTCTCCCGAACAAAAACCGGGTGACAAACACGCTGTCGGCGATGCCCCTTTGGAGACGCGCGGGCGCGCTTCTTTGAGGGACATTAATCGCGACAGGGTTATACCAACGGCGCGGAAAAGTGCCACGCAGAAGAGCACCGAATGACAAAGAAAGCAGCCCGACGGACTCCATCGATTAAGCTCCGTACGCTAAGAGGCATTATTAATGGCCCAACACTCGAGGAGGCTTCTTCAGCGCGCAACTCCGCTCCCCGGCGAATAACGCTTGCAGGGTCAAGATAAAAAAAAAAAAGGAGGCGGTCTCGTGTTCAGGGTAATGAGCCTCTGAAGAAGGGCCGTTGCCACGCTTCCTTCCCCCTCCTCTTCCCCTGCTTCGCTTTCTGTGTCGCCTTCACTCCTCCCAGCACCAAAAGAAAGTCACCAAGATATTCTAAACGTGGAGACAGGGCCTGCATTTCTCAAGGACACGGTGTATG